>NW_006159697.1:4091656-4116091 GCF_000334495.1 Tupaia belangeri chinensis
GGAGCGGTTATTACTGTGTTGCTAGAAATGGGAGGTTTCTTGCCATTCTCAGCTGGTAGTTACGGGGCAGAAATAAATAGGCAATGACAGAAGTGTTTCTGGAAGACACGAAATTGAGGATGAGCATTAGTACTTTTGGAGTCTTAACACGAAGATCGGGGGCCAGCAGATGGCATGGTGGCGAAAGCACTGGAGTCTCCCACGTGACCCATTGCACCATGAGTCTCAGACCTGGTGGCTTGAAAATCACATCGGGTGCTTATGTGTGCATGCCCAGAGTCACAGGAGAAGACTGGAGAAGGGCTTGTGGTGTGGCCATCCCCTCAGGGGCTGATTTCTCACTTTCTCCCTCTCCATCTCTGTCTCTCTCTGGTGGGTGCATGTCCCCTATGGCCATGTCCTAAAAAATAAAAAGGCCTGTACGGTATTTGAAAATATTTGATAGATTTTAAAGTGAGTAGGCACACACTCATGTATGCACACACGCCACTCATGTCCACAGACACGCACATGCATGAGCACACACACATGGCATTCATACACAGATGTAACGTATAATACCCAAGCATTCTCACATACAAACATATGACTCACGTACACACACAAACACACACAGTAGGGCTTCAGAATGTTCTTGGAAAAAGTCTTGGTGCACAAGAGTTGGGAATCTATGCATGAACTCTTTGAAGATCCTTCACGTGACTGTATTTCTCTGTTGATAGGCTCCAAACTGTAGAATGCTTCTGACATACCACACAATGAAGGTCTGCTCAGAAGTGCCAGAGTGCTGTGAGCACTTGTGAAAGAGCATGGGTCTCCGTGCAGCCCTCGACCATAAACTATGAACGTCTTAATACAAAGCGTGACCACATTTCGAAATGAAATATCCGTGTGTCCAGAGCTAGTGCTTTGACGTCCAGTTGCATGTGGGTGTTGAGCTCCTGTGAGGAAGACTGTTCTCAGGTGCCTGTACCTCCACGCAGCAGGAAACTCTGCAGCAGTGGTGCAGAGCAGAGGACGGTGCTGCCATGGTGCATAAATCCCATCTCACACTCCCAGAGTGGTTCGCCAGGGTTCGGGAAGACCTTGCAGATGTCAAATGTACCATGTGGCTGATGAATGGTGGCTTTTCCGGAGCCCCGGACAGTACAGGAGGACGTGGACCCACAGGCATTTTCACTCCATTGCTTTTCCTCTGCTTTGGAGTATTTAGTCATGGCTACCCAGTTAGGCTAAGTCGGAGTTTTTATCCGCTCAAGGGAGACGGGGCAACGTAGCCTCTGTACCAACTTCCTGTGCAGAGATGGGAGGGAAGGGGCATTTGCAATGGATAGAGCTGGCTCCTAAGAGGAAAATAGACAGAGGGGAAGGCAGAGACTGCCCAGTCTGGGAGAGTGGGTGACCGCATGGACTTTGCATCTCATTCTGCTTTGCTTCTGCTTGGATTGATAAGCTTTTTGTGCGTGCGTCCAAAGTAAGGGATATCCAACCTCACGACAGTTAAGTGTCCACTCTGCTTTGTTACCGCATGTTTAATTCAGAAAACGTCAAAGAGAAAGTACGCTCAAGACGACACTTGCACATCTGTGGGGTGAACTTTGTGTACTTTTCTAGCAAGTTTATTATTTCTTCTATGAGAGAAAAAGGGACCGAGAAAGAGGGGAGCAACCCCAATAGGTCCCTCTCGCTGTCACCCACTCCCCGTCGCGGTCAGCCTGGATCCAGCTTGGATCATTGCACTCATGAGTTGAATGGTTTGGGGGTCTCAGGATAAGAACCCAGAACCTTTATCATGTGGTGCAGAGGCACCACTTGGCTTTACTGCCTGGTCCCCGTATACTTTCAAGAAGTGCTCTTGCCTTTTCAGGCATCATTTTCTATCATGTCCAAGAAGATGGTGTCTACAACTGTCGGCTTTGCTGCCTGGTCCTTGTATACTTTCAACAAGTGCTCTTGCCTTTTCAGGCATCATTTTCAATCATGTCCAAGAAGATGGTGTCTACAACTGTCTTGGGCGGCTTTACCGCGCTGAAAGTCAGGCCCCTGTATGCCGTCCACTGTGTGATTCTTTGTCATGTACTTGTGCGGTGGAATCTGTGCCTTGACTCCTTCTGATAGGTAGTCTCTACATATGTAATGTGTTGATGTGTGTGTGTGTGCATGCAGGTGTATATGTGTCTATCTATCTATCTATCTATCTATCTATCTATCTATCTATCTATCTATCCATCTATTAGGTCATCCAAAATGTCATGATGCATTTTTGCATAGAAAAACCCAGACAAATGCGTCATGACTTTTCTAACTACATGCATGTATATAGAATGAAAGTACATGCACACATATGTGGAAGTTCCAGACCACACACGGCTCATGACATATCTGGTGAGGACCTGCTTCCTGCTGCATAGGAGGTGCATCCTCACTGTGCCCGGTACAAGGGACAAACATGCTTTCTAGAGTCCTGTCGTATAAGGTACAAATCTCGTTATGAGAGTTTCCACCCTCATGACCTAATCACCTCCCCAAAGCTCCCCGACCTAATGCCATCGCCTTGGGGTTTAGGATTTCAATGAATGAATTCTGCAGAGACACATGAATTTGGGCCAAAGCTTGCTTGCTTGTACGTACTATCTATCTGTCTATATCTAGCTGTGTATACTTAGCTGTCTCTCTATTGATATCTGTCTCATCATCTATCTCTATCTCTGTAAATCCAGACCATAGCTTGCTCTGTCTGTCTGTTTTTCTAAAGTTAGACCACAGCATGCTGTATAATCTATCTACCTGCCGACCTAAATTCAGATATAGACCATAACGTGCTCTATCAGTCTGTCATCTGTCTTATCCATCCATCCATCCATCCATCCATCCATCCATCCATCCACCCATCCACCCATCCTTTCATTTGATTCATCTGTTCATCTCTTTACCCATTTATCTAGTTATCTGTTACTCCTTTATGCGTGCATGTGTGTGTCTATGTGTGTGTGTGTGTGTAATTCTTGAATATCCCATGGCATGTTTTGTTCATTATTTCCAATTGTCTACTGGGTTTTTAATCTTTGTTTTTCATTTCTTAGAGATTTTTGTATAGGGCATGTGTACTTGCCAGAGAAACAGAGAAGTAAGAAGTGAGAAATCAACCCCAGGGGGGATGGCCATGTCACAGTCCCTTCTCCTCTCAAGGTCTTGGGCACACACACACACACACACACATGAACCCAGCATGAAGTTTAAGACACCAGGTCCAGGACTCAAACCGTGGTTGACTATGTGGGATTCCAGCAACATAAACCTTATGCCACCTGCTGGCCCCCATACTGAATGTGAAAATAAGACTGTATTTCCTTTTTAAAAATAAAACATAGGGCCCGGCAGGTGGCATGGTGGTTAAGGGTGCTGGACTCCTACATGGCCGACGGTAGTTCAAGTCCCGGACCTGGTGGCTTGCTTCTTCACCTTTCTCTCTCTGTTTCTCTCACTTTGTCCGTCTCTGGTCAAATTTAAAATAAATAAATAAATAAGTTAAATGAAATCTTTTAAAGAGATTCAAAGAATAAAACACGAAAACCAGACTGTCGCCACGCCATGATCCTCCTTCCCCAGTGCCCCAGCCAGGACCCTGGCACTCAGCTCTTTTCACACAGAGTCTAGCTGTGTTGCCCAGCACCAGTCTTGAGCTTGCAGTAGTCCTGCTCAGTCTCCCCTGTTTGGGCCCAAAGCTGCGCCTCCTGTGTCCTCCCGGCCTGTGGAGCCTGGCGCCTCTGCAGTGTGGGCCGTGGTGGCTGCTCCTGAGATGACGTTTCCAGCAAACCTCACCTACAGGCGTCTTGACAAGCGCATTCTTCTTATAGCTTGGAAGTTTCCCTTTTTCTGTGTGTGTGTGTGTTTTCTCCTTTAACAATATGTTTATATTCCTTTCAAATGCCTCTTCGGAGGCCATCCTCTCCTATCTCCTGGGGCTCCTGCAATTCCCCCGCCTCCCGAAATGCAATCAGTCTCTTGTTCTCCTGGAGAGCCAAGACTGATGCAGATATTCCCAGGGATGGCAGTGAGAAGCATGCGGGGGAGGGCGTCCGTACCCCTGAGATCCATATTTATTATCGATGTGTTTACACGTCTGTCACTTTCCTCCAGAAAATAAACTCCGAGACCGTGGGCCTTTGTCTCCTTCAGCCCTGTCCTCGTGGTGTCTCATCCATATGAAATGCTCAATAAATATCGGTGGCATACACGAAGGATCGCGTGAATCATCCTGTTGTCACCGCCACGGCAGCTTAGGTTTACCTACCTGGAGGTCCCCCTGCATTTCCCATGCCCATTGCAGAGGGCAGCTTCTGCACAATCCCTTCGGCAGCTGCTCCAAGCTCGAGAGAAATCCCCCTCCCCTGAGCTCCCGTGGAACCTGACCTGCGTCTGTACATTATCCTATCTTTTTCAGCCCTCAGCCCTACCAGTTAGGAAGACTTAATGAAGCGAGACTTTGGGGACCAGCAGATGCAGTGAGGTTTAAGGTGCTAGACTCCCACATCGTCAACTGTGGTTTGAGTCCTGGACCCGGTGATTTGAAACTCAGGCCCGGAGCATGTGCATGCCCCAAAAATCCAGGAAGGAGAATGCAGTAGAAGGGATTGTGGTGTGGCCATCACCCCTAGGGGGTGATCTCTCACTTTCTCTCTCTCTGTCTTCGGTGAGCGCACACACCTTATAGCAAAAATATCTTCAAAATAGATAGATAGATGATAGATAGATAAAATGGGACCTTGAATTTACCTTTTTATAAAAAAAAAAATTTCTCAGAGAGCACGTGTGCTCACGAGAAAGGGACAGAGAGAGAGAGAGAGCAAGAGCATGAGAGCTTGAAAGCATGGCCAATGAGCTTGGTCACACTGCAGTCCCTTCTCTTCCCTTTGTCCCTGCTATCATCCTGCTGGAGTGGTGGGCATGCACACACACACACACACACACACCTGGTGTGTTTCTAAGCCTCAGGGCCTGGATTGGAATGGTGGTTGACCTTGTGGGGTCCAGCTCCCTTAACCCCTAGGCTGTACGGCTGATTTGATGGTGCTTTCCACCATACCAGAGGCAGTGCTTTGCTCATGTAGAGCTCACAGATGTTCCCATGTTTGATGCAGGAAGGGAAGAATGAGGTTGGCAAGGCATTTTCACCTTGCTTAATAGATGCGAAAAACAAAGCTCCAGGAGCCTGATTTATGCAGGTCTTATCCCTGACAAGTAAGCCAAGACGAATCTACTAACGTCACACGCTCATCATCACATTGTCATCTGATGGTCGTCCCAGCATCCTTCAGACTGTGTCCAGGCAGTAATTAATGCTAATTCGTACAAGTCAATTCCACGCTACAAATATCTAATGAGGACAAAGCATTATGATAGCACTAGCTTTCAACAGTCTAAGAATGGCTAGGGTTTTGGGGTTTTTTTCCCCTCTTATTCAAGTTTTTTAAGCTTCCCACCCAACCCCACTGTTTGCAATGTCTTGGTTTATTTATTTCTTCTGAGAGAGAGGGAGAGAGAGCCTCCCCAGAGCGGTGGCGATGTCATGATCCAACCCCAGCCTCAACTGGTCCTGGTTCATGGGGCATTAGGTGCCCACTCTGCTTACGGAGACCTCTGGACTTGAACCAGGAGCCTTCCAAGATGGGGTTGGGTTGCAAGGGATTGTGTTTTATCATGTCGCCACTGTCTGGCCTCCAAAGTATTTAATTTATAAGTGTTTTTTCATGTGTTTCCTCTGAGAGAGAGAGGGAGACCGAGAGATCTCCAACAGGATGGTCATACGACCATCCTCACCCAGGCCTCATAGGTGTGTGCCTCACACGTGCACGGGGAGATCCTGGGACATGAACCCAGAGCCTTTCCCATTGGGTCTGGTTGCATGACAGCCTCACCACTGCCTAACCCCTCACTGTCACCTTGGAAAAGTTGGGGCTTTATTGTAGCTACATAAGAAATGTCTAGGAGCCGGCAGGTAGTATGATAGCTAAAGGCCCTGGACTCCCACACGGCCGACCATGGTTCAAGTCCTGGACCTGGCGGCTTGCCTTCTCACTTTCCCTCTCAGTGACTACAGGGGCCGACATATACAGAGACCCCGAGATTGGAGGGAGACTGGTACAGTGTAGGGTCTGATGGGACAGGTGTCGCCCCAGGGCAGAGGGCAAAGTGGAGGCAGGCAAGAAGGAAAACTGGGGACCAGCAAATGGCTTAATGGTTACATCGCTGGAATCCCATGTAGTCACCGCAGTTCAAGTCCCAGACCCGGCAGCTTAAACTCACACTAGGTGCGTGTGCGTGCGTGCCCAAGATCCCGAGAGGAGAATGGAGGAGAAGGGATTGCGGTGTGGCCATCTCCCCTGGAGGGTGATTTCTCGCTTTCTATCTCTCTGTCTGTTCAGCAAGTGCACACACCGTATAGCAAAATCTCTCTCTAAAAAACAAAAGAAGGAACACTGGCCAAGCAGGC
The DNA here is from genome assembly GCF_000334495.1 of Tupaia belangeri chinensis. Lineage (NCBI taxonomy): Eukaryota > Metazoa > Chordata > Mammalia > Scandentia > Tupaiidae > Tupaia > Tupaia belangeri. Next base: position 4,098,150 of record NW_006159697.1, read on the forward strand.
AGTCAGGTGTTTGAGTTTTCGTGGACGTCACACGTGACAGCACTCTAATGCCTGGGGTGCAGGTAGGCATCCCTCATCGCCCTTCTCTTTCATTCTCAGTGGGGAGCTCCTTTCAAGGGTCGGGTGAGCAGCTCTTGTCATAGCTCTGACCTGATTGCACTGATAGCCCTCGGGTGTGCAGAGACAACCAAAGATGGCTTCTGTTCTGTGAAGGTCAAGTCCACAGTCACAGGGCCTCGGCGGAACGAGGCGAGTGCCTGCCGATTTCCTCCTAGTACCGTGCCTTTCTAGTTCTGGTTCCTTTTCTTAAAGTTTCTTGGTTTTCTTTTTCCCCATAAGAAGGAGAGACAGGGAGAGACAGAGAGACAGAGAGATACTGCACCCCCAGTGGAGTTCCAGTGCGTTGACTGACACTCCCTGTTCCTCAGCCCAAGCTAGCCTAGGATCACAGCATGCATGAGCCTGGTGCACTCAGGGAGGTCCCCAGACCTCAACTGGGAACCTTTGCGTGTGGGATGGCCTTGCAGAGTGCTGTGGTATGGCCTGCCTCACTTCCGTGCCACCGTCTAGCCCCTGCTTTTCTGGGTGGATGTTTTTATAGCGTTTTGTGCCTTAGGGTGAGTGCACTTGCCAGAGAGAGACAGAGACAGTGAGAGAAAAAAGTGAGAAATCAACTCCTCCCTCCCCGCCAAGGGGGATGGCCATGTCACAATCCCTTCTCCTCCATTCTCCTCTCAGGATCTTGGGCATGCACACACACACAGGAGCCCAGCGTCATTTTCAAAGCTCCAGGTCTGGGAATGACTTGAACCGCAGCCGGCCTGGGGGAGTCCAGTGACGTAACTGCCCTGCCTCCTGCTGGTCCCGAGCTTTTACATTTTAGGTTGACAGTATTCATTTAGCACAGTGGAGCTTTTTACTCTTCTTCTTCTACTTCCTGAAGACAGACGGCAGGCAGACAGCTAACCCTGTCCCGATAAGAAACACTACAGGATAAGTCTTAGAATAGCAACTGCCAGGGCTGGCAGGTGGCATAATGGTTAAAGGCGCTAGACTCCCATATGGTCGACCCTGGTTCAAGTCCTGGACCCGGCGGCTGTGAAAAACAGTTTGAGTGCACGTACATATGTGTTCAAGGTCCTGAAAGGGCAATGGGCAGAAGGGTATATGGTGTGACCCTCCCCCTGGTTGCTTTCTCACTTCTCTCTTTTCTCTCTCTCTGTCTCTCTCCACCGCCCTCTAGCAATTTTTTAAGAATTATTTTAAAAAACAAACTGTGTTTAATAAGTCTGCATAGTCAGAGTCCTATGTCTGAAATACATAGGCCCGGGGCTGGCAGATGGCATGGTGGTTAAGGACACTGGACTCCCGTATGGCCAACTGTGGTTCTAGTCCCGGAACTGGAGGCTTGCTTTCTTACTTTCCCTCTCTCTCTCTCTCTCTCTGTGTGTCTCTCTCCCTCTGTCTCTCTCTGGTCAAATTAAAATAAATAAATAAAGATAAATAAAATAATTCTTTAAAAAATAGACCTGCCCTTTACCTAGTTCAGAGTATATATCATGAAAGCAAAGAAGCCAACGCACACCCTCAGGAAAGCCGAGATGGCTGTGTTCATAGCAGACAAAGATACCTTCGCGATAAGGAGTATTTGTGTGATAAAAGAGGCACATTTCATAATGATCCATGCACCAGACATCAGAAGAGACCCGATTGTTTTCACTGGCATGCACTGGACGGCAAAGCCTCCAACTATGAAGTGAGGCTGTAATAAAGGCGAAGAAAGACACACATCAGGATAGCCGGAGATGGGAGGTGACTGCTCACAGACATTGATGAGCGGCAGAGCGCGCACACACGGAAGACAGACGTAAAACCTTCAACGCAGGACCCACGGCCTTGATGAATAACGTGGGGAGATCGGATGCAACCACCACAGTGGATACATACTGCTTTCGTTTTAGCTATAGAGCACACGTGCTCACCAGAGAGAGAGAAAGAGAGACAGAGAGAGAGAGAGAGAGAGAGAGAGAGAAATCACCCCCTAGGTCACGGCCATGCCACAATCCCTTCTCCCCCAGTCTCTTCTTAAGAATTTGGGCACTCATGCACACGTGCCTCTTTTTTTTTTTTTTTTTTTTTTTTTTAAGAGTGGGTTTTTGCTATGGGACGCATGTGCTCGCTGGAGAAACAGAGAGACAGAAAGCAAGAAATCACCCTCCAGAGGGGATGGCCATGCCACTGACCCTTCTCCTCCTGGGATTTTGGGCATGCACGTACGTGCACCTGCCGTGAGTTTTAAGCCAGTGGACCTAGATTTGAACTGTGATCGACTACGTGGGAGTCCAGTGACATAACCATTATGCCATCTGCTGGTTCCGTTGATGTGATTTTTAAGCCACTGTGTCTGGGACTTGAACCGTGCAGTTGGCCATGCGGGACCCAATGCCTTAACCTCCATGTCACCGGGCCTGATTGCATATTATTTGCAAGGACAGAAAGGGCGGCATGAGATGAACCAGAAGAGCCTTACTGTCATGACATGGTTTAAATGAAACGACCAGACTGCAGCTTGTTGCTGATTGCAAGAGAACTGATGTATGCAGAATGATACTAAATATTTAGAAAATTCCCAGCTCTACGGAAGCACACTTCCAAGTGGTGCAGGGGAAGAAGAAATGACAGAGGAAATGAGAAGGTATCGTGAACCGAGCAAGAACACGGTGGATGAAAACCCATGAGGAGGGACCAGCAGTTAGCGTAATGGCTATGTCGCTGGACTCCCATGTAGTCGACCATGGTTTGAGTCCTGGACCTGGTGACTTAAACTCATGCTGGGCGCGTGTGCATGCATGCCCAAGATCCCGAGAGGAGAATGGAGGAGAAGGGATTGCGGCGAGGCCATCCTCCCTGGGGGGTGATTTCTTGCTTTCTGTCTCTTTGTCTCTTTCTGTCTTTCTGGCGAGTGCACGTGCCCTATAGCAAAAAACAAAAAACAAAAATCAAAATAACCGTGAGGACCTGTAACACAGTACCTGGAAAGGTAGAGCTTTGCACACCTTCACTGCACACGAGAAAGGCCTGGCAGGGAAGCCCTATACCTTCGGCTAAAGAACCGTGAGAGAGAACGGAAGATGCAACCCAAAGTAAATACATACAATTGAGATCAATGAAACAGAATTTAAGAAATAGAGAAAAATCAATATTAGGCAAATGCTATCTTTTTTTTTTTCTTTTAATCTCTCTCTCTCTCTCTCTCTCTCTCTCTCTCTCTCTCTCTCTCTCTCTCTCTCTCTCTCTTTTTTTTTTTTTTTCCTTTAACTTTTGCTATAGGGCACATGCGCTCGCTGGAGTCAGAGATGGAGAAAGAGAGAGGGAAAGCAAGAATGCACCTCCCCCCCCAAGGGTGACGGCCATGTTGTAGTGGCTTCCCTTTTGTTGTCCTCTTGGGATTTGGGGCACGCACGCACCTGCTCACTGCATGTTTTTGAAGCCTCAGAGGCTGGGACTTGAACCGCGCTGTCGACCTGTGACACACTGTCTGTGTGTGGTGACTTCTCTGACCTCTAAGCTCTCACATCATGGTGTACAGCTGTCCAGTCTTCTACCAGTGGCCTTCCAGGTATCTCGAGGCCCCTGCATGCTCCTTTCTTAAACAAAAGACCGTGTGCACTGTACATTTAATCCTTGTGCTGAGAAATACTGTACTGTCATTACGGTTAGCGTGCATTCATGTTTTTAGAGAGAGATTTTTGCCACGGGGCATGGGCGGGTCCAGGACTCAAAGGTGATGGCTGCTCCTTTCTTTGCCTTTGCTGCTGCTAGGTGGGAATCCAGTGCCTTAAACACTACACCGCCCACTGGCCCCCTTATTACTTTTCCTTTTTTATTTTTTGAATTATTATATTTAACTTTATTTAGTTATTTTAATTTGACCAGAAATGGACAGAGTAAGAGAGAGAGAGAGAGAGAAAGTGAGAAAGCAAACTGCCAGGTCTGGGACTCGAACTGCAGTTGGTCATGTAGGAGTTCAGCGCCCTTAACCACCATCCACCAGCTGCCCCCCCCCGTTATTCTTTTTCAAACATGCATATTCTGAAGTTTAATCCTGAGACTAACATGTTAAAAGTAAAGATTTTTTTTTTTTTTTTGGAGAGGTTTTCGCTATAGGGCACGTGCGCTCGCCAGACAGACAGAGAGAGACACAGAGACAGAAAGCGAGAAATCACCCCCCGGGGGGATGGTCACGCCGCAATCCCTTCTCCTCCATTCTCCTCTCGGGATCTTGGGCATGCACGCACACGCGCCCGGCGTGAGTTTTAAACCACTGGGTCCGGGATGCGAACCGCGGTCAACTACGTGGGAGTCCAGCGACATAGCCATTACGCTAACTGCTGGTTCCCAAAAGTAAAGATTTTGACAGGGATCGTAAAAGTGGTGGTTAAAATGATCAGCGTTAGATAATCACTGTTTTGCTTAGTAATTATCCAGTCAAGGAGCCATCAAGAGGCACTCACATTGTTGGGTGAGAAAGGAGGACTCAAACCATGGCTGGCCGTGTGGGAGCCCAGTGCCCTAACCACCATGCCAGCTGCTGGCCCCCTTCAGGATGAGTTTTAAAGGGAAAATTGCCAATGGAAGGAGTCCGTACAGCAGTGATTGGCAAGACTCTATGCTGAGGGAAGCCCGGTGACTTCATGGTCCCCTGCAGTCCCTTTGCTAAGGATTCAGGGAAGCGGAGACGGCGAGTCTGGCACACTTCTGTCACGGAACCGTGTCTAAGGTTGAAGGCTGTGACTGCTGCGGGGGAGGAGGAATGTGTCTGGGCAGTAAGGAAGTTCCTAAAACAAACTCGTCCAGCGAGACTAGGAAGCGTCTTGAGCTCTTCGCGGGCACATTCCCGAGAAGGCCACGAGAGGTGCATGTGCTTTATTTCCCTGTAATGCTGCGTCAGGTACAAGAGGACCCGCTTGTTTTCAGGGGACAAAAAATATCAGTCCATTTTGGGACCTGTTGTCTTCCTTAAAATTTCCGTTGGGCAGGGACCAGCAGTTAGCGTAGTGGCTGTCGCTGGACTCCCACGTAGTCGACCGCGGTTCATGTCCTGGACCCGGTGGCTTAAAACTCACGCCGGACACGTGTGCGTGCGTGCCCAAGATCCCGAGAGGAGAATGGAGGAGAGGGGATTGCGGCGTGGCCATCCCCTCTGGGGGGTGATTTCTGGCTTTATGTCTCTCTGTCTCTCTCTGTCTGTCTGGCGAGTGCACGTGCCCTATGGCAAAAAACTCTCCAAAAAAAAGAAAAAAAATTCAGTTGTGCGATGTGGCACTTTAGCATGAGCGACTCCACTTTGGTCTGGTCTGTGGGAGCACAGTGCAGGAGCTTAGGCCCAAACTGTGGCCTCCTGGAAGTTGTGTTGACATGGGAAGGTTCAGATGATGGAACGCAAGGGGGACGAGCCTGCCTGGGCGCACTGAGGTGGCTCCGTTGGCTCTTGGAGAAACAAGGAGAGAAAGATGGCAGGAGATGAGTACGGAGACGTGGAAGATGGCCAGGTTGTTCAGGTGTTTGTGGGAGAACAGCAGTCTGCTGGGTCCAAGTCAGCTCAGCGGTTTGGGTGGATGACTGGTCAGGAGTGATGGGTGGGATTGGGCCAACAGCAAGGTCATTGTTGTGCAGCAGAATTTCTGGCAGCCTGGTCCAGGATGGGCCACATGAAGACACATGGGGTGAGCCAATGGGACAGACACTTGCTAGGGAAATCAGAGAAGTGGTAATGACGTTGGCTGTTGCAGAAGGGAATGGAACGTCCAGTGGGGTTTGCACTTAGTTTGTGTGGATAAACCTGCACAGTGCCTTTGCTTAAGACAGAAGACACCAGAAAACCACAGGTGGCCCACAGACATACACGTACGCTCTTTCCTGTCCCTGTAATTCCATCTGAACTGAGGCTGTCTGTCACTGTATGAGCTATCATCACTATGTGATTTTTAATTGCTGTTTGGTTGACAAAGGCTTCTCTGAGAGTAATTGGTGCAGATGATAAAACACCCATGATTGAAGTGTAATGATTTCAACCATGAATGTGTATTCACAACATAACAACATACACCCGTATATGTTATAGGAATGACACGTTGGAGGGCTCTTCAAAATATTCCTGGAAAATGTGTGTAGGATGAAAAAAGGTATATGTGGATTTCCAAACCTTTTTACACCAAAATAAACACATCCTTTAATTCCATTTTTTTTATGAGCTTTTTTTTTTTAATTTTTTTATTATCTTTTATGAGCTTTTTTGAAGTCCCCTCCTTGGGAAGAAAATCAGAGGTGTTCATGACTGAGGGGGCCTTGGGAATCACTCATGATTATGTGATGTTGAATGCTAGCTCACTTGTGGCAGGCATCTTCTTCTTCTTTTTTTTTTTTTTGGAGAGTTTTTTGCTACAGGGCACATGCATTCGCCAGCCAGACAGAGAGAGACAGAGAGACAGAAAGCGAGAAATCACCCCCCAGGAGGGATGGCCATGCCGCAATCCCTTCTCCTCCATTCTCCTCTCGGGATCCTGGGCATGCACGCACATGCGCCCGGTGTGACTTTTAAGCCACCGGATCCGGGATGTGAACCGCGGTCGACTACGTGGGAGTCCAGCTACAAAGCCATTACGCTAACTGCTGGTCCTAATGGCAGGCATCTTCTGAGTGCAAACTATCATTCACATTATCAATTTTAAAACAATAACGTCCACAGTGCATATATATGAGCGCTAATAATATATGTAACATACATATAAATACTGTAAACAAATACTTTGTATAATAATAAGTGGTAAGTAATCATTTAAAATGCAACCTTTTGGAAAGGTAACCTTATGCAATAAAATACAAACCCAAACATGCATACTTTCAGTAGTCCAGATCTTATGGATTGGGTCATTGGAAAGGTCATGACGTATTTCTCTCTTTTTATATGCAAAAATGCATCGTGACTTTCCTGACAGCCCAATACATTATTGTGTTTTGAAAGTTTATTTTGAGAGAGAGAGAGAGAGAGGGAGAGGGAGAGAGAGAGAGAGAGAGAAAGAGAGACAAGACCCTCAACAAGTTTTTGATGCCTTGACCACTCCTAGCTTTGGTTCATGGGCATCCCTGTGCTCTGAGAGGTCTTCGGATGAGAACTCAGAACGTTCCATTTAGGTCAGCCCCACCAGAGCATGCTGATTCGCCCCCACACCCCTGTCTGACCCAGGTACTGCATTTTTGAGAACTAAAGACAAGCCTTGCAACTGTGAAATTGGAAGTTGGAGGATTGTGGTCGACCAGCAGTCTCTTGGAGATGGGCATGTTTCACTGGCCTTGCAGGCTCATAAAGCCAGATCATAGCACCTCCGTGTGTGCATGGCGTTGCCATGGGTTACGGCATCACCGTCCCCACTGGGTGGGCCCCAATGCCATGTACTCAAACCATGATCACAGAGTGACGAGTTCAGAAAAAGAGCCATTAGATTCTTGATTTTCACTGTAGTTGTTTCTTTTCCTACCTACATAGGCAAAGTGTTTTCACCCCAGCCTCAAAGTGGTGAGAAAATGTTATCTTCATCTCATCCCATGTCTGATCTCCTTGGGGAAACAAAGCCAGCACAAAGGACATGGATATAGCACTTCCTAGATGCCAGCAATTGGGTGGGGTAGGGAGTTCTGTGCAAAACCGGAGCAAGGCAGCCCTGCTGCTGAGCGTTCACAGATATGATCTGACTACCACCTTAGACGCTCCGCGCTGGAGCTGAGTTCCAGAGCGCTGGGCACGGCGGAGGCGAGCTATCCGCTGTCTTCCCAGCTGGATTGTGTTTGGATGAGCAAGTCAAAAAGAGAGTTCAAAAGGAGGGACAGTTGTCCAGCAAAATGCGGGGGGGTGGTAGCATGGCTGGATGTGACCAACAAGGGACAGTGTGAAGTAGCTCATGCATTACGTTCCAGGTGGGGAAAGAGATCAAAGCGGCGAAAAATCCTTCCAGTCCCTTGTAAGGGAGTGACCATAGATAGCATGAGATCGTATCTCGTATCTCCAGACACGCGCTTGTTTATCTGGGCAGCTGTGATGTGAGTTTTGCAACAGAGTGTATTTTCCCAGCGTTTTATCTCTTTGGTATTTGTCCCATGGGAAAAAAAAATAATAATCCGTTGAATCTTTGATTTGATTTGTTGCTAAGAAGAGATCTTAGAGCGCTGTGCTGCTGAAGGAGTTCTTTCTTTTGCTCCGTGTCATGATTGCCCTTGAGAGTTTCCACCCTTGAGATTCTTACTGTTGCAGTAATTGTCGCAATTATGAAGACCATAGAATTTCATGGTCAGCTTAACCCAGATCAAAATCTGAATGCTTCCATTCATGCTGTGGCATCCTGAACTGGAAGTCAGAGTATGTAAAATAAAAAGAAATACGAAACAAACATTTTTGAGCAAATGGTTGCCCAGATGTGTTTTCTAATAAAAAGTCTAAGAATTTAAAAAAAGAGGTATATTTCCCTTGATTACACAGGAAAATTCACACTTTACTTCTCATACCCATTCTATTTCATTTTGTCAAGATTTTGAAAAATAGTTTTGTTTTGTTTTGTTTTGTTTTTACCAAAAATGTTATCATCAGAAATTCGTTACCCTAGAAAACTGTATTTTAAATAACTGAGAGACATTTCTTTACAAACCAGCTATTTATGATCAGGTTCATTAATTCTTCACTGGCAATTTTCAAGTGAAATTATTTTGTTTTTATTGCGAAATCCACCCAAATTTAAATGAATGTACATACTCATTTTTCTATTAATTTTACTCTCTTAAATTTGCAGAGGTGTTCGTTGATCTAAAAGAATTAAGTTCATTTAACACAACAATTAGTGAAATTTTTTTAAAGTTCTTGACAGTTTATAAACAACTTTCAAAATTTCAAAATACTGAATTTGAAAGATAGCGTTCAAAATATTTCTTATAATTTTGTATAATTTTGTGACTCTATAAGAACAGAGACAGTATGGTTTTAAATATTTTTGAGAAAGTGTTTACTGTCGACTACTCAAACTGTTGAAAAGCAAATGCCCAGCACACAAGTCACACGTAGACCTTCTCAGTTCAGCCCTGCCCAAGTACTCTGTAATAGACCATCTGCTAGCAAACATCAGTCTCTTTTTCTTCCTTCAAAGTCTTCCTCAAGATACTCCTCTGGTTGTGGCTGCTCTTTTGCAATCTCTACTGATTACAATGCTGGGCTGGAAAAGTCCAGGTTATTTTATGTTCTAAATTTTTTCCTGTAGCTTCTTTAATCCTCTCTGCCAGCCAGAACTGTTTATGGTGCCAGGCCATCTTTCTAAGAGCTTCTGTTGGCTTACTTGAGATCCACCTTAGCTCCCTAGTTTTCTGATTGATCTTCAGATATGCCATTCCAGTCAAAGCCCCGTCCACTAATGAGTATTTCCAATTTCTGATTCAATGCAACAAGCATTATTGAACTTATACAATGAGTAAAAATGTATTGATTAAAAACATTATCCATTTGAGGTTGGTATTACATATTCTCTTTTATGTTTTTCCTTTTTTTTAAATTAGCATATGGTAGTCCATATCTGGAGGGTACAATGTGGTTTTTTGGTACAAGAATCCCATGCTTAATGATTAAACCAGGTCCATTAGCAAGCCAGCCATCACAACCATTCGTCATTCCATGTGTTGGGAGCATTCAAAATCTTCCCTGAGAGTCGCTTTGAGATAGACAACAAGTTGCCATTTTTATTTTCCCCACAATTATTTGATAACACTCAACATGATTTTTTTAAGACTCATTTCTTTCTTTCTTTCTTTCTTTCTTTCTTTCTTTCTTTCTTTCTTTCTTTCTTTCTTTCTTTCTCTCTCTCTCTCTCTCTCTCTTTCATTTGACCACAGAAGACAGAGAGAGAGAGAGGGAGAGCGTGAGAAAGCATGTCACCAGGTCTGGGACTCGAACCGTGTTAAGCCATGTGGGAGTCCAGCACACTTAACCACCATGCCACCTGCCAGCTGATCCCCCAACATTCAAAACTATTAAAAGTCATTGAAAATGATTTAAAATGTCCCAAACTCAACAGTATCTATCATTACCTGGGTTTAAAAAAAAAAACAAAAAAACTCGAAACACCAAAACAGGAAATACGATGCGTACCCACAGTTGAGTTCTTCTCTTTCTCGTTTTAGTTTCTAACTGTCATTGATGAAAGGCTTCCCTTCCCCTTTGGTAGCCCGGTCGTGTGAAATCATTAATTCTTTTCTCAAAGTGGAGATAGATCGAGGGATTTGCTTGGCTTATTCTCCGTGCGACTGTAATGCCGTGTTTAGAGTAGGTTCCCTCCGCTCTGTGGTGATGCAAGTTATATTGTACAGTGTCACCTCAGAGAAAGGGCTGTGACACGGACTCGGCCCCCCCCGTGCCGTCGCGTTCCCCGCCGTGGAAAACAGCTCCAGTACTGATGGGTTGTGTTATGCCCGTGATTGACAGCAGCCTTCCCATCGTCTCTCGCTGTGGACCGTGAAAAACGCCTTCTACAGGGGCTTACGGAGGGAAATGAAGAGCCCCGCATTTTCTCTTGGCATTTCTTGCCATTGTTAGAAAGGTCAAATATGCCATTTAAAATGTTCCGTGCGTGGAGCATGACAAATGTCACATAGAGAATGAAACTGCTTTCGTGGGCGTTTGGGCGCCTTTCCAAAGGCTGCCACACTTCGCCTCTCCCGCCTCGTGGGTTTGCAGACTTTGGCTCCTGCAAACGCACACGCCACACTGCGCACGGTGGGCAGGGAAATGCCGCAGGCTACCTACGCGAGCGGAGTGTGGGGAGAACAGCACAGTGGGAATGCAAGAGAGAAAGGAAGTGCACCCTCCTCTCAGAGTAAGAGGGACACCTTGCAGATAGCTCCATCGAACATAGTGAGGGTTAACCCAGCCTCTGCAATGTAGCTAGTAGCAACCAGACTGTGGAGCTGGAAGCCACATGCCAGCTCTGGTTCGAGTCCAAGCCTGGTCAGCCAGAAACACATTGTGTGTGTGTGTGTGTGTGTGTGTGTGTGTGTGTGTGTGTGCCCTGGGTCCTAAAAACCTGGAGGGCTCTAGAGAGGGGATCGTACATGAGCAACCCCTGTGGAGGTCTCTCTGTCTTGTGTGTGCGTGTGTGTACTCATGCTCTTGTGAGCAAAAGCAAGGTGATTATGGAAGCTCGTTGACAAAGAAATGAAATGTCTAGAACGCATCGATAAAGTTGCCCAGTAAATCGATTTAATTTCATTTCATCTTACATTATGATACTTTTAAAAAAATTATTTATTTAGTTTTTTTTTTTTTTTCACATTTGTTTTTGCCAGAGAGAGAGAGAGAGAGTGAGAAAGCAAGCCACCAGGTCCGGGACTTGAACCACGGTCATCCATGTGGGAATTCCCATGCCTTAACCACCACGCCACCTGCTGGTCCCTCCTTTGTGATGCTTTAACCACGCTAAATGGCAGAAATGAAATTCACACCTCTCTGGCCATGAACTGATGCGCACTCTTGCAAGGTGGCAGTTGGAAGGTGAATTAATGTAGCGTTCTAGAAGCAATTGGGTACTCTAAACTGAAACTGAGACCCTCCTTCCAATATTTCTGCTTCCAGAAGTCTGTCCCATAGACCAACTCAGGGATGCCTGTCTATTGAAACTGAAATGTCTCACTGGGAAATGAGTAAATGAATTATTTTATACACAAAATTTTAAAAAATTTGCTGTAGGTTGTATGTACTCACCAGATACAAACAGAAAGGGGCAGAGGAGGGTGGTCATACCTCAGTCCTTTCTCCTCCATTCTTTTCTTGGGAGTTTAGGCATGCTTACATACATACCTGGTGTGTTTGTCAAGCCGCTGGGTCCAGGACTCAAACCACAGAGCTGACCACATGGGATATAGCCGTCCTAATCACCATGTAACCTGCTGGCTTCGAAAACCATTTCGGTTTGAAAAGGTAGAGACAAAGAAAAGCCGTGAGGTCATGGGGATACTCACATAAGCCCTTCAGTCAGGGACCGACCAGCAGTTGGCGTAATGGCTGTGTTGCTGGACTCCCATGTAGCTAACTGCGGTTTGAGTCCCGGACCCAGTGGCTTAAGCTCATACTGGGCACATGTGCTTGCGTGCCCAAGATCCCGGGAGGAGAATGAGAAGAAGGGATTGCGGTGTGGCCATCTCCCGTGGGGCATGATTTCTTGTTTTCTGTCTCTCTCTGTCTTTCTGGCGAGCACACGTGTCCTATGGCAAAAACCTCTCAAAAAACCAAAAAACAGAAAAGAAAAGAAAAACACGCAGGTGCACATGTGTGGATGCCTCTAATCCCAACAGAATGGGGAGATGGAGGAGAAGGGATGCAACGTGACCGTGGCCCCTTGGAAATGCCTCCTCCTTCTCCCTTTTCTCCCTGTCTTTCTCTGCTGAATGCACGTACCTGTGGTAATTAAAAAGGAAAATAAAAAGAAGAGAAAGTATAATGGAAAATACTGTCCAAGCCTGCATAAACAGAAGCTCTCTCTAGGCGTGGGGTGAATGCAGTGTGAGCTCTGCCTCTCCAACACTTGCAAAGGCTGGAGACCTCCCTTCCCAGAGCACGCGAACCAGAGACCCACGTACCGCCCAGCTAGCAGATCAGAGTGTGGTTGACTGTGCAGTGTGGAGAAGGGACGTTAGGCCTGCAAAGCCAGCCTCAACCAGCGGGACCTGGAGGGGACAGAAGCCTGTGCGCTTGTCCACCTTCTTGATCTGGAAGACGCCAGCAGGGCTCAGCCACCGCCTTGCACGACTTCACACGGTCGCCTTTGTCTGCCCCTGACTTCGGGCTGAGCATCAGTCTGGAGCGACAATGGACCCTTCAGGCAGTGAACGCCAGAGTCGGAGTTCGTAAAGCCTTCAAGTCATGACCCTACCTCAGACTTTCCTTTCTCTCCGTGACCTGCTCGGCTCCGTGAAGCCTTAGAACTCTCTGAGTGCCATTGAGCCTCCTCCCATCGGACGCCTGGCAGGGTGGGCACGGTCTGATGTGAGTGCTTTCATCAACACTCTGCATTTCCTCAGCTCGTGCAGAGCTCACCCCGCCATCGCTGCACTTCACGTCCATGCACACATCGGCGGTTTTGACCCCATAACACGGCCGGAGCTTATGGAATCCCTGCATGAGTGTGTGTCGTGGTCAGTGTGTGCTTCCTGGAGACCATCGGTGGTCTGCCATCTGTCTTTGCTCTGTCCAGCCCTAGTGGAATATGTGCTACTGGGTAATTTTTTAAAAAAGCATTACTTATTTCATTGTATCCTTTCTTATTTTTAAACTTGCTATAGGGCACATCCACTCACCAGCGAGAGACAGAGAGAGAGAGAGAGACAGAGGGTGAGAAAATGAGAAGGCAAGCCGCCAGGTCTGGGACCCAAACCACAGTCAGTCATGTGGGAGTCCAGTAGCCCAACCACCATACCACCTGCTGGCCCCCTTCTTTTTAAGTATTCCTTTGAAAAATTTTATTTATTTATTTATCTTTAGAGAAATCGTTGCTATAGGGCATGCGCACACTCTGGATAGACAGAGAAAGACAGACAGAAAGTGAGAAATCACCCCCTGGGGGATATGGCCACACCACAATCCCCTCTCAGGATTTTTGGCATTCATGCACACATGCCCGGTGTGAGTTTAAAGCCACCAGGTCGGAGACTCAAACAGCAATTGATTATGTGGGAGTCCAGCAATGTAACCAACTATGCCATATGCTGGTCCCATGTATGGAAGGTTATTTCTACCAGTTCTGGAGGCTGGGAAGTCCATGACCATGGCAGCCTTGTCCAGGGAGTGCCCTCTTGCAACAGCATCACCTAGTGGAAGATGGAAGGGGATAGAGTTCAAGAGAGGGAACCCGTCCCATGGGTCATGCTATAATGGCATTGATATGTCGGTGAGGGTAGACTCCTCATACCCGAAACATCTCCCATTAGGCTTCCCTACCGACACTGTCACACTGGGGCTTAGGTTTCCACCACGTGGGTTCTGGAGGGTGCATCCGAACCACAGCCCAAGCTGCCTGCCTGCTGCAGTCCTTCCTGTTGACCGGAGCATCCCTTTAGTTCTTTTCCAGCCCCTCGTTTTTGTTTTCATCAGGCAGCATTTCTGCACTCACAGCGAGGTCTTTCCTGTCTTCCAGAATCCAGGCCAGTTGTCAGCCTTCCAAGGAGTTCACTTGGGGAGAATTCAGGCCAATAGAGAGAATGATTCATATTGGAACATGATTGAATGCATTATCATCCATGCATGCTGAGTGTTGAGAATTGTTTTTTCTTGCTAATAGAGGCACAGAGAGAGAGAGAGAGATGAGAGAGAGAGGGAGAGAGAGCAACCCTCCACTGGGCACCGTCATGCCACTGTCTCTTTTCCTTCATTTTTCTCTCCCATCAGGATTTGGAGCATGCACACATGCACACACGCCTAGCCCAGTTTTCATGCCACCAAGTCCAGGATTCGAACTGTACCAACCAGCTGAGATCCAGTTCTCATGCACAGCACTTAACCACTGCACTACGGGGCTGGCCCAGGTGTTGAGAGCTTTCCCTAGAGTGGGACATGACTGGTCCAGACATGAATATGTCACAGCAGAGTTGAAGAAAGCGGGGGCATGTTACGGCTGTCCTTACCTTTTCTGCTTACAGGCATGTGGCTCCCACGTGGTGGCTGGGTTTCAATCCCCCGTCTGGCCAGTCTGACACATGCTGGTCACATGCTTGAGTGGCCAAGATCTGCCAGGCTGAAGGACTGGAGGAGTATCATGGTTTGGCCAGACCCTGGGGAAAGTGTGCCTCTCTCTAGCTCTCCATCTCTGTCTCTCCCCCTTTCATGGACGCCAGGCTCTATCAGGAGTAAGGGAAAAAATTAAAATAATAATGATAGAAAAAAGAAATACAGGGACTCTCATGTCATGTTCTTCTCCAGTGGTAACAATAAAACGCCTGATGGTCACAACTCTACATTGGCAACCTAGTCCCAATTTTCCAACATTTTCTGAGTTAGAAAATAAGATGGTGTAGTCCTCTGTTTCTCTTTCATCATCTGGCATTGATGTCTTCCCGGGAGTACTGCCCTGGGCTCGCTCTCTGATCTCTATGTGATGGGCAGCGGGTAGAAGCTAAGAGGGGAGGCGAACACTTGATCTCGTGGGATGGTGTTGAGCTTGCAGGGACTCAAGGGCATCTTGTGGGTCTGACTGAACTCCCTTGATGTGGGTCGTTCTTGCCCTGGGTTGGTTTGCTTTGGATGCTTTCCCAAGTTCTGTTCCCAGGGACACAAACTCCAGCCCCTTTTCTCGGAGGCTCCTTTGTGGCACACACAAGCTTCCAACACACTTTACCTCTTGATGCTTTGACATGACCAGGAATGAGTCTAGACCCTTCAGCATATAAGCGCTCTTCAAAAATATCTCTGAACATTGGGCCAGCCAGTGGTGTGGTGGTGAAGGCAGCTGGATCCCACATGGCCGTCCATGTGGTTCGAGTCTCAGACTTGACGGCTTGAAAGACACACCAGACTCTTGTGCATGCATGCCCACACCCTCATAGGAGAGTAGAAGAGAAGGGATTGTGGTGTGGCCATCACCCCCTGGGGGTGCTCTCTTAACTACCTTCTCGCTCGCTCTCTCTAGCAAGTATGCACACCCAATAACAAAGACATTTTAACGATTCTTTGAAAAATGTATTTTCTAAAAACTATGTATGATTTCAAAAATGCTTTTGCACCGAAATTCTCTTTCCCCATGACAGTTTGAAGGCTGGTGGTACATTTATATTAGAAAAGAGAGAGGGGTGGGCCAGCAGGTGACATGGTGGTAAAAGACACTGAATTCCCACATGTCCCTTCCGCGGTTCAAGTCCTGGACCTGGTGGCTTGCTCTCTCTCTTTCCCACGCTCTGTGTCTCTCTCTGGTCCAATTAAAAATAACAACAACAAATGTAATTAAATAAATAAAGAATTCTTTTAAGAATGAAAAGAGAAGCGAGATGGGGGACCAGCAGATGGCGTAATGGTTATGTTTTCAGACTCCCACGTAGTTGACAGCAATTTGAGTCCCGGACCCGGTGGCTTAAACTCGGGCCAGGCGCATGTGCGTGCGGGCCCAAGATCCCGAGAGGAGAATGGAGGAGAAGGGATTGTAGTGTGACCATCCCCCCTGGGGGGGGTGATTTCTCACCTTCTGTCTCTCTGTCTCCCTCTGTTTCTGTAGTGAGATATCGCCATCTGGCCCTCATGCCCTCAGGACATGAATACTCCATAGGTCACCTTTAGATCTTTAATACAGAGACTCCTTCTCTTGGGCAGGAGTATTTCCCATTCTTAACCATGTGGATGATGTTTATACTTGATCCTTGAAATATTCTGCTGTGTATGGGCTAAGAGCCTGTGAGCTGTCCTTCCCCGGCAGCCATGCCCTCTTTAAAAGACTTTTTTATTTGTTGTCTTCATGAGAACTTGTGCAGATATATGTGCAGGGTGGGGATTCGAACTGTCACTGTCATGTGGAATCTAGTTTCTCTTGAACAGCATTATAACCTCTGCCCCCATGGAGCTGGCTGTTTCTATTATTCTTAAGGTTGCTAATTTGTTTTCTGCATGAGCAAGAAGGACAGAGGCAGAGAGGGACAGCCCTCCCAACCGGGTCTCCATGCTGAGAGCCAACCCCAGCCTCAGCCAGCCCTAGACAGTGGGCAGGCATGTGCTGTTAGCAATGAGGGAGGTCTCTGGACTTGAACCTGGAACCTTTCCACGTGTGAGGATCTTGCAGAGCATCGCATTTGACCTCTGTGTGACCTTCTGGCCCGCACACCCCTTTTTATAAAGAACAGGGACTGAGTGTCCTGCCTGTAAGAGTTAAGGGACCAGCAGTTGGCGTAATGGCTATGTTGCTGAACTCCCATGTAGCCGTCCTCGGTTTGAGTCCCGAACCCGGTGGCTTAAACTCACGCTGGGTGCGTGGTGCGTGCGTGCCCAAGATCCCAAGAGGAGAATGGAGGAGAAGGGATTGCGGCATGGCCATCCCCCCCGAGGGGTGATTTCTTGCTTTCTGTCTCTCTGTCTCTTTCTGGAGAGCGCACGCGCCCTATAGCAAAAACCTCTCAAAAAAAAAAAAAAAAGAGTTAAAAGCCAGATCTTCTGAGGTCCTCCTTGGACTTTTCAGCTGGAGATAATGTCACATCCTGGAAGCCTGATGTTATTCTACTGGAAGCCGGAGACCCCCAGGTGGTCCATGGAATTCCCATCCTGTATGGCCCTTTTCCCAGAAGGCAGGAGCCAGTTTTCCTTTGAAGCGAGCGCTTCCTCAGTGAAGCCTGTGACCCAGAAGACATGAAGAATCTCCGCGTCGCATTCCGAATGCCACCACGGCACCCTGGGAATGCACGAAGAATTTCTTCTTAGTGTATAGGAGGTTTAACCCTCCGGGGTGCCGTGTGCTTTGACCCCAGACTCTCAAATGCTGTGTTTTCCTTGTCGCTTTCCGCCTGTTCCGTGTGTTCACTTTCTGCCGTGAAAGAGAGAACGAGGACAGGTGCTCTCCATGGGGTTTCCGTACCCCATCCACCTCCCTCCTGCTGGTCAGGACTGTACGCGTGTGCATACACCCCCAGCACGTATGGGCACACCTCAGGACGTGAACCCAGGACCTTCTCGTGTGGGCCCAGCACCACCAAGCATGCTGTCACCACAGTGACACTGCAGCCACCCCACCCCAAGCCTATTGCCAAGGCCTCCCTCGTTCAGAGACCCGTTGGCAGTTATTGAGTGAGCCACAGAAAGAGTCATGAATATTTTTCTTTTTTAAAAAAAACCTGTTATTATACTTTATTTATTTGCTTTTAAAAATGTGATCAGAGAGGGACAAAGG
>NW_006159697.1:4116152-4116455 GCF_000334495.1 Tupaia belangeri chinensis
ACACAGGGGATCCCGCCAGCCTTAACCACCACGCCACCTGCTGGTCCCAATAATTCTCATGTCAATAAGAATCTGTCAGTGTTGGGGGCCAGCCACTGGCATAGTAGTTAAGGTGCTGGATTCCCACGTGGTGGACCGTGATTCGAATCCCAGACCTGGTGGCTTGAAACTCACACAGGACACATGTGCGTGCCCAAAATCCCAAGAGGGGAATAGAGGAGAAGAGATTCTGGCATGGCTACCCATCCTAGCGGGAGACTTCTTGTTTTCTGTCTGTCTCTGTCTCTCCAGCGAGCGCCCACA
>NW_006159697.1:4116764-4117306 GCF_000334495.1 Tupaia belangeri chinensis
CTGTGAAGGTTTCACCCCAACAAATACTCTATACGTCATCGCCTCCCACTCTGCTTGTCACTCTTTCTTTTTCTTTTTCTAGGTTTTTGCCATAGGGCATGTATGCTCACTGGAGAGAGACAGAGATAGAGAGACACAGAACAAGTGACAGTGAGAGGGAAAGTGAGAGATCCCCAGCAAGGGGAATTCTCTCCTCCATCTTTCTCCATTCTCTTCCTGGGATTTGGGGCATTCACCCACACAAACCCAGCCTGATTTTCTTTGCTTTCTTTGTTTTTAAATGTAATTTGATTCCTCTTACTCTTATTTTTTTATACACTTGATTACTATACATCCTTTGGCTTGTAAAGAGAATTTACCCAACATGAGAAATACATCTCAGACCAATCCAGTTGAGAATACCCATACACGTTATCCTAACAGGTAATAACCCATTTCTGTGCCCCACAAATGTCTTGCCTTTCTGTTTTTGCTCCCTGATTTCCTTCCCTATACTCTTCTCCCACCCTCCTTCCACACTATCTCCAGCATCCATCACTGTT
>NW_006159697.1:4117343-4119458 GCF_000334495.1 Tupaia belangeri chinensis
TCCAATAGAGGGCAGACAGTCGGTCTATGTTAAATGGAGACATACAGTGTTTCTCTTTCATAGCCTGGCTTGCTTCACTCAGTGATAAATTTTCCATATGCAGCTACTTTCTATCAAACTGGCATGATTTTCAAGCTTCCGGGCTTGGGACCCGAACCACGATCAGACACATGGGAATCTAGCTCTTTAACCACCACACCACCTGCTGGTCACTGATGTCCCATTTTGGTAGACTCCAAGACTGCAATAGCAACACAGATACACCCATGCCACCTTACCTTGGTTGCAGGGCAAAAGGTGAAGTAAGCATCCAATCCATTAAAGATAGAGATCAGCCAAGCCATTAAGGATGGAATTTCAGATTGTAAGAGTACAGGCTCCACATCTCCCATAGAAAATCCCAAATTCCCCAATGTCAGAAACAACTCAGGCGCCAATGAGATGCTACGGCTCTGAAGTTCCACATGGGACTTGATGTTCCAGGTCACTGTCAAAACATAACAAGATAGATGGGACTAGCAGTTAGCGCAATGGCTGTGTCGCTGGACTCCCATGTAGATGACTGTGGTTCAAGTCCCGGACCCGGTGGCTTAAACTCACTCCAGGCGTGTGTGCGTGCGTGCCCAAGATCTGGAGAGAATGGAGGAGAAGGGATTGCAGGGTGGCCATCCCCCCTGGAGGGTGATTTCTTGCTTTCTGTCTCTCTGTCTCCCTCTGTCTTTCTGGTGAGCGCATGTACCCTGTAACAAAAACCTCTCCAAAAAAAAAAAAAAACCATAATGGGATAGAAATGATCCTTCAGCTGTGTACATGAGGGTTCTTCAAATTCAGCATGGGAAAACCATGCATGGATTTCAAAAATCGTTTGCACCAAAATACACATTTTTTTTTCTTTTTAGGATTTCGGTCTCTTTGCACAGAGATGGGGGATAGAGACACACAGAGGGAAGGTGAAAAATCACCCACTCATGGGCAGATGGCCCTGCCACAGTCCCTTCTTCTCCAGTCTCCTCTTGGCATTCCAGGCATGCCTGCACAGGTGCCTGTCTTGATTTTCAACTGTCTGGTGTAGGACTTGAGCTGTAGGATCCAGCTGCCTTAACCACCATGCCATCTGCTAGCGCCTCGACTCATTCTCTCTCTCCACTGTCTTAAAAACTTTCTGAAGTCCGCTCTTGTAAAGTGCATCTGAAACATAAAGTGAATTTTGTGTTCGGGCTGCGGTCCCATCCTCAGGATACCCCGTGTCTAAGCAGGTATTCCACAATCTGAAAAAAGATCAAAATCTCTTTTTTTTTTCTTTTTTTTGGAGAGGTTTTCCCTATAGGGCACTTGCGCTCGCCAGAAAGACAGAGAGAGACAGACAGAAAGCAAGAAATCACCCCGCAGGGGGGGGTGACCACACCACAATCCCTTCTCCTCCATTCTCCTCTCGGAATCCTGGGCACGCACGCACGCACGCCTGGTGTGAGTTTTAAGCCACCGGGTCCAGGACACAAACCAAGGTTGACTACGTGGGAGTCCAGCGACATAGCCCATACGACAACTGCTGGTCCCAAAATCTCTTTTTTTAAGATGGAAATCTGAAGCACTTCTGGTCTCAAGCATGTTGGACCCAGGGTACACAGCCTAGAGCTGGAAGAGAAGTCAGAGTGGTGTTAGCAACAGCCTGAGTGGCTGGGATGCTGGGGAGGTGATCAAAGCATGTCTCTGTAAAGAGGGAGAACTGGAGATTGATATGGAGATTGATTTGGAAAGGGGGCCAGCAGGTGGCATGGTGGTTCAATTGCTGGATCCCATATAGCTGACTCTGTGGGTCAAGTCTCAGACCTGGCAGCTTGAAAAAAAACACCAAAGCTTGTACGTAAGTGCCCAATATCCCAAGAGGAGAATGGAGGAGAAGGGATTGTGGTGTGGCCATCCCGCCTGGTGGGTGATTTTTCATTCTATCTTTCTGGTGACTGCATGTGCCCTATAGCAAAAAAAATAGAAAGAGAAGAGGGAAGAATAGAAGGGGAGGGAAGGGAAAAGAAGAGAAAGAAAGGGAGAGAGGAAGGAAGGGAGGAAGCAAGATATGTAAAGGATCCCCAAAAAATCAGAGGAAGAAAGAAAGAA
>NW_006159697.1:4120405-4123300 GCF_000334495.1 Tupaia belangeri chinensis
GTGTGAAGCAGTGAGCCAGAGGAGTGCATTCCAGATAAATTCTGACCCAAGCATTGGCCTCTCACATGAGAAAGAGTCTTCCCAGCCAGCTAAAATTTAATAAACTTAACAGTAGGCGCTCAGGGTGACCCTGCAGGGGAGCCAGCTTTCTTTGTGGAGGGTGGAATTAGAAAGGATTCCTCAGTGAAATCCCATTTGCAGTTTCCAAAGCAGAGGATGAGCTGGAAGAAACAAAGTCTTGTCATTTGCAAAGCAAAGAAAAAAACCCCACACTGAATCTGGCCAAGAAGAAATAGGTTTCTCCTAATCTCCATTTTTTCTCCGAAGCCAAACTGCTGCTGTGTGGATTTTCCTTTTTTGGTTGAATTAGTGGGTGGTTGGATAATTAGCTAAATGTTTCTGAAATAGGAAGAAGGCAGCCCAGAGAAGGGAAAAAAATAAAGGGCAATTTCTATTTAATGCTGGAGGAAAAAAAAAGGTTGATGAGACAACATTTTGAGGAAAAGGGAGGTAATTTAAGTGCGTACAACTGTAAGAGTTTGGAATACAATGAAATTTGATGCTAAAGTGAATCACAAGTAAAGAGCCTACAAAATATAGTGTAAAAACCTGATATCGGTTTCTCTCTATGCCTTCCTTAGCAAAATTTGCACAGAAACATTTAAAAATACGCACCTGTGCAAATGCCATCCACAGCAGGTGGTATATCTCTTTTTAAATTTAAAATGCAAGTGGGAGTGAATGCGAAAAGGTAAAAAAAATACTCTTAAATTTAGAATTTTAATAAAAGAACATATTGAAATAGGGTAACATCCTTTAGGATTTGGTTCACAGGTGATGTTCCAAAAAAGTCTCTTTTTATGTTTTTTCTTTTAAATTGCTTTTCAAATTTATTTTTCCTTCTGCAAGAGAGAGAATGAGAGAGAGAGACATCCACGCTTCGGCTAGCCTGGTGGGCTCAGGGAGGTATCCAGATGGGAATCTGGAACCTTCCAAAGAGAACCTTGAACCATTGGCTCAGCCAAACGGAGCCTTGAAGCTGGAACCATGGCTCAGCCTCACAGAAAGTCACCGATCTGTATTTACTGGCATCTATGTGAAACAGACACAGTAAAAACCAAGAAGCCAATGCCTGAAAGTCTAAAAAGGCATTAGCCCAGGGAAGGAGGGCTAATGCCACCTTAGCTGTCTGTGTTTATTATTTTTTATTTTAATTTTTATTTATTCATTCATTCATTTTCATTTGATGAGAGAGAGAGAGAAAGTGAGCCACCAGGTCTGGGACTCAAACTGTGATTGGCCATGTGGGAGTGTCCAGAACCCTAAGCACCATGCCACCTGCTGGTCCCCAACCTGTGTTTATTTTAATAAGAGCCCAAAATTGGGGCCAGCAGATGGTGTAGGGTTACATTGCTGGATTCCAATAGCCAACTGTGTTTTGAGCCCTGGACTGGACTGGGAGCAGGTATGCCTCAGATCCCAGGAAGAGAACAGAGGAGAAGGGATTGTGGCATGGCCATCACCTCAGTGGGTGATTTCTCACTTTCCCTCTCATTGTCCCTCTCTGTTTCTCTCTTTGTCTGTTGAGCACACATACCCTAACGTGACAAGATATTAAAAATAAATAAATAAATGAATAAATAAATAAAATAGACCCAAAGGGTTATTGTAATTCATTGATGTTTTTGTCAAGTGGCAAAACAACCATGTGGTTGAGCCCCGTGTCCTCATCTGAAACATTCAGGTCCTGTGGAAGACGGTTAGGTGGGCATGGATCACCCCGAGCTCCCTGTGAGCCCGTGCACACCAGTCCAGAACCTCCTTGCTGAACACACATTGCACCGTGAATCAGCCAGGCTGTCTCTCGGCCATGGAGGAACTCATACAACGAGACTGTCTGAGCACGTCTGACGTGAGCGTCCAGGAACCCCTGAAACATGCATGGACGCACCCCAGAGACTGCCCGATCCCCACTGAGGCTGCAGTTCTGGAAGGGCCATGCAGCACGCCATTGGCTCCTGTGTGGATGAATTCACCGTGGGGTGGTGGTGGCCGACCATGCTAGAGTGACAGAAGACCCGGGTACGGGCTTATTCTTCACGCTGTTCTTGGTGCTGGGAGC
This sequence comes from Tupaia belangeri chinensis, assembly GCF_000334495.1. Classification (NCBI taxonomy): domain Eukaryota; kingdom Metazoa; phylum Chordata; class Mammalia; order Scandentia; family Tupaiidae; genus Tupaia; species Tupaia belangeri. The sequence continues at coordinate 4,122,528 of NW_006159697.1, forward strand.
TTCCTGATGCCCCTTTTCTGGGGCTAGACCCCTGTCCCTGGGGCAGTATTCTGTGTCGCCTAGTGAGCTCCATTTCCTCTGTCCACAGACACGCACAGGGGCTTCATTCCAGACTCCAGCCAGATGTCAGAATGTCCTTGGGATTGGGGTTCCTTTGTGCAGGGGTGCTGATGAGTATTGCAGACTGAGTTTAAGAGGATCTAGGCATCCTCTGTCCTTCCCTGTCCCCCTCTGGTCCCCGTCCCTTGTCACAGTTGGAATTCGCACCGTCTGGTCCGTAGGGTGGCTGTCTCTTCTGGAGTGCTCCGGACAAAATGCAGACTAGTCACATTCCTTCCCCTGTGGCCTCCCGCCCTGTAAGCTGAGTCCTCATCTCCGGAGAGCTGCATGCTGAAGGACCTTCTCATCCCTCCTTTAAGATTCCCACCATGGACCATGGACCAGCAGGTGGCGTAGTGGTTACCTTGCCAGACTCCCGCATGGCCAGCTGTGGTCCGAGCCCTGGACCCGGTGACTTTAAAGTTACACCAGGCACTTGTGCGTGTGTGCCCAAGGTCCCCAGAGGAGGATGGAGGAGGAGGGATTGTGGCATGGCCATGCCCTCTGGGGGGTGATTTCTCACTTTCCCTCTCACTGTCTCTGTCTCTCTCTTTGGTGAGTGCATGTGCCCTAGGGCAGAAACAAAAACGAAAAAAGAATTCCAGTGCATTTTACTTTTTCGAAGGTTCCCATTTGCACTGTGGTCAGGCGTAGCCTGGTCCAACCAGGGGCAC
>NW_006159697.1:4123329-4174613 GCF_000334495.1 Tupaia belangeri chinensis
TTTGCCGGACTCACAGCAGGCTGTGCGAGAAGGAGTCTCCAGCCACTAGACCCCTGTTCCTGTGGACTTCCTATTCCTTCATCAGTCTTTCCTCTGCACCTTTGCTCATTTGTCTGTGCTTTACCTCTTTGTGAGTCCGTATGAAGAGGAGCTTTCACCGACCTGGATTTATTCTTGACTCTATTTTATTTCTACTTATTTATGTTTGTGTCCCCATTGGGTGCACCCACTTGCCAGAGAGAGATGGAGAGAGAGAGACAGATGGAAAGTGAGACATCTCCCCCGAGGGGGTGTCCATGTGGCAATCCTTTCCCCTCCATCCCCCTCTTGGGGTTTTCAGCACAAATGCACATGTGCCCAGTGTGATTTTCAAGCCACGGGGTCTGGGACTTGAACTGCAGTCAACCATGAGGAAGTCCAAGGCCTTCATCACTGTGACAGCTGCTGGCCACGTGGTTTCTATTTTTATTTTTTGAAAGTTTATTTTTTTCTTCCATCAGAGAGAGAGAGAGAGAAAGAGTGGGAGAGAGACAGGCAGTGTGATGAGGTCTTCATGCCACGCCCCACGCCCCTTCCAGCTAGCCCAGATCAGGTGCACACTGCCGTGATGTGCTCAGGGGTGTGGGGACGTGGGCCTCAGATCTGCTGGCATGGCTCCACTCGTACCATACAGTGCATCAGGGTCCTGACTCCTCATTTTACTGCTTCGTGATCAAACTATTGACTTTCTGAATCATCATATGTAAAATTATATAAACTTATAACTATATATATATATATATATATATTTAATTGTTAGTTTTGTTTTTCTTGCAATAGGGTGTATGCACTTGTCAGGCCGAGAGACAGAGAGAGAGGCAGGGAGACAGAGAAAGAAAGCACAAAACAAGAAATGACTCCCTGAGGGGGCCCTAGTCTCTTCTCCTTCACTCTCCTCTTATGATTGTGGACGTGCACCCAACCCACATGGGGCTGCTGTGATTTTCAAGCTGCTGGGTCCAGGACTTGAATCACAGAGTCGGCCATGTGGGATCCAGCCCCTTAGCCTCCACGCCACCCTGCTGGCCCCGACGTTTTTCTTGTTATCGTTTCGTTCTTTTAAGACATGGTATCATGGTGTCTCCATCCTTCTGCCTTGCCCTCCCAGGTGAACCCACAGGTGCATGCAAGCATGCCTACTTCTGTTGGGGTTGTGATTAAAATGGGGTCTTTCTGGGGATCAGCAGTTGGCGAAATGCCTGTGTGGCTGGACTCCCATGGAGTCGACCGCAATTCAAATCCCAGACCCAGTAGCTTAAACTCACACTGGGCACATGTGCGTGTGTGCCCCCAGGATCCCGAGAAGAGAATGGAGGAGAAGGGATTGTGGCATGGCCATCCCCTGGGGGGGGGGGGATTTCTCACTTTCCCTCACTCTGTCTCTGTCGCTCTCTGTCTCTCTGGTGAGCGCATGCGCCCTACAGCAAAAAGCTCTCCAAAAGAAAACCTGGGGTCTTTCTGTGTTTCTTGCCGTCTCTTGCCCCAGTTGTCCTGAGTCACAGGGTTATAGGCACACGTCAGCATGTCAGAGCACTTGGTGAGAGAGCAGGAATCAAATTCAAGCCTCCCATGTGGTCCTAGCAGCGGACACTGTCATGGCCAGACCCCCGTCTGTACAACCTTGGGAGCTGTCCCTGCTAAATACTATTGCCATGATAATGTCGTGGAGCCAGGCAGCCGAGTCCCTGCGGATGCAGTGTTAAAGAGACCTTCACAGGACCAGCAGATGGCAGAATGGTTGTGTCGCTGGACTCCCTTGTCTTTGACCATGGTGTTTGAGTCCTGGACCCGGCACCTTAAGATTTATGCCAGACATGTGTGCTTGCATGCCCAAAATCCCAAGAGGAGAAGGGATGGCGGCATGGCCATCCTCCTGGAGGGTGATTTCTTGCTTTCTATCTCTCCATCTCTCTTTGTCTCTCTGGCAAGTTCCCAGGCAGGCCCTGTAGCAAAAATCTTCCTCCCACCCACAACAAAGAGACTTCCACCCCAGTGCAAGAGAAGCTAATGTCCACTTGACTCTGATCTCCTGGTGGGTGGATGAAGAACATCCCACCAATACCCTCGTACATAATTGCTTACTGTGCAAACGGTCCCCTGATGGAGTCTGTGTTGGGCCTGGGAAACACCAGAAGGACCTGTGTGCATCTAATCGGACTACTGCCATCTTGGGCTCCCGGAGCCAAGGCTGGGAGTCACTCCTAGAGCTGCTGCGCATGGCGAATCCCTGGGAGGGCTGGCCCCTGTGGTCTGAGTACCTCAGCCCTAGGGCCATGGGCCTTGTAGTACTCTTGTTCCTTTGCATCTCAGCTGTTCCCCGTGGAGCAGAGAGTTCCATGGTCCCCACTGTGTCCCTGCTGAGAAGCTGGGCTTCTTGTCTTCTCTGTGTCATGCTCACTTGGTGGCATCCTGGTGCCCAGGGTGATCTTGGGAGTCAACCTGCTGGGTTGACTATGAAATGACCCAGCTGGTTGTCCAAGACCACAGAACAGACCCCCATCCCAGAATGCTGGCCTAACACTTCCAACACCTCTTTCCTGCTAGACAAACCCTCCTCTTTTCTCCTTAATAGTTATGTTTTGTATGGGCTACATGGCGGTGTACCTGGAAAACGCCGCACCCGGCTAGGCTGACCATGTGGGAGGGTTCTGAGTTCCTGTCCGGAGAACTCTAAATAAGCCAGCTACACATGTGGCCGAGAGCCAGGCTGGCTGCGGCTGGGGAAGACCCCGCTGAGGCTACTCTCTCTCTCTCTCTCTCTCTGTCTCTCTCTCTCTCTCTCTTGCATATGCTCAGTCACTAAAAAAAGAAACTTCAACCAAAAACCACTGTGAGCATTGGCTCAACCTTCAGTTTTTGCAGTATTCTTTCCTGATTTTACTGCATACTCTTTTAATTTTCTTTTTTCTTGTAAATGGTACAGGGTATGTATGTGCATGTGTGTGAGAGAGAGAGAGAGAACCCGTGACAGCGTTCTGACCCAGTGTGGTCCCCTTTTCCCAGCTCTCCAGCTCCTGGGCATCCTGTACCCCCGGGCGGCAGCAGCATGAGCTCAGGCCAAACAGTGTGAATGGAGTTGGTGTCGGGGCTCCAGGCACCGCAGGATGGGAGCAGAATGGGCACATCCTGCCTGTGCTGCAGCTGCTCGGCCAGCCCCGTGCCATCTACTCAGATTTTATTTTTAAGAGTTATTTAATTATTTATTATGATGATGATCTAATTTGCTATATGACACATGCATTCACCAGAGAGAGAGCAAGAGAGACAGAGACAGAGAGAGAGAGTGGGAAAGTGAGAAAGCAAGCTCCCAGGTCCAGGATTTGAACCGCGGTCCACCATGTGGGAGTCCAGCACCTAAACCTGCTGGCCCCTTCGACTTGGGCTGTTACAATTGCCGTCAGAGATATAGAAGCTGCCATTTTCTGTTCAGTGCCGCAAGTATACCCTCATGGCTGTGCCAGCATGCTCTCTTTCCTTCCCACTGCCCTCACTGTGCTCCGTCCGAGTTTACGATAAAGCGTGTCCTGTAATGACTGCCCTCTGGCCTCCTTCTTTTGTGTGTGCCTTCTTTTTTTTATTTTTTTATGAAAATTATTTAACTTTATTTATTCATTCATTTATTTCAATTTGACTAGAGAGAAACACAAAGGGAGACAAAGAGTGAAACTGAGAAAGCAAGCTACCAGGTCCAGGACTTGAACCGTGGTCGATCACATGGGAGTGTCCAGCACCTTAACCACTACGCCAGCTGTTGGTCCCCAGCCTTGTGCATTGTGCTTTTCTGCTGTATCGTGTATTCCTTGAGCTAGGGACCATGCCTGCCTGGTCCTACTCACCATTGCGTTTCAGAACGTGAAATATTGGGACCAACAGTTGGCATAATAGCTATGTCACTGGACTCTCATGTAGTCCACTGCGGTTCGAGTCCCAGACTCGGTGGCTTAAACTCACGTCGGGCGCGTGTGCGTGCGTGCCCAAGATCCCGAGAGGAGAATGGAGGAGAAGGGATTGTGGCGTGGCCATCCCCCCGGTGGGGAGGGTGATTTCTCGCTTTCTGTCTCTGTCTCTCTGTCTTTATGGTGAGTGCACATGCCCTATAGCACAAACCTCTCCAAAAAGGAACATGAAAGGGGCCGGCAGGTGGCATGGTGGTTAAGGACGCTGGACTCCCACATGGCTGACCATGGTTCAAGTCCCGGACCTGGTGGCTTTGCTTTCTCACTCTCCCTCTCTCTCATGCTGTCTCTCTCTAGTCAAATTTAAACACATGAATAAATAAAATTGAATAAAATAATTCCTTTTTTTTAAAAAAAAGAACGTGAAATAGCATGCCTACAAAATAAATTCTCTTTCTTGAGCCCCCCCCCCATGTAGTTTGTGTTTCAGGATGCTCATTTGTCGAGAATCAGGTTGGTCCTGGAGGCAGAATGTCACCGTCGGGAACCCTGCTAGAATCCCCCAGAAACCCCAGGTCTAGTCCTGATTTTAACTACACGAGCTTGCTGCTCCTGTCGTCATCTGAGCTGATTCTTCACTTCATCCCCTCAGCATGTATGTGTCTAGTTCCAGATCTGCACAGAGCGTCACCTGGGTGCCACAGGGGGGATGGGGAAAAGTCGGATCTCACTGTCAGGGGTGGGGGGCGACATAGGGATGCCATTGGCAAGGCAACAGGGTAGATTTGGGCTTCCTCTACTGTTCAGGTGGCGACATTAGACAGGGGAAAGTGGGACCGGCAGATGGTGTAATGGCTGTGGTGCTGGACTCTCACGTAATTGACGGTGGTTCGAGTCCCGGACCTGGCGGCTTAAACTCATGCCGGGCGCGTGTGCGTGCATGCCCAAGATCCCGAGAGGAGAATGGAGGAGAAGGGATTGCAGCGTGGCCATCCCCCCTGGGGGGTGATTTCTTGCTTTCTGTCTCTCTGTCTTTCTCTGTCTTTCTGGTGAGTGCACGCGCCCTATAGCAAAAAAAGTAAAAAAGAAACATGGGTTGCATGCACCTGCCCACAGTCCAGGCAGGGCAGAGACATGGGGAAGAAGGGATTGCAACAGGACCACGTCCCCGAGGGAGTGATTTCTCCCTCTCCCTCTCCCTCTCCCTCCTTCTCTCTCTCTGTCTGGCCAAGACACATGCCCTCAAGTGAATTGGGGGAGAGAGAGAGAAGGAACCCTGGAAGAGGGGTTGTTTTAACTGACCCCTAATGGAATTGAGGAAGCAGGACCCTTGGAGGGGCTGCCTGGAGTATTCTTACAGGCAATCAGAGAGACCCAGGTGTCGTTGGAGGACAACACAGTGGCTAGATTGACTATAGCAGCATGTGTTTTCTAACAGAGTGTTAAGGGATCCTGGGAAAGGATTCCAGAATGTTCTAAGGTTCCATAAACGTGGAAAGAAAGAGCTCAGGGTTCGTTTGGGAGGTTGGCATGACCAACCCTCCTTTCTGGCTCTCCCAGCATTGCCCAAGCAAGGCTTAGACGCTTCAGGCCGCCGTCCAGTGAGGACAGGCCAGCCTTAATGAGGGATATGTTAGGGACCAGCAGGTGGCGTGGTGCATAAGACGCTAGATTCAAACATGGCCGACTGTGGTTCAAGTCCCAGACCCGGTGGCTTCAAAAATCACAACCAATGAATACATAGATAAATAAACGTTAAAAAAATAAATAAAAAGAGAGAGAGATGGGTTGTCATAAGAGTCATGATTTCTTTTTCTTTTTCTATGCAAATGTGTATCATGACTTTTCTGACAACCCAATATCTGGCAGCCATGAGTGTCAGACGGGACAGATGCAACAGTCACCCCCAACGTGGACTCAGTACAGCCCAGTGGTGAGACTGCGCTGCGGATTCGGAACTCAGGAAATGCTGAGGGCATGAAATAAGCAGTCCCAGAAGGTGACAATGGAAGTGCCGAGCTTATATTTAAAAACCGGAATGAGACTGAAGGCTTCTGGTGGGTCCCAGAATCAATCCCAATACTGAAATGTTTCATCAAGACCCGATGCGATTCTTGCCAAGTTCGCCTCCTGATTACAAGCAAAATAGCTGGGATGCTCATCAAAAACCATTTCTTTGGCAGACACAGAATGTCCTGTTATGAAAGCCGGCTGTGGGGACCAGCAGGTGGCATCGTGGTTAAGACTCTGGGCTCCCACATGGCTGACCATGGTTTGAATCTCAGATTTAGTGGCTTGAAAATTACACTGGGCATGTGTGCATGTCCAAAATCCCGAGAAGAGAATGGAGGCGATGGGATTGCAGCTTGGCCGTCTCCCTGAGGGGTGATTTCTCCCTTTCCCTCTCTCTCTGTGTCTTTCCACATCTTTCCAGCAAGCTCATGTGCCCTGTGGCAAAAACCTTTAAAAACAAACCAAAAAAACAGAAAGAAAAGCCTTTTATAAAGAGTTGTGACAGCTTCTAAGGGAATGCCAACACACAAATTCAAAAAGGAGGGGCTGGGATCAGCAGATGGCGCTAATGAAACTATGAAGCTAACACGATGTCTAGCAGAATGGAGCAGTTGTGTAGAAGAGGTAGTTGGAGGGATATTAGTCAGAATTCTAATATCAGACCCCGTTGCTGGGACCTCTGGTCTTCAGTAGTTCAGTTCAAAGAAAAAATGAAATAAAATAAAGAACATATGTTGAAGATAGGTAGATATACCTGGCTTCTAGGTATTAAGACCCCCAAACACAAACACAGAAACAAACCCAAACTATGACAGAAATCTACCTTCAGCTTTGCGTTGCAGTCCCTCATAGCGGTGGGAAGGGTATATCCACGTCGGCCCAGTGTCTGTCTTGCTCATGGGGGAAAATGAAGAGCATGAGTTTGCAGGGCCAGGAGATGGTGTGGTGGTTACGGTGCTGGACTGTCAGATGGGAAACTGCAGTTCAAGTCCTGAACTCGGTGGCTTGAAACTCACACCAGGCGCATGTGCGTGCGTGCCCAAGATCCCAGGAGGAGAATGGAGGAGAAGGGATTGTGGTGTGGTCATCCCCCTGGGGGGAGGGGGGATGATTTCTCACTTTCTCTCTTACTGTATCTCTGTCTCTCTCTCTGACGAGCATATGCATCCTAAGGCAAACAAACAAAGAAACAAACAAACAAAAACAGAAAATCCTCTTAAAAAAAAAAAAAAAAAAAACAAGACCCTGAGTTTGCTGCCCATGGTCCTACCGAGGCTTCTGAGGGGTCATCTCCCTCTGTTGTGGTGAGTTCAGGGTGGAGGGGCCAGTGGACAAACCAAATTCTGGGCCGTGAAGAAAAGGCTCCTCTTAACGATTCTTTGGTGCTATTTTTATCAAGCCCTCTTCATCGAGTATCTTTATCTGTGCTTCTGGGCGAGCGGTCGTGTTGTCCCTGGTCACATTCAAGCCTCACTCATGGCAGGGCGAGGGCAGGTTTCCAGTGGGCACGCGGAGGTGCCTCCAGTCACAGTAACAGCAGAATGCATTGAAGGGATGCCCCTGGGTCAAGCCATGGCTCCAGGCCCAGGATGTTTGCAGTGTGATCGAGGCTTCAACCATCCCCAAACGGAAAGCAGAGGGAAACTGCGGAGACGCCGCCAGGGGGCCATTGCCCAGCCCGTTTTCCTCCCGTGGGAAGAGCAGCTCTCCGGTTGACAGACTTCATTGCTTTCGGATTTTATTCTCAGGGCACATTTTCTTACTGTTGGGTGGGCTTTCGTTTTTCATTTTGTTTTGCTTTGTTTTTGGCTTGCACATCGATGTTTATTGTGCATTCTTCACAATTGCCAAGACATGGAACCAACCCAGATGTCCGTGAACAGATGAATGCGGGTGGGCTTCAGTTTTAGGTTCAAGTTAATCAGAAAAAATAAACATCGTGCTCCCTCCACTATCACAGGTGATCTTGAACATGATCCAAGCAAGACCGTGATGTGATCTCTTGGCGACAATTCCCTTCTTCTTTTCGTTTTTGAAATTATTTCTTCTGTGAGAGAGAGAGGGAGAGAGAAAGGCTTTCTCAACCGGATCTTCATGCCAAAGTTCACGCCCAGCCCCAGCCAGCTGGGATCATGGTCACACATGAACACCCAGTGTGCTCGGGGAGGTCCTGAGACAGGAACCCAAGTCCTCCGCGTGTGGGTCCAGTTACATAACCACTGTGCTCTTTCACCCCCTCCCCCGCTCCTACTCTTGTCTTTTTTTTCTTTTTTTCTTCACTACAAGGCAAGTGAGGTCACCAGAGAGAGAGAGAGCGAACAGTCACCTCCGAGGGGGGTATGGCCAGGCTGCAATCCCTTCTTCAGCCCTCCTGGGATTTGGGGAATGCACACATAGGCGCCTGGTGTGATTCTTAAGCTACCAGGTGCAGGACTCAAACCACATGGCTAGCCACGTGAGGGCCAGCGCCTGAACTTCCAATACCACCTGCTGGCTTGTTTCAGATGGTTTCTAATTGTCGTATGCAAATATTTCCTAGGAGCTGAAATGCACCCTATGTTTTGCGTAGAGATCTTTTGAGGTTGTCTGTGAAAGAGAAAGCTTCTTTAAGGAGATTTATGGAAAGTTCATTACTTTTGAACGACACTGTTAAAAAATATGACCATAGGACCAGCAGTTAGCGTAATGGCTATGTCACTGAACTCCCATGGAGCTGACTGCGGTTCGAGTCAGACCCGGTGGCTTAAACTCACACCAGGCGCATGTGCGTATATGTCCAAGATCCCGAGAGGAGAATGGGGGAGAAGGGATTGCGGCATGGCCACCCCCCCTCTCCCCAGGGGTGATTTCTCGCTTTCTGTCTCTCTGTCTCTGTCTTTCTGGTGAGCACGCGCACCCTATAGCAAAAACCTCTCCCCCGCCTCCCCCCAAAAAATGCCCATTAACTTTTGGAAAATAGCTGAATTCTTATCATGAGCTCTTTACCTTTCAAGCAGTGTTCATAGGTACTGCTTTCTTAAATGTTTACATACTTGCTGTTTTTTGTTTTGTGTTTTCATTTATAAACCAGTGGGTTAGAGCAATTGACAGAGGGAGACAGACAGAGGGAGGGAGAAAGCACCCCCAAGGGGGCCTGATCATCTTACAATCCCTTCTCCTCCAACTCTCCCTGTCGTCAGGATCTTAGGTGCGCGCGCACACACACACACACACACACACACACACACACACACACACGTGCCTGGTGTCTTTTTTCCTATCCCCTGGGGCTGGAAGTTGAGCCATGGTTGGCCATGTGGGACCCAGCTCTTCCAGTACTTGGTTATGGGGCTGGCCCTTTCCCTTGCTGATTGCAATGGTTATGTACATTTGAGTTTCTTGATAGTGTGGTGGTGTTTTTGCTCTTTATCTGATAGGGTAACTGGAAGACGTTTTGCGATTATGGATATTGTCTTATTTTAGTAGGTAGTGTGGTGTCTGGCACATAAGAAACATGTAGCTGAATCAGGGTGACCTGCCTTGAGGATCATAGTGGCTTTTTGTCATATGAGATCCATGTATCATTCATTCAGCATCATTAATTACATCCCGTCATTGGTTAGTACTATCCAATATGGATTTGAGAAGCTTAGGATAGAAAGGCAATGTCTCTAGAGACGTTTCATGTTTGTTTCAAACAGCAAAAATGGGATTGGGTTCAAAATACCTCCTCGAAGCCCACCAGTGAGGCATCGTTTCTATCAGGCATCAAGAAACCTTCCCTACTTTCTGCATTGCAGTACTAACACATGTATTCTGAATTTCCAATCAAGTATTTAGAGTCACCAAAATATTATATTTTATTATCATCGCAGAAAACATCATGGGACTCATGTAATATATATATTTTTTAATGTGCCAGAGGACATGTGTGCTGGCCGGAGAAAGACAAAGAAAGGCAGAGAGGGAAAGGAAGAGGGGGAAAGTGAGACAGCTCTCCTCAAGGGAGATGAGCATGCTGCAAACTTTTCCTGTTTATCTCCTCCTCCCTTAGGGATTTTGGGCACACAGCGTTTTCTCAAGCTGATGAGACCAGGACTCGAAGCACATGGTCAGCCGTGTGGGATCCAGCCACCTGGACTAGTAATGAGATTTTAGAACATTACATAGTTCGGGACCAGCAGTTGGCGTCCCGTGCTTGTCTTGTGGCTCAGTAGTTACACAGGGAAAGGGAATGTTCAGGTGTTCGAGTCATGTGTGGGGGAGAATTAGGAGCTGGAAGGGGCATGGAACAGAGAAAGCAGGCTGGTCTCTGAGACTGCAGTTAAGGTGGGTGGTCAGCAGATGCAAGGAAGCATTGCAAAGGGAAAAAAAAAATGATAGATGCTGGACTCTGGATCATATTCAAGTTAAGGCTGTCACCAAGCAGCTGTGATCAGCGAAGCAGCAGCAAACTCGAGCAGTGTCTTGCTCTTCTGAGCCAGGTCTCAGTCCCAATGATAATGACAGTCCTCCAGAACACAATGCCGTGTGCATTCATAAATGGTCGAGTCAGCACCTCCGAGGGTGTGCAGGACTCTGATCATGAAACCTGCTACAGATCATGCCATACTTGGAATGTGTCCCCTTAAAGCTCGCGTGTTGGAAATGTAAGCGCCGTGGAGATGGTGAGAGTGACGCTGGGATCTGGGCCCTGGGACTGACTTTGGGACATAGCATGGAGACCTTGTTGGGGGTGTCTGTCTGTGTCCCTCTGTCTCTTTCTCTTTTGCAGAAGAAATAAATAAATACACTTTTAAAAAGAGGAGCACTGGGGCTGGCAGATGCATGGTGGTCAAGGTAGCTGACCTCCCCCATGGCTGACTCTGGTTCGAGTCCCAGACCTGGCAGCTTGCTTTCTCACTTTCCTTCTCTCTCTTGTTCTCTTTCTGATCCACTTCAAAAAAATAAAATAAAATAATGACAGTGAATAAAATTAAATAATTCTTAAAAAAAAAAAAAGAGGTTCACTATCCCCATCAAGAAAATGACAAAAGAATGAGCAGACCCAGAAGCCAGTTTGCACAAGATTCCAGGTGTCTGTGGGTCTGCCACCTTCTGACTCAAAAGCCAACCGTCGCAGGGATGCAGAATTGGAAAATTTATCTCCTGACGATAACGCATATGATAACATCCTTAACTGGATTAATCCACGGTGACTTCATGCTGGGAAGATTCATTTTACAAGCTGTCGTGAGAGACAATGGTTACTGTATAATAAATAAATACGGGCCAGGTTACCTTTCTCCCCACTTCATTACGCAGACATGAGCTGGAACAGTTTCACAGGTGTGCCTTCGAATGCGAACCATACAGAGCCCTGAAATAAAGCAGTGAAGAGGAGGGGAAACGAAAGGTGCGTGTTGGTGTCACCTACCATTAAAGACCCACCATCAAAGTGATCCTCAGCTGGGACGTTATCCATGCAAACAGAAAAAATGTACCATTGGTTCCCTTTTCATCTCACAGAACGACAATGAAGACAGCCATATCCTCAGTCAGGTGACTGGTAAAGTATTAACTTTTCGGGGACTGGCTGATGGCGTAATGGCTATGTCACTGGACTCCCCTGTAGTCAACTGCAGTTCAAGTCCCGGACCCGGTGGCTTAAACTCATGCCAGGTGCGTGTGCGTGTGTGCCCAAGACTCTGAGAGGAGAATGGAGGAGAAGGGATTGCGGTGTGGCCATTCCCCCCTGGGGGTTGCTCTTCTGAGCCAGGTCTCAGTCCCAATGATAATGACAGTCCTCCAGAACACAATGCCGTGTGCATTCATAAATGGTCGAGTCAGCACCTCCGAGGGTGTGCAGGACTCTGATCATGAAACCTGCTACAGATCATGCCATACTTGGAATGTGTCCCCTTAAAGCTCGCGTGTTGGAAATGTAAGCGCCGTGGAGATGGTGAGAGTGACGCTGGGATCTGGGCCCTGGGACTGACTTTGGGACATAGCATGGAGACCTTGTTGGGGGTGTCTGTCTGTGTCCCTCTGTCTCTTTCTCTTTTGCAGAAGAAATAAATAAATACACTTTTAAAAAGAGGAGCACTGGGGCTGGCAGATGCATGGTGGTCAAGGTAGCTGACCTCCCCCATGGCTGACTCTGGTTCGAGTCCCAGACCTGGCAGCTTGCTTTCTCACTTTCCTTCTCTCTCTTGTTCTCTCACTGGTCCACTTCAAAAAAATAAAATAAAATAATGACAGTGAATAAAATTAAATAATTCTTAAAAAAAAAAAAAGAGGTTCACTATCCCCATCAAGAAAATGACAAAAGAATGAGCAGACCCAGAAGCCAGTTTGCACAAGATTCCAGGTGTCTGTGGGTCTGCCACCTTCTGACTCAAAAGCCAACCGTCGCAGGGATGCAGAATTGGAAAATTTATCTCCTGACGATAACGCATATGATAACATCCTTAACTGGATTAATCCACGGTGACTTCATGCTGGGAAGATTCATTTTACAAGCTGTCGTGAGAGACAATGGTTACTGTATAATAAATAAATACGGGCCAGGTTACCTTTCTCCCCACTTCATTACGCAGACATGAGCTGGAACAGTTTCACAGGTGTGCCTTCGAATGCGAACCATACAGAGCCCTGAAATAAAGCAGTGAAGAGGAGGGGAAACGAAAGGTGCGTGTTGGTGTCACCTACCATTAAAGACCCACCATCAAAGTGATCCTCAGCTGGGACGTTATCCATGCAAACAGAAAAAATGTACCATTGGTTCCCTTTTCATCTCACAGAACGACAATGAAGACAGCCATATCCTCAGTCAGGTGACCGGTAAAGTATTAACTTTTCGGGGACTGGCTGATGGCGTAATGGCTATGTCACTGGACTCCCCTGTAGTCAACTGCAGTTCAAGTCCCGGACCCGGTGGCTTAAACTCATGCCAGGTGCGTGTGCGTGTGTGCCCAAGACTCTGAGAGGAGAATGGAGGAGCAGGGATTGCGGCGTGGCCATTCCCCCCTGGGGGGTGATTTCTCGCTTCCTGTCTCTCTGTCTCTCTCTGTCTGTCTGGTGAGCGCTTGCACCCTATAGCAAAAAACCTCTCAAATACACACACACACACATTGTTGAAGTTCCTTGGGTCAGAAAGCATACGGCATGCTGTGTTGAAAAATGAGATAGTTTGATGAAAGAATAATCTAGAAATGACAGCAACACCATACGGCGTTGAGATAAGAAATAGCAAGATGGTATTATTGTCCGTAAATGAGTGGCCGGCTTCAGTTCTCATCATTTTGGGTCATTATCTTCTGGAAACTCAGCTGAAGTTTGAGATGCCCTTTCCAGGCCCCATTCAGTTATTGTGACGTCGGATTAATTATTGCCGAGCAGAAAGCATTTATGGAAACTATTTTGCAGTTTGCAAATAGGGAGGCTGCTGCAGAAGAGACAGGGGTTTCAACACAGTTCACGAGGTGCATACAGTCTTGTTGGGGAACCCAGTAAAGACAACAATTAGAGGGTAAGAGAATGTGTAATTAAGTGCCATCCTGTGCGGGGCAGACAATTAGAGAATAAGGCAACACAGATGTTCTAAGGTGCTGATTGTGGGTTTCAGACAATAATGAAAAATGGAGGGAAACCACCGTGTGGGCTGAAATGTCAGGGGGGCTTTGTGTTTTCTGGTGCATGATTACCCTGTAACTGGTGTTGAGTTTGTTGTTATCCCCGCAAATAATTGTCTTGCTTTTCTTTCTATTTTTTTTCTTTCTTTCTTTTTTTTTTTTTTGCTGTAGGGTGCATGCACTCACTGGAGAGAGACAGAAAGTGAGAGGGAAAGTGAAAAATCACCCGCTGGGGAATGGCTATCCACCATCCCTTCTCCTCCATTCTCCTCCTGGGATATTGGTCATACATGCATACATGCCCGGGTTGATTTTCTTTTGTTCTTTTATGTCTGTATGTAGATGTTTTTGCCCTTGGGTGTGTGCGCTTGCCAGAGAGAATGGCAGAAAGAGTGAGAGAGGGAAAGTGAGAAATCACCCCACCCACCCCACCCCCGCCCAGGGAAGATGGTCATGCTACAATCCCTTCTCCTCCATTCTTTGTCCAGGATCTTGGGCATGCACACGTGCCTTGCGTGAGTTTCAAACCACTGGGTCCAGGACTCCAACCATGGTCACCCATATGGGAGCCCAGCGACGTAACTGCTTTGCCATCTGCTGGCCCACCTGGGGTGATTTTCAAGCCACTGAGTCTGGAAATGCAGTCATAGTTGACCATGTGGAGTCCAGCACGCTAACCACCATGCCACCCTGGTTTCTCTACTTTTTCCAGATAATTCCTTCATTCTATAAATGGACTAATGGATCCGTAAATACATGTGGATCATGAACTTCCATTTTAGTTCCAAACAAAATCGAATCACTTTCACCGCCTTCTTGGAATTTTCCCCAATATTCCATAAGATAGTAGTCTATTTTCTTAAGTCTGCAGTAGCACAGTAGAACCAAATGTGTAATGCTGAACGAATTCCAGATTCCAATTCCGTTTGATTCATCATCTCCCATGGAATTCTTTGGTGTGGGTTTTCCTCACTGTCGTGGGCCACCATGATTAATTTTTCAGTGGACTGAAGGGGAGGTATTTTGGGATTCCATTTATACTCAGTCATTATTGATTCGTTCTTTACTGAAAATAAACACATCCATCGTCTTCCGCCCGTACGGCAGTCTCCTGTATATTTCCACGCCAGTCCTGTGTTGTTTCTGAGCAGGTTGTGTAGCTGGCCAAGGACCTCAGGTTGCCGACATCAGCAAACCCTCTTAGATAAAATACAGCTCTCGTCATTACCCTGTCTGTTTACCATAGTCAATGATTTTAGTTCCTGGTAGAACTGGAATATACCAAGTTGCACACTATCAATCCTGTAAAAAAAAGAGCTACTAATTTGTTAGATCTTATATCTCAAAATGTGCTGTTCCCTTTGCTTACTATGAGCTAAAAATTCCCAACAATGAATGTGCCATTTTATTTTAAAAATTAGTTTCTCTCTCTTTTTTTTTTTTTACACTTTCAAAATGTACATGCAAGCACTGTGCCACTTTTATAAACCTGCGAACTATGCAACTCAGGATCTACATAACGGGACTTACATAAAATAACACTGGGGTACATGCTGTATTGTTTTTGTTTTCCTGATCACATAACTGACTGACAGTGTTTATCGGTCTAGTTGTAGTAGATTTAAGACAACGCCTATATATTTTTCCTGCAACAAACGGAATATTTTGAAGCCATTGTCCGTGACAAAGAGAGACTTCAAAATTTGCCGTAGAGGTGAAAACTGGAGTGTATTTATTTTATTTTGGAGAGGTTTTTGCTATAGGGCACGTGTGCTCGCCAGAAAGACAGAGAGAGACAGAGAGACAGAAAGTGAGAAATCACCCCCCAGGGGGGATGGCCACACCGCAATCCCTTCTCGTCCATTCTCCTCTTGGAATCTTGGGCACGCATGCACATGTGCCCAGCGTGAGTTTAAGCCACCAGGTCCAGGACTCGATCCACAGTTGACTACATAATGTCCAGTGACATACCCATTACACCAACTGCCGGTCCCAAAAACTGGAGTTTATTTTATTTCTGAGCCATCAGCCCTTTAATTTTTACAGGTGTAATGCATATACATATGTGTGTGTGTGTGTGTATTTACATACATTTCTACATGATGGTTTACTGAAAAGTTTTCTATTTGGTATGTTCATGACTCCTGAAATTCTGCCAAAGGTAAAGAGGGAAAGAAATCCCAACCGAATAATTGTGCCCTACCGAATAATTATGTCCATCTCTACTGGGCATGTCCGTGCCGTTGTATATGGAGTTTTATTTTGTGAAGACAAGGCTGTGAGACTGTCATACGGAGGCTTTTTGGTAAGAACCGTATGTAGGCCGTGGGTTTGACTGTAGAGCGAGGGAGTGTGCAGAGAAGTTGGACTGGGATGCCCCAAAGGTAACGTGGTTTTGACTTTATCATGCTACTAATTTGGAAGTCAAAGATTCTTTTTTTTTGTTAAGTGTTATTTCTGTAATCTATGAGATTGACAGGAACAAAAAAGACAGACAGACAGACAGAGAGCTACCCCTACAGGGTTCTCAGACACCACCAGCTTCACCCATCCTGGATCAGGAGTGTGAGCACCTACATGCCTGATTTGCATGGGAAAATCCTGGGAATTGAACCGGGAACCTTTCTACCTGGGCCCATCCTGCTAAGCATTGTGTTATTCCTGTACCACTGTATGGCCCTTCTTTTTTCTTTTCTTTTTACAGTTATTTATTTAATTTTATTTGTTTATTATTTTTCTTCCATTTGACCAGAGTGAGACAGAGAGAGAGAGAGTGCGAGAGGGAGAGTGAAAAGGCAAGCCGCTAGGTCTGGGACTCGAACTGCGGTCGGCCACGTGGGAGTCCAGTGCCTCGACACCACCACACCATCTGCCGGCCCTCTGTCTTTTTACTCATGGTTCGGTCTGTTTACGTATCATCTTCCCTTCGGTCACATCATGTCATGAATTACCTGGAAAAAACGAAGTCGATTTTATCCGAATAAGGACTGTGCACCTCGGTGGAGATCCACCAAGCTCCATTAGCCTAATGGTGTGTCACGGGAACCGCGGCAGGTTCATAAAAGCTGTGAACCTTACCCACGTATGCGGGCCTGCTATTGATCTTCAGCTGTGAGCGCAAGGATGGCATCGTGTCACTTAGTCTGCTCTGTGATCTAGGACAGTGATCGTTCTCGATTCCTACTCCGAGGGCTTTGGAAGGTCTTACCGGCTATCAGAGCGACTCAGGGTTTCATCCGGGCCTCTGTCCGGTCCTCTGTGCGTGAGCATCGTGGGGGATTCTGCGACCCGACTGCCTTTTGCGTTCTCTGACCTGATTTCAGCAGAATCCCTCACCTCTAGAAAGCCCACTGAGTCTTTTCCCCTCTGACTCAGGCTCCTAGGGTCCTCTTCCCAAAGCTGGCAACATCCTTGAACTTACCGTAGGCAAACAGACCACTGCCCAACCACGTAACTCAGTGAACAGCGTGGAACCGCCCTTTCTCACCCTTCATGGTTGCATGTACGAACTTGTGCCAGTAGGATGTATGGGCAGACTTGGAAAACGAAGGTATGCGTTTCTTTTGGTGCAGACATTTTTGAAACCCATGCATAGTGTTTTCCGTAATATGCATATTCTTTTTTTATTACTGTTTTTCCATGTTTTAATTGTTTCTTTTGTGCATTCAATCAGTGTGCATCACAACAGCTTGTGAAATGCGTTTCCCCAGCACAAATACACTGCACACCAGCCCAGTTGAAGATATGATCAGAGACCTTATCATCTACAGACAGCCTGCGAGCTTTCTGGAGACCCCTTGTATTTATTCTAAGGACTTCTTTTATTCCAATGAACTTTTTTTTTTTTTTTTTTTGCTTCCTTGCTGAAATTTGTTAATAGTACTCAGAAGCCCATAGGATAAGGTCCATTCTCTTAGAACTGTCATGACCCTTCCTGCAAAGGATTTGGGACCCAGCGAAGCTGCCTGGAGCCAAGTCCTGTGTGCTTTCTCCTACGCCCTTTCACATCTTTCACTGTTCCTTCAGAACCCAGTTCCGGTACTCCTTCCTCTGCAGAAATTTTCGGGTCTGGGATGCGAACCGCGGTCGACTACGTGGGAGTCCAGCGACATAGCCGTGATGCTAACTGCTGGTTCCCGATTCAAATGAACTTTGAAAGCCACACCATCTGATAACATACCTCGTAGTGGCCAAGTGTTGTACCTCATTTTTGTTTGTTTGTTTTTCTGGGCCCCTTCACTGCATTAAATTTGTATTATTAAAACTATTTCTGGGGCCAACAGGTGGCATGGTGGTTAAGGTGGCTGGAATATCACATGGCTGACCACGGTTCGAGTCCTGGACCTGGCAGCTTGCTTTCTCACTTTCCTTCTCTCTCTTTGTCTCTCTCTGATCAAATTTAAAATAAAGTAAAATAAAATAAATGAATAATAAAATGAAAAAATAAGATATTGCTACAAAGTACTTTAAAAAAAATACAGAAAAACTATTTCTGACATCACTGAAGTCTCCACCCAGCAGTTAGGACCGTGTCGATCTTTAAGTGGATCCAGTAATTGCTGATCTTGGGAAGAGAGCCTCGTCATGTATTTATGATTTTGTTTGTTTTTCTTTCTTCTCCTTTTATTTTTTTGTCAGTAACCTTTTCTCCCCCTCCTTTCCTGGTGACGTACCACATGTTTTGCAGGTTTATGTATGGCGTAATGCATGCAACACTCAGAACTAGCATCTAACTTCTTACGTTGCCAGTGGACTGGCCACTTGCCGTGGGGCTCCTCCTGCCAGCTCTTTATGTCTAGCGAGGCTGTGCTCATGCATCCTGGGCCCGTCTCCTGTCATCTCTTCCTAATCGTCTAGCTCCAAAGCAATGGTGCATGGTCCACGTGCCATTAGCTATCCAATTAACACATGTTTTTAGACAGTGCTGAGACAGGGACAGTCTTCTTTCTCCAGCCCAGATCAACCCAGAGAGCACCTACGTGATCCTCACCTTCGCTTTGTTGGACGTTTCCCGGGCGGAGGTATGAGGGCCATCTCTGCAGTACGTTAGCACGACCTTGATCGCAGACTGTGGAAGGATTCGCAAACTCAGGGAGAAGGGAAGTGGAAAATACTTTCCTCACTTTCCCAGGGAGGGAAAGGGCTGGTGTGCAGCATTGCATCTGCCCGGAAGGGTGGGGAAGGGAGCTTCGCTGGGGAGTTAGAGAGGAGGCTGTGGTTAAGGAACTAGGGCGATCCTTGGGCACGGTGCCTGCTGGACTTTCACGGTCTGTGGGCTATTTCGTAGGTATCTCTCTGGTTGTCACAGATGACCAGGTGGACCCACCGTAGATTTGGAGATTTGTTGATATGTCAGGACAGTAAGATAAGGGTCTCAGTCTCCCTGTGTGAAGGTAGAAACTTAGACAAATCAAAGGAAGTCATGCAGTGAGGCCAGAGGATGGCCAGCTATCCCCAGAAGAAAAACGGAAGAGGAGGAAGAATGTGTGAAGCATCTGGGAGGTTTAGATGAGCCTTCTACCTCCCGGATTCAAATCTAAAGCTCCAGTGAGAGACTGAATCAACGCTGTGCCGGGGAGACACTGAGACACGGAGTAAACTCTTTCTAATCTCTAAGTAAGGCATTTGGGAGACTTCTAACCCTTTCTAAAGGTTCACCTTATGATCTCATAGATTCATCACTTTAAAAGAATTATTTATTTAATTCATTATTATTATTTTAATTTGGTATAGGGCATGTGCCATCATGAAACAGAGAGAAAGAGATCCTCCAGGTCTATGACTCCAATGTGGCCAGCCATGAGAGAGTACAATGCTTTAGCCACCATGCTGCCTGCTGACCACTGTCCAGTTTTTCATAGCATGAAGGTGTCCAGGTAGAATGATAGCGCATAGCCGGCTGCAGGTGCAGAGGTAGCACAATGTTCCAACAGTGTGAGAAGGTCTACGGTTCGTGTCCAGAGGTCTTCCTGGACTCACTGAGTGTACACGCATGCCTATGATGCAGGCTGGCTGATGCTGGAAATACCTTTCTGTGTGTCTCTCTCATAGAGTAAACAAAGTTTGAAAAGAAATGATAGCTGTGTATTAGTGGCATTAAAACTCTTTCTTTGGGGGCCAGCAGGTTGTGTAGTGGTTACATCATTGGACTCCGACCTGGCCCATTGCAGTTCAAGTCCTGGACTTGATGGCTTAATACTCACACAGGGCACATATGTGTGCGTGCCCAAGATCCCAAGAGGAGAATGGAGGAGAAAGGATTGTGGTGTGGCCATCCCCCCTGGGGAGTGATTTATTGCTCTCTGTCTCAGTTCTCTCTGGCAAGTGCACATTGGCCTATAGCAAAAAATCTCTCAAAACAAAAGAAAACAAAACAAAAATAAAACCTTTGAAACAGAACTCTTTATTTGGGGTGAATAAAGTAAGAGTAAGTTCTGAGCCCCAGCCATCTTGCTGACTTCTTCAGTCCTGGTCTAATGGCATTGATACATGGGAAGCTTAACACCATCGACAGGAAACCGGCATCCACAGGGTCCATTAGTAAACAGAACTGAAGTAAAGTGGGTCCTAGGGTAAATCTCCATGCCATGTGGGAATTTAGGGTGTGTGGGCCCAAAACCCAATGCAGGAACAGAAGCCAAAGCCACACCATCTGATAACATACCTCGTAGTGGCCAAGTGTTGTACCTCATTTTTGTTTGTTTGTTTTTCTGGGCCCCTTCACTGCATTAAATTTGTATTATTAAAACTATTTCTGGGGCCAACAGGTGGCATGGTGGTTAAGGTGGCTGGAATATCACATGGCTGACCACGGTTCGACTCCTGGACCTCGCAGCTTGCTTTCTCACTTTCCTTCTCTCTCTTTGTCTCTCTCTGATCAAATTTAAAATAAAGTAAAATAAAATAAATGAATAATAAAATGAAAAAATAAGATATTGCTACAAAGTACTTTAAAAAAAATACAGAAAAACTATTTCTGACATCACTGAAGTCTCCACCCAGCAGTTAGGACCGTGTCGATCTTTAAGTGGATCCAGTAATTGCTGATCTTGGGAAGAGAGCCTCGTCATGTATTTATGATTTTGTTTGTTTTTCTTTCTTCTCCTTTTATTTTTTTGTCAGTAACCTTTTCTCCCCCTCCTTTCCTGGTGACGTACCACATGTTTTGCAGGTTTATGTATGGCGTAATGCATGCAACACTCAGAACTAGCATCTAACTTCTTACGTTGCCAGTGGACTGGCCACTTGCCGTGGGGCTCCTCCTGCCAGCTCTTTATGTCTAGCGAGGCTGTGCTCATGCATCCTGGGCCCGTCTCCTGTCATCTCTTCCTAATCGTCTAGCTCCAAAGCAATGGTGCATGGTCCACGTGCCATTAGCTATCCAATTAACACATGTTTTTAGACAGTGCTGAGACAGGGACAGTCTTCTTTCTCCAGCCCAGATCAACCCAGAGAGCACCTACGTGATCCTCACCTTCGCTTTGTTGGACGTTTCCCGGGCGGAGGTATTAGGGCCATCTCTGCAGGACGTTAGCACGACCTTGATCGCAGACTGTGGAAGGATTCGCAAACTCAGGGAGAAGGGAAGTGGAAAATACTTTCCTCACTTTCCCAGGGAGGGAAAGGGCTGGTGTGCAGCATTGCATCTGCCCGGAAGGGTGGGGAAGGGAGCTTCGCTGGGGAGTTAGAGAGGAGGCTGTGGTTAAGGAACTAGGGCGATCCTTGGGCACGGTGCCTGCTGGACTTTCACGGTCTGTGGGCTATTTCGTAGGTATCTCTCTG
Source organism: Tupaia belangeri chinensis (assembly GCF_000334495.1). Lineage (NCBI taxonomy): Eukaryota > Metazoa > Chordata > Mammalia > Scandentia > Tupaiidae > Tupaia > Tupaia belangeri. Next base: position 4,144,652 of record NW_006159697.1, read on the forward strand.
GTTGTCACAGATGACCAGGTGGACCCACCGTAGATTTGGAGATTTGTTGATATGTCAGGACAGTAAGATAAGGGTCTCAGTCTCCCTGTGTGAAGGTAGAAACTTAGACAAATCAAAGGAAGTCATGCAGTGAGGCCAGAGGATGGCCAGCTATCCCCAGAAGAAAAACGGAAGAGGAGGAAGAATGTGTGAAGCATCTGGGAGGTTTAGATGAGCCTTCTACCTCCCGGATTCAAATCTAAAGCTCCAGTGAGAGACTGAATCAACGCTGTGCCGGGGAGACACTGAGACACGGAGTAAACTCTTTCTAATCTCTAAGTAAGGCATTTGGGAGACTTCTAACCCTTTCTAAAGGTTCACCTTATGATCTCATAGATTCATCACTTTAAAAGAATTATTTATTTAATTCATTATTATTATTTTAATTTGGTATAGGGCATGTGCCATCATGAAACAGAGAGAAAGAGATCCTCCAGGTCTATGACTCCAATGTGGCCAGCCATGAGAGAGTACAATGCTTTAGCCACCATGCTGCCTGCTGACCACTGTCCAGTTTTTCATAGCATGAAGGTGTCCAGGTAGAATGATAGCGCATAGCCGGCTGCAGGTGCAGAGGTAGCACAATGTTCCAACAGTGTGAGAAGGTCTACGGTTCGTGTCCAGAGGTCTTCCTGGACTCACTGAGTGTACACGCATGCCTATGATGCAGGCTGGCTGATGCTGGAAATACCTTTCTGTGTGTCTCTCTCATAGAGTAAACAAAGTTTGAAAAGAAATGATAGCTGTGTATTAGTGGCATTAAAACTCTTTCTTTGGGGGCCAGCAGGTTGTGTAGTGGTTACATCATTGGACTCCGACCTGGCCCATTGCAGTTCAAGTCCTGGACTTGATGGCTTAATACTCACACAGGGCACATATGTGTGCGTGCCCAAGATCCCAAGAGGAGAATGGAGGAGAAAGGATTGTGGTGTGGCCATCCCCCCTGGGGAGTGATTTATTGCTCTCTGTCTCAGTTCTCTCTGGCAAGTGCACATTGGCCTATAGCAAAAAATCTCTCAAAACAAAAGAAAACAAAACAAAAATAAAACCTTTGAAACAGAACTCTTTATTTGGGGTGAATAAAGTAAGAGTAAGTTCTGAGCCCCAGCCATCTTGCTGACTTCTTCAGTCCTGGTCTAATGGCATTGATACATGGGAAGCTTAACACCATCGACAGGAAACCGGCATCCACAGGGTCCATTAGTAAACAGAACTGAAGTAAAGTGGGTCCTAGGGTAAATCTCCATGCCATGTGGGAATTTAGGGTGTGTGGGCCCAAAACCCAATGCAGGAACAGAAGCCAACCAAATTCTTTGTCTTGTGCTCATGAAGAATTGGAGACACAGACACAGAGAGGGGCTAGCAAAGCAGAGTTTACTGAAGGGGAGAACAGCGCCCAGGCTGGGAGTGGCCCCAGAAAATGAGTTACTGAAGAGGAACCAAGGTGAGGGGTTTTTATCTTGGTCAGAAGGCTCTTTGTTCTGCCTTGTTGTTAGCGTGTATTCTCCTAATGGTGAGGGGGTTACATGCTATGTGGGTCCAGTTTTTGGGTTGTTGGAAAAGTCATGATACATTTTTGCAAAGAAGAACATCTTAAAAATATGTCCTGACTTTCTGATGATCCAGTATTTCGATCCTAATTTTGCAGTGGGTACGAAAGTCACAAGGCTCTTTGTCTACAAGTTTTGGGCCATAAGGACCATTCTCTTCTTCTCAGCAATGAAGGCAAAAAGGCTTCATCGCTGTGTTTGCTCTGTTCACACCGCCGAGGTTAATCACTGAGTGGCTGCTGCCAGCCGTCTCTTGCAAAGGAGCAGCTCAGTGAGAGCTGATCTGCTGCAGGGCTGTTAGGTGTTTTGCGATTCCACTATTGGCCTGTAGACCCTCACTGTATTTTTAGGAGACTTGGTCTCCTACCTCGCCTTTAGCTTGATTTGGACTTCTGAGAAGGTGGCAGGAGGAAGGACTCGTGCTGGATTTTGAAGCACTCCAGACAGTAGGAGAAGTGTGTCTGCTTGTGAGCTGTTAGGCTGTTGGCTACCACCCTCCTGTCTCTGTGGGCTGTGATTGTCTGAGACAGCTGAGTAGGTACAAATGGGAACAGGTTGGCTGGTAGGCATGGCAAGGCTGGAAGTTGATCTTCTGCTGATGCTATGGGGCTGCTAGCCTGCAAAAGCACCCAAACATCCTAGAACTATTATAAAGGTCCGCATCCCTATCTACCTCCAGGGATTCTGAACGTGTTGTTGTAAGAACAAGGTCACATGGAACACCCTTTTTTAGTTTATTTTTTCATTTGTTTATTTTTTCCATGAGAGACTGACACACAGTACCCCCAGCACAGTCTTGGCACCATGATCCACCCCCAGCCTCATCCAGCCCCAGATTATGGGTTCACACGCCTGGCGTACTCTGGGAGGTCTCTGGATGAGAACACACAACCTGCCCATGTGGGGTTGCCTCAGATGGTTGCGTCTTACCGCACCGCCGCACCTGCCCAGAACACGCCTTTGTTTGATCTTTGGTTAAATACGACGAAACTTGGAATGCACCGAATCTTCCGTGAATATGCAAGATCCTTCTTTAGGGAGAAAACGCAAAGGCAGTGTGTGCGTCAACTTCCTCATTGCCAAGTGGCAGCTAGAATGATGTTATCTTGAAATAATCATTACTGTATGATGTTTTGAAGGAAAGAGAGAAAGAGCTATGTTTTAAATGTTTGTTTCACGAGAGAGAGGCAGGCCTCTAATGGGGTCTTCGTGCCACGATTCATCCCTAGCCTCAGCCGTACAGGGTCATGGCCTCATGTGCGGCACGTCTAAGGGGGTTTCAGGGCAAGAACTGAGGACCCTTCCTCCTCATGTGCAGCATGTCTAGGGAGGTTTCAGGACAAGAACTGAGGACCCTTCCACCTGAGTGTAGCTGCATTACCACTGTGCACCTGCACCCGAGCTAAGTATTTATTTATTTCTTTTTTGGAGAGATTTTTGCCATAGGGTATGTGCGCTCGCCAGAAAGACAGAGAGAGACAGAGAGATAGAAAGGGGAGAAACCACCCCAGGGAGGATGGCCATGCCACAATCCCTTCTCCTCTATTCTTCTCTCAGGATCTTGGGCACGCACGCACATGCGCCCGGCGTGAGTTTAAGCCACCAGGTCTGAGACTCGAACCGAAAACAACTACATGGGAGTCCAGCGACATAGCCATTACACCAACTGCTAATCCAGTCCCCCAAGCTCGGTATTTTTAACCATCTGCCTGTCCCAGACTCCTAGGTAGAAAAGACCGCAGTCATGTGCCATGCTTGGCTGGGGTGGCTTGAGCATCTCACACGGTCCCGGCCATTGTGCCACGGCCTCTTCTTGTCCGTGCCCCCCACTGCAGGGCCAGTGACAGTCATTGCATTTTAATTGTTAGCTGAACATGGGTGCGATTGATTTGTAGTGGCTACTCTGCTTCCATGTGTATAAATCATTTCTTGGCACACTGCATGGAGCACTGCACTGGCTGTAGGGTAATGCTCAAGAAGGAGCCTAAGGCATCGCAGCCTGAATGTCTGACACGGGTACGAGAGCCCAGGGCCAGGAACATCATCTCCCGCTGCTGCGTTTTTACAGCGATGGAAGCATCTCATGGAACTGTTGCATCTGTGCTTCGCATGACCGACTGAGCACAGCCTCTGTGAACTGGAAGATTTCTTTTTCAGGAATTCTGTATTTAAGTATTTAAGTTCTATTTATTATTATTAAAGAATTAAGTATTTAAGTTCTATTTATTATTATTATTATTATTATTATCTTTTAATTTACTATAGCAATGTACACTCAACAGAGAGAGGGAAGCTGCCATGTCTGGGACTCGAACTTCAGTGAGCCATGTAGGAGTCCACCATGCCACCTGCTGGCCCCAGGAATATTCCTTATTGAGGAGTCAGGGTTCATGTAGAGTATGTTTTTGGTAAATTCTGTTGGAAATTTTGGTGGCGTTTTTGTTGTCCTTTTTTTTTTTTTTCCAAAGAGGTTTTTGCCTTAGTGCAAGTTTGCTCAATGGGGACTTGGCGGAGTGAGGGAGAGACAGTGAGAGGGAAAAAGCAAGAAATCACCCCCCAGGGGGGATGACCACGCAGCAATCCCTTCTCCTCCATTCTCCTCCTGGGATCTTGGGCATGCACGCACATGCGCCCAGCGCGAGTTTCAATCCACCTGGTTTGGGACTTGAACATCCGGGTCCAGCATATTCAATCCCCCGATGTCACCACTATGTCCTCCGCTGGTCCCAAGGTGGTGTTTTTTTCTGAACCAAGTCCGTAGACAGAACTGGTGTTGGAAACCAGAAAGGTGGCCTTTATGGGGTCAATGCATGAGCCCTGGCCGTGGACTTCCCCTGAAGAACCACATGAACCCTTTCCCCTCGCGTCTGTGACAATGACATGCCACCGGAGTGTCAAGGAAACCCTGTGCCTCCACCCCGTGCACATGGCTGGGTGGTGGTGTCCGACCTTTGATGGCGGGACCCGGTCTGCTTGTGGGGCTCCATCAGGCCACTGTGCACAGCAAAGAGGGAGACAGACTTGCGCAGATGGCTCCAAGCTGCCCGGCGAGCCCTGGTGCTCCATTCCACCTCACCACCAGGTGAAGCGAACCGAGCCTTGTCTGCACCGAGCTTTGCACCACATTCAGCTCTCTGAGGACGCAGGAATAGTGCCACCCTTACAGAGGCGTCCTGTCTTCATCCACATTTCTGTTTCCACAGACCAGAGGGCTTAGTCAGGCTTGGCCGATCTCACGGGACTGGCCTTTTCCTTGGTGGAACTGGGCGTGGCTCTGTGGACATTCCCATCTCACGTGTCATGTGGCCACTGTCCATCCTCGTGAGCTCAGCCCCTCGCGGTGACACTGAGATCTGTGGGAACAGGCGTGGTAATCAAAGCCCAATCTGTGGGACCAGCAGATGGCATAATAGTCACATCCCTGGACTCCCATGCAGGTGACTTCGAGTTCAGACCTGCCACTTATTCTGGACTGACAGCTTAAAACTCAAGGCTGAGGGACCAGCAGTTAGCGTCATGGCTATGTCTTTGGACTCCCACGTAGTCGACCGCGGTTCAAGTCCCGGACCCGGTGGCTTAGAACTCACGCCAGGCGCGTGTGCGTGCGTGCCCAAGATCCCAAGAGGAAAATGGAGGAGAAGGGATTGCAGCGTGGCCATCCCCCCTGGGGGGTGATTTCTTGCTTTCTGTCTCTCTGTCTCTTTCTGTCTCTATCTTTCTGGTGAGCGCACGTGCCCTATAGCAAAAACCTCTCAAAACAAACAAACAAACAAACAAAAACCTTAAGGGTGAATGTGCATACGTTCCCAAGATCCCAAGAGAATAGGAGAGAGAGGATTGCAGTGTGACCGTCCCCCCTGGGGGTGGTCCTTTCTCACTTTTTGTCTCTCTGTCTCCTTGTCTCTATCTGGCTCTCTGGCAAGCACATGCTCTGTATAAGCAAAAATCTCTCTTAATAATAATAATAATAAAAATCTTAGCTGTATCCTTCAATATGTGTTTTTCTTTCCTTCTAGTATGGGCACTAATTCTATAAATATGTAAGAAAATCCGTGATGGAAAACTGTGCACATGCATGTGTCGGCTGGTACGAATGCAAGTGGCCGGCATGGTGTTTTCTGAACAGACGGGCATGCCCTCCCGGTCCTGCCTCCACACCGCGGGAGGAGACCTGACAGGCAGGCCCAGCGCCCGCACAGCCTCCTGCACTCCAGATGGCTTGCGAGTGGGTGCTCCTGGCTTTCCGCCAAGGCCTACCTCATTTGGGTCCCTCCCGCAATTCACGTCACCAGAAATCTGAGGGTCTGTGTGGGGTTGGCTCGACAGGTTCCTTCCACAGCTTGCAGTGTGCAGTGAGAGAGAGAGGGCACAGGTGGAAAGGGCGCTCTCCTCTCTAAAGGCCTGCAGTGCCAGGGCCAGGCCTGTGTCCTAGTGCAACTGTCCCCAACCTTGGTGCCACCAGGGACCGGTTTCATGAAAGACCAAGGTGGGCAAGGGGATGGATTTTCTGACTTACAGCCTGCCCCCAAAGGCAGCTGTCCAACTGACATGCCTCAACTGAGTGCCCACTGCATAGCTTGGAGTGGAGGAAGCTTGTCCTGTGCCACTCGCTGGCTGGATTTTTTTGTTTGTTTGTTATAGGACATGTACATTTCCCGCAAAGAGACAAAAACAGAAAGAGAAGGAAAGTGAGACATCTCCCCCCTGGAGGGATGGCCATCCTGCAGTCCCTTCTCTTCCATTCTCCTCTTGGGATTTTGCGCACACCTGCGCACATGCCCAGGGCGGTTTTGCAAGCTGCAGGTCCAGGAATCGAGCTGTGCAGTCAGCCATGTGGAATTCAGCTATTGTACCCTCAACACCACACCACCTGCTGTCCCCTCATCGACTGCATTTATTACGGTCCCTGTGCAGTCACACCTCTGTGCTCACATTCATGCAGTATTTGCAGTGTTCCCCAGTGCTAGCATCACTGCCTCAGCTCCACCTCAGATCACCAGGCAGCAGGTTCTCATGAGGGGCAGACAGCCTAGATCCCGTGCACGTGCAGTTCACAGTAGGGTTGGCATGCCTACGGGAATCTAATGCCCCACGTGATCTGCCAGGATGCACAGCTCAGGTGGTAATGGGAGTGATGGGGAGTGACTGTAAATACAGTTGAAAGTTCACTTGCTCACTCACCTCTCACCTCTGCTGTGCAGACCCTTTCCTAACAGGCCATGAGCTGGAATGGCCTCTGGCCTAGTGCTTGGGGGGGAGAAGCTGTGCCCGACATGGCTGACCTCTGTTGACAGTCCAGCCCTGGTGGCTTGAGTAACAGTGAGCACATGTGTGTCCCAAATTCCAACAGGATGGAAAACCTAAGAAGGGATTACAGCATGCCCATGCTTTATTGGGGCATGCTTTGTCCCTGTGCTCTGCCACACTGTCCCTCTGTCTCTCTATTCATGTACCCTCCTCTGCCAAGAGAAAAGGGAAGGGGGCAGGGAAGGAGTCCCATACCTGGCAGCTTGCTTTCTCACTTGCTCTTTCTGTCTCTCTCTCTCTCTCTCTCTGGTGGAATCGGAATAAATAAATTAATTAAATAAATCATTCTTTGTAAAAAGGATGGCTATAGACCAGCCTGAATAGAGAGATGGCTAGCGGGAGACAGATATGGACAGGAAAACACCTATGCCTGTTTATATCAACTGATATTGATCTACGTATAATCATATCATGACTTTTTTTTGTGTGTTTTTATATTGGGTTGTCTGAAAAGTTGTGATGCATTTTTCCTTCGAAAATATAGAAAAAAGAACACATCATGAGCTTTCTGATAACCTGCACACACGCACGCGCACACACACACACACACAAAACGTGATATCGCCATGTCCATTAATAATAGTAATACTTTTGTCCTTGAAGTTTAAAAATGGGTGTGATGATTGATTTCATGGTCGTAGATTGCAGGACACCGTGTTCTCACGACAGCCAGGGCTGGCTCTCCCTGTTCCCCGCCCTCCATCTCAGTGGTTTAGAAGAACGGAATGATAGGAAACCCCAGCCTCCCTTCATACAAAAGCGTTCTGTGGTCCTCCGGGGCGAGAAGCGGGAATTTTCCACCGGCTTTCCAAAGCCGTGGATTCTGGCTCTTGCTGTGTTTCCTGCATGGATATTTGCATATTCATTAAAGGACTCATTGTGTTAAATGAATGCATGCACGTGAATATTTTCTTAGCATCTCTGAGGAAGCCAGCCGTTTCCATGGTGAATGAAATGCAGACAGAGCACATTAGCCCAGGTCACCTCTCGACCTGTGAGCACCGGAACAGGAACACACCCCGAATTCTATCAGCAGCTATTTTAAATATTAACTCAATTATTTGCCACTCATTTCCTCCAATTGAATTTTTTTTTTTATCCTTCTAATTTCGCCATAGGGTGCATGTGCTTCCTGGAAAGACAGAGACAGAGAGAGAGAGAGAGAGCGCTTCCCAGGGGCCCTGCCACGCCACAATCCTTCTGCTCCCATTCTTGTATGATGACTTTGGACACACGCACATACACGCACCTGGCATGTTCTTCAAGTTGCTGGGTCTGAGACTCGAACCACGTGACTGGCCGTGTGGGAACCAGCCACCCTGTCCACCATGCCAGTGTCAGGTCCCAACCGAGATCTTGATAGTTTGTCACTTGCCACTCTTACAGGGAGGGTCAAGTGTACCACTACCCTCTCAGGCTGTGTGGCTGGGTCTGAGAGTTAGACGGGCATGGGACAGATGACAGGAGAAACACCGACAAATCCGTTTTGTAGACTCCGTGGAACACGAGAGCCCTCAGGGAGAAAGGAAAACCCTCGCACGTGGCCAGCCTGAAAGAAGGGGTGTAATGTTCTCTGTCCCGTTCATTCTGACCTGTGGGTGCGTGCATAAAGGAAAACAAAGGGGGAGCTGGTCCTGAAGCCCAGCGGCGAAGGGAGGCAGATCCCGCCCGCAGGACTGCAGTTCTTATCTCACCAGTGGCTTGAAAAACACGCCCAGTCCGTGGGCATCCCCCTCGTCCTGGCAGGGTGGAGAAACGGAGGACAAGGGGTTGCAGCGTGACAACCCCCACAGGGTGCTTCCTGCTTTCCCTCGCGCTCTTGCATTTCAGCCCTAGTTTTCTATGTTTATGTATGTGCTTTCTTCAAAATCAAGAGTATAATGGTTTTGTGCAGTTACCTACCAAACATTTTATTAGGTATTTGCTTTACTTTTATTTTTATTTTATTGGGCATTTTAAGCAATATAGGAATAAGAGGGCTATCGGCGTTGTTATGTTTCTACCAGGGAACACCGAATGCTTCCAAATACATACCTCTTTCTTTACGTCTCCTGTCGTTTGATTTATTTTACACATGTGCTCACTGCTACTTGGTGTTACGACTGAGACATTTATGGCGAATATGAAAAGTATTTCACATATCTTAATGATCGTATACATGAAACGTGATGTCGTGCTTTAATTTCAGAGAATTAAGACAAATGAGTCGTTCACCCTAATTTACTTAGTTGATTCTCTAAATGCCTTCCCCTTGTTGGATGGTCATGGGCATTAATACATTTATTCTGTCTCCTTCTTTCTAATGGATTTGGCTGTCACGGCTTTCTCTGTCAACGAGTCCCATACCTGGCAGCTTGCTTTCTCACTTGCTCTTTCTGTCTCTCTCTCTCTCTCTCTCTGGTGGAATCGGAATAAATAAATTAATTAAATAAATCATTCTTTGTAAAAAGGATGGCTATAGACCAGCCTGAATAGAGAGATGGCTAGCGGGAGACAGATATGGACAGGAAAACACCTATGCCTGTTTATATCAACTGATATTGATCTACGTATAATCATATCATGACTTTTTTTTGTGTGTTTTTATATTGGGTTGTCTGAAAAGTTGTGATGCATTTTTCCTTCGAAAATATAGAAAAAAGAACACATCATGAGCTTTCTGATAACCTGCACACACGCACGCGCACACACACACACACACAAAACGTGATATCGCCATGTCCATTAATAATAGTAATACTTTTGTCCTTGAAGTTTAAAAATGGGTGTGATGATTGATTTCATGGTCGTAGATTGCAGGACACCGTGTTCTCACGACAGCCAGGGCTGGCTCTCCCTGTTCCCCGCCCTCCATCTCAGTGGTTTAGAAGAACGGAATGATAGGAAACCCCAGCCTCCCTTCATACAAAAGCGTTCTGTGGTCCTCCGGGGCGAGAAGCGGGAATTTTCCACCGGCTTTCCAAAGCCGTGGATTCTGGCTCTTGCTGTGTTTCCTGCATGGATATTTGCATATTCATTAAAGGACTCATTGTGTTAAATGAATGCATGCACGTGAATATTTTCTTAGCATCTCTGAGGAAGCCAGCCGTTTCCATGGTGAATGAAATGCAGACAGAGCACATTAGCCCAGGTCACCTCTCGACCTGTGAGCACCGGAACAGGAACACACCCCGAATTCTATCAGCAGCTATTTTAAATATTAACTCAATTATTTGCCACTCATTTCCTCCAATTGAATTTTTTTTTTTATCCTTCTAATTTCGCCATAGGGTGCATGTGCTTCCTGGAAAGACAGAGACAGAGAGAGAGAGAGAGAGCGCTTCCCAGGGGCCCTGCCACGCCACAATCCTTCTGCTCCCATTCTTGTATGATGACTTTGGACACACGCACATACACGCACCTGGCATGTTCTTCAAGTTGCTGGGTCTGAGACTCGAACCACGTGACTGGCCGTGTGGGAACCAGCCACCCTGTCCACCATGCCAGTGTCAGGTCCCAACCGAGATCTTGATAGTTTGTCACTTGCCACTCTTACAGGGAGGGTCAAGTGTACCACTACCCTCTCAGGCTGTGTGGCTGGGTCTGAGAGTTAGACGGGCATGGGACAGATGACAGGAGAAACACCGACAAATCCGTTTTGTAGACTCCGTGGAACACGAGAGCCCTCAGGGAGAAAGGAAAACCCTCGCACGTGGCCAGCCTGAAAGAAGGGGTGTAATGTTCTCTGTCCCGTTCATTCTGACCTGTGGGTGCGTGCATAAAGGAAAACAAAGGGGGAGCTGGTCCTGAAGCCCAGCGGCGAAGGGAGGCAGATCCCGCCCGCAGGACTGCAGTTCTTATCTCACCAGTGGCTTGAAAAACACGCCCAGTCCGTGGGCATCCCCCTCGTCCTGGCAGGGTGGAGAAACGGAGGACAAGGGGTTGCAGCGTGACAACCCCCACAGGGTGCTTCCTGCTTTCCCTCGCGCTCTTGCATTTCAGCCCTAGTTTTCTATGTTTATGTATGTGCTTTCTTCAAAATCAAGAGTATAATGGTTTTGTGCAGTTACCTACCAAACATTTTATTAGGTATTTGCTTTACTTTTATTTTTATTTTATTGGGCATTTTAAGCAATATAGGAATAAGAGGGCTATCGGCGTTGTTATGTTTCTACCAGGGAACACCGAATGCTTCCAAATACATACCTCTTTCTTTACGTCTCCTGTCGTTTGATTTATTTTACACATGTGCTCACTGCTACTTGGTGTTACGACTGAGACATTTATGGCGAATATGAAAAGTATTTCACATATCTTAATGATCGTATACATGAAACGTGATGTCGTGCTTTAATTTCAGAGAATTAAGACAAATGAGTCGTTCACCCTAATTTACTTAGTTGATTCTCTAAATGCCTTCCCCTTGTTGGATGGTCATGGGCATTAATACATTTATTCTGTCTCCTTCTTTCTAATGGATTTGGCTGTCACAGCTTTCTTTGTCAACCAGTGCAGAAGTCTCTTGAAAAATGGCCATGATACCATCATCGACTGGCTTGTAATTATGCTGAAAATTCACCTAGCGTAGCTTTCCTCAAAGTGCGTTCCATGCGGTGATCAATCTTTGGCTCATTGATGGAATTACAGAAGGGTTTCCTGTCAAAATAGATGCTCCACATGGTTCCCTCTGCCCCCATTCCTTCACTCTTTTAATTAAATATATTAATCGTGTCAAATGGGACATGCCATTTTTCAAATAGTTGTGGGTTTTTTTTTTTTTTTTCCCTTCCTTACACAGAGAGAAACGGTGAGAGGGAGAGGGAGAAATCAATCCCAGAGCCATGGCCACACCACAGACTCTTCTCCAGTCTCCTGGGATTTGGGGCTCGCACGCACACATGCCTGGTGTGAGTTCCAAGCTGCCGGGTCCGACGTTCGACCCGAGGTTGGCCATCTGGGGGTCTAAGGCCTTAACCACTGTGCCACCTGCTGGCCCCTATTGTCCATTTCTGTGACTTTCCACCAATATTTGTGTCCTGTGTTTCTCATGATGTATCACAGTAGTCCGTGACTCTCAAAATCTGACGCATGCTCCGGCCATCCCTCCGTCCCCACTCACCACTATAAATTGCCCACTTTTTTTTTTGGAGAGGTTTTGGCTATAGGGCGCGTACGCTCGCCAGACAGACAGAGAGAGACAGAGAGACAGAAAGCAAGAAATCACCCCCCAGGGGGGATGGCCACGCCGCAATCCCTTCTCCTCCATTCTCCTCTCGGGATCTTGGGCACGCACGCACACGCGCCCAGTGTGAGTTTTAAGTCACTGGGTCCGGGACGCGAACTGTGGTCGACTACGTGGGAGTCCAGCGACATAGCCCTTACGCTAACTGCTGGTCCCAGTCGCCCACGTTTTTACCATCTCCACGCTGTGTAGCCTTTGACCTTTTCCAGAATGTTCAGCAGTTGCATTCCACAATATGCAGGCTTTCCACATTGACTTCCTCCCCTTCGTGAAATGCAGTTCAGTGTCCTGCGTGCCCTTCAGCGGCCCGGCAGCTCACGTCCTAGATGGCCTAGACGTTCCTTGTTCTTAGAAAGACAGAGGAGAGATGGCGCTCCCACAGTGTCCGCACGCTGTGGCCTCGCAGCACGACGCTTCTCACCTCAGCGAGCCAGAAACACGGGCACGTGCATGTGCCAGGCGTGTGCTGGGGCACTGCAGCATGCACGCTCAGGGGCCTCCCCACGGCTTCAGCGTCACCAAGCGCTGCTCGACCTTGTGCTCCGGGGCTGCCACATCTCCTGTCTTCTTCAGTCCCCCGCAGCTTGTGCCGCGTTGCTGCTGCTGCTGGCTTTCACCATTTCATTTTCCTTCGTCTTCCAGCAAGCCTGTGTTTCCCCAGACATTCCACCTGCTAACAGGTGCATCCTCCGTGGGTCGTCCTGTCCCTCAAGACCAGGCAGTACTGTCCTTTCCTGGGACGACTGGACCCCTGATGAGTGGACACGCGAATACTCTTTACGAGCTGAGCGAGTGGGAAATGGCAGCTGGCTTTCGGGGTGTCCCTGAAGTGTTCCACAGGGCAGCCGAGAGCCTCTGGTCATTTCCCATAAATCCGCCTTCTTTCTGACCTGTTTGCTTTATTTTATTAATACTATTATTATTATTATTTTAGAGAGATGTTTGCTATAGGGCATGTGTGCCCACCAGCGAGACGGAGAGACAGAAAGCAAGAAACCACCCCCTGGGGGGTGGCCACACCGCAATCCCTTTTCCTCCATTCTCCTCTCGGGATCTTGGGCACGCATGCACATGCGCCTGGCATGAGTTTAAGCCACTGGGTCCAGGACTCAAGCCACGGTCGACGATGTGGGAGTCCAGCGATGGAGCCATTATGCTAACTGCTGGTCCCTTGGCCTGTTCATTTTGAGTGACTTAAAATTTATTTAATTCAGAGGCCAGTAGGTGACGTGGTGATTAAGGCCCTGGGCTCCCATATGACTGTCTGTGGTTCAAGCCCCAGATCCATGGTTTAAAAATCACACCAGGCATACGTGCATGCTCAAAATTCCTAGAGGAGAATGCAGAAAAAGAGATTGCAGTGTAGCCATCCCTCCAGAGGTCATTTATCCCTTTCTCTCTGTCTCTCTATCTCTCTTTCTCTCTTTCTTTCTCCCCCTCTCCAGCAGGTGCACACACCGTTTGGTAAAATAAACAAATAAAAGTTATTTAATGTGCGTGGGTAAATACGATGTTGGATCAGGAGGTTTTCTAAACTGTGGATGATTCCCAGGCACTGCCTTAGGAAAGAAAGAATGCCCCGCCCCCCTCCCTAGTTTTTCCTCATTCCTGTAATAGGATGCTTGCCCTCTGAGCGAGGCGGCTGAATGCAGAAAGGAGGTGGACAAAACAAAACAGCTTAACTCGTGCCTCCCATCAGGTGTGTAGACTGAGTTGCGGTGGGGCAAGGCCAGCAGGTGACCCGAGTGGCCGGCCTGTGCAGCCTCATTCCTGAGGTTAATAAAGTCACTCCCCTCTGGCCGACTGTTGTTGGCTGCTCTGGGTTGGCCATGGGCCTCACTGCCTTTGCTCTGCTTCCCTGAATTGCAGGGCAGAAATTTGCAGCAGGGAGCTACCTAGGCATCATATTGGCAAACTGCTTTTTAGGAGAGGACAAGAGGGGGACCCGCAGTTGGCATAATGCCTATGTCTCTGGACTCCCATGTAATCAACTGTGGTTCAAGTCCCGTACCCGGTGGCTTAAACTCACACCAGGTGCGTGTGCGTGCGTGCCCAGGATCCCGAGAGAAGAATGGAGGAGAAGGGATTGTGGTATAGCCATCCCCCCTGGGGGGGATGATTTCTCGCTTTCTGTCTCTCTGTCTCTCTCTATTTTTCTATAGCAAAAATCTCTCTCTCAAAAAAAAAATAGAAAACTAAAAAAAAAAAAGAGAGAGAGAGGACAAAGGGAAAGATTTTCATCTAATGTGGTAAGGATATTGACTAGTGTATTTTGGAAAAGTAGGGAGTGTTTTTCTATTGTTAAATACATAGTCTATGTAATAGACCGTATATACTCGTGTGTGTGTGTGTGTGTGTATCTGTGTGTATATTAATTTTCAGAGGGGACACATGCTTGCCAGAGAGAGACACACACAGAAACAGAGAGGAGAGAGGAAAGGAGAAAGCATCTCTCAGTCGGGCTTGGTCCCAGTGCCAACCTGTCTCCATTTCTCCATGCCATTGGGATTCTGGGCACACCTGTGTGTGCACCTGGTGTTTTTCAAGCCAACAGGGCCATAAATTGAACCGCCTTCTGTCAGGTGGGATCCAGCTACCTTAACCGCGAGGCCACGAGTCTTTCCCACTGTTAAGTTTTTTTATTTAGATTCACCGATTTCTAATTTCTTCAACGGAAGATAATAATAATCATAAATTCGCAACCAGGAGAGATTTCTTAAATACTTGAAATTGAATATAATGATCAAAGAAATGAAAGCATTAAGCTAGCAATTCCATTTTTCTATGCATCTTGAAATAATATTCTTTTTTTTAAAATGGTACTCATTTAGCATAAATCTATAAACACCTAGAGAGATATTAGGCTTCTATCTTGGCCTGTAGCACATGCTTTATGGAATTACAATACACCCAAACGCTTGGCCCAGAGTCATTAAGGATATGGAATTAAACAGTCGTCGTAAAGCAAATCCCATTGTGTAATCACCTCACGATATTACTTCCTAAAGCCATAGCATGCTCATGGAAATGCAGACGAATATTCAAATGGAGGCGAATTAGAGATGATCAGGCTGGGTTTGCCAAACCCGAGTGGTACTCGATGACTGTGGAGTTAGGAATTTCAAACCTTCAGATCTGGGACTCAAGCCACGGTCGACGATGTGGGAGTCCAGCGATGGAGCCATTATGCTAACTGCTGGTCCCTTGGCCTGTTCATTTTGAGTGACTTAAAATTTATTTAATTCAGAGGCCAGTAGGTGACGTGGTGATTAAGGCCCTGGGCTCCCATATGACTGTCTGTGGTTCAAGCCCCAGATCCATGGTTTAAAAATCACACCAGGCATACGTGCATGCTCAAAATTCCTAGAGGAGAATGCAGAAAAAGAGATTGCAGTGTAGCCATCCCTCCAGAGGTCATTTATCCCTTTCTCTCTGTCTCTCTATCTCTCTTTCTCTCTTTCTTTCTCCCCCTCTCCAGCAGGTGCACACACCGTTTGGTAAAATAAACAAATAAAAGTTATTTAATGTGCGTGGGTAAATACGATGTTGGATCAGGAGGTTTTCTAAACTGTGGATGATTCCCAGGCACTGCCTTAGGAAAGAAAGAATGCCCCCCTCCCCACACTAGTTTTTCCTCATTCCTGTAATAGGATGCTTGCCCTCTGAGCGAGGCGGCTGAATGCAGAAAGGAGGTGGACAAAACAGTGTACCTTAACTCGTGCCTCCCATCAGGTGTGTAGACTGAGTTGCGGTGGGGCAAGGCCAGCAGGTGACCCGAGTGGCCGGCCTGTGCAGCCTCATTCCTGAGGTTAATAAAGTCACTCCCCTCTGGCCGACTGTTGTTGGCTGCTCTGGGTTGGCCATGGGCCTCACTGCCTTTGCTCTGCTTCCCTGAATTGCAGGGCAGAAATTTGCAGCAGGGAGCTACCTAGGCATCATATTGGCAAACTGCTTTTTAGGAGAGGACAAGAGGGGGACCCGCAGTTGGCATAATGCCTATGTCTCTGGACTCCCATGTAATCAACTGTGGTTCAAGTCCCGTACCCGGTGGCTTAAACTCACACCAGGTGCGTGTGCGTGCGTGCCCAGGATCCCGAGAGAAGAATGGAGGAGAAGGGATTGTGGTATAGTCATCCCCCCTGGGGGGGATGATTTCTCGCTTTCTGTCTCTCTGTCTCTCTCTATTTTTCTATAGCAAAAATCTCTCTCTCAAAAAAAAAATAGAAAACTAAAAAAAAAAAAGAGAGAGAGAGGACAAAGGGAAAGATTTTCATCTAATGTGGTAAGGATATTGACTAGTGTATTTTGGAAAAGTAGGGAGTGTTTTTCTATTGTTAAATACATAGTCTATGTAATAGACCGTATATACTCGTGTGTGTGTGTGTGTGTGTATCTGTGTGTATTAAAATTTTCAGAGGGGACACATGCTTGCCAGAGAGAGACACACACAGAAACAGAGAGGAGAGAGGAAAGGAGAAAGCATCTCTCAGTCGGGCTTGGTCCCAGTGCCAACCTGTCTCCATTTCTCCATGCCATTGGGATTCTGGGCACACCTGTGTGTGCACCTGGTGTTTTTCAAGCCAACAGGGCCATAAATTGAACCGCCTTCTGTCAGGTGGGATCCAGCTACCTTAACCGCGAGGCCACGAGTCTTTCCCACTGTTAAGTTTTTTTATTTAGATTCACCGATTTCTAATTTCTTCAACGGAAGATAATAATAATCATAAATTCGCAACCAGGAGAGATTTCTTAAATACTTGAAATTGAATATAATGATCAAAGAAATGAAAGCATTAAGCTAGCAATTCCATTTTTCTATGCATCTTGAAATAATATTCTTTTTTTTAAAATGGTACTCATTTAGCATAAATCTATAAACACCTAGAGAGATATTAGGCTTCTATCTTGGCCTGTAGCACATGCTTTATGGAATTACAATACACCCAAACGCTTGGCCCAGAGTCATTAAGGATATGGAATTAAACAGTCGTCGTAAAGCAAATCCCATTGTGTAATCACCTCACGATATTACTTCCTAAAGCCATAGCATGCTCATGGAAATGCAGACGAATATTCAAATGGAGGCGAATTAGAGATGATCAGGCTGGGTTTGCCAAACCCGAGTGGTACTCGATGACTGTGGAGTTACTCAAGGCTTCGGGATCCTTCGGGGAAAGAGCGTGCCGTGGTTTCAAAGTCTCTGCGTCATTGACAATGGAAGACTGAGTTTGGAAGGCAGTGCTCTGTGAGACCCACCCCATGGGGAGGCTTCAGAGGAGAATGGAGGAGAAGGGATTGTGTCCAGAGGAGTCCTTGGGTGGGGACGGTACATCCACGCCCACAACCCAGCACTGGCTGAGGCTGGGGTGAAGTGGACATCGGACCCTGATGGGAGTGCTGCCTTTCTCTCTGTGTCTTTCTTGCTAATAATAATAATAATAAAAACAGAGATGGACCCACGTCCTAGAGCTTGGGGGTGTTGGGTCCTATGTAGCCAACCATGTGTTTGACTTCTGGCTGAAGTGGCTTGAAAAGCATGCAGGAGGCCAGCAGGGGGCGTGGTGGTTGAGGTGCTGGACTCCCACAGGGCCACATGGTTTGAGTTGAGACTTGATGCCTTGAAAGTCTCTCCAGGAGGATGTGCGAGGGAGCCTAATACCCTGAGAGAGTGGAGGAGAAGGGATTGCAGTGTGGCCAATCCCCCTGGGGGGTGATTTCTCACCTTCTCTCTGTCTCTCTCCAGCAAGTGCATGCACCCTATGGCAAAAACCTAAAACTCATCCTCCTCCTCATCATAAGAGTTCGGTGTACTTGTTAAGTGAGATTATGACGAAGAAGTGACCCACTGCCGGTCACGTGCTTCTCACGCCTTCCAGAGCTGTGTTCAGCAGTCTCTTCTCTGCCTTGCCCCGATGGCATTCCTCTGAACCACAGTGGCCAGCACTTAGTTCAAGACTCTGGAACGGGACTGTCTTTTCTCTGCATACCAGTTGGGCCTCATCTGCCCCGTCATTTCCAGACGAGTCTTTTTCCTTTACTCCACGTTTAGATTCAGACGTTTTATCCCTTACATAAGAGAACACGGTGAAGAGGCCAGCCTCTCCAAATTCTTGTCCCTCAACCCAGAAGGGCCAGCCTCTCCAAATTCTTGTCCTGGACACTGGAAAGTTGCACGACATGCAAATTTCACCTCTGTGTCTATGTCCCGATGACAGAAACAGGCTTTGCAGTGAGCACGCAGCAGCACAGCTCAAGTCTGTTAAGATGTCTTAGCAAGCGGGGAAAGGTACACAGATGCACGTGTCTGTGTATACAGACACAGAGGAACGGTACTCGCGTAGCAGAAATCTGTAAGCTCCTGCAGAGATTTTAAGCTTATGCCTTGGCCTTTAGCAAATGCTTTGTGAATTTAAGGTGGACTGAAATAGTTTTGTGTATGTGTGTATACTATATATTATATATTATATATATATATATATATGTTACATATTATGTAAATATATGTATGAGTGTATATATATGTATGTATGCACCAAAATCTGACAATATGAATATATAACATGCACCGTAATTATATATCATATAATATATAATAACCATCTATTATATAATAGCATCATTACATTATATATACCATTATATATATGTTACATATTATGTAATTATTATGCATATTATATAATTCTATACCATACATAATCATATATTATATAATATATAATAATCATATATTATATATAATAGCATCATTACATTATATATACTATTATATATTAAATATGTATTGGGGCTGGCAGGTGGTGTGGTGGTTAGGGGCACTAGACTCCCACATGGCTGACTACAGTTTGAGTCCCGGACCTGGCAGCTTGCTTTTTCTTTTTCTCTGACCCTCTCTCTGTCTCTCTCTGGTGAGCGCACATGCCCTATAACAAATTAAATAATAATAAATAAATAAATAAATAAAATGAATAATTCTTAAAAAAACGTTGGGTTGTTTTTGCTGTGGTTTGTCCCACTCAGGGCCCATTGATTGCATATTATTATAAAATTATATATTTTATAACTATCTATGTTTGCATTATACATAATATCTATTGAAAAGAATTCTATATAATATAATTATTCATTAATTGATTAATACAGAGGATAATTTATATTCACACGTATGGAATTATTGGTAGACAAATGTTCAGGTGTATGTGTGATTTCAAAATGTTTATGAAGAAAGTACACATTTAGTTTGCTACCACAAAAGGTTTAAATCCAAGTGTAGTTTTCTTTTTAGAATATACATTTTCTCTGAACATTTTAAAGTCATGTCAATATATATGCATATATATATATATATATTTACAACTCACATATATACACAGAAGGATGTGCACAGACATATATATTTATGTCCCCCGGAGAGTTATTGGTTTTTATTTTATTTCATTTTATTTTACTTTATTTTTTGGTAAAGATTTATTTCTCTTTTCTTTTAATTAATTAATTTATTTATTTTAATTTTACCAGAGAGGGACAGAGTGATAGAGAGGAAGCGAGAAAGCAAGCCACCACCACCGTCAGCCATGTGGGAGTCCAGTGCCCTTAACCACCACGCCACCTGCCAACCCCAGGAGAAGCCTTTCTGACCGGGTCTTGCCCTGGAGGTTCCGTGCCTCGGCCTCCCAGCTGTCCCGGGTTCCAGCAGCAGCAGCACCTACAGCATGCTCTGGACAGCGCTGGGAAGAGAAGCTCCGTCCCTGACAGTGGGGCGTCCTGGCTGCAGCCGCCCGAGCCAGTTATGGATTTTTAATGCACCATTTCAGGAGGCATCACAGACCAAATGAAAACCAATTTAATTTTCAACATGAATTTTCCAAAGAAAGATGCTTGAAAAACTTCTAGCAGAATACAATATTAAATTACTTTCTGTTTATAAATGCACGGTGATTGAATCTCAAGCTCATAGAGGTGCTTTGGGAGTTAATATATTCCCGCAGCTGGAGGTTGTATAAAAAATGAGAGAGACTTGTGTACATCTAATAGGATTTGTCTTTTTTACCTGAGAACAGAAACATTTCAATAACAAAATGTACCACCAAGAAAAGTGCTTCTGTGAAGTGATGGACTACCCAGGACTCTAATAAGCAGCTCAGTCCTCTGTCAGAGACCTATAAAACCTTTGGATTTATTCTGATTCCTAGCCGAGCAAGTATGAAATCCATTCTTCCTAATTCTAGCAAACCATAGAAGGAAAATTATTATTCACATTTTTCTCCCGGCCTGTCTTCCACAGCTGGTCAAAAAAAAAGGACAAGAAAATGCACAGAGGTGCTATTATTTTCGCCGTGACAGCCATGTGTTTTTAAACCGATCAAGCATTAGTGTCTCTGGTCAGATGGTGATGCAGCAGTAAAGCGCTTGCACCGTGAGGTTGACCTGCAGAGAGCATTCTGGGTTTGTGTCCAGACTCCTTCCTTAGGACACTGGGCGTGCATGTGCTCATGGTCCAAAGCCCACTGGGGCTGGAGGTGGGTTAATGCACCGAGAACCCTTGGAAATTGCTGTCGCTTTCTCTCTGTCTCGCTCACTCCTGGAGTAAACTTTACAAACGCATTAGAAAAAGTAAGCCTCGAGGTCCGCAAGTTGCATGCTGGATTAAGGCGCTGGACTCCTGCGTGGCCGACCTGAACCTGGACACTTGGTTTCCCACTTTCCCTCTCTCTCTGTCTCTCTTTGGTGAGTATGTGTGCCCTATAGCAAGTTAAAAAAAGATGAATAATACCAGCAGATGGCATAGCGGTTATGTGTCCGGACTTCCGTGTGGCCGGCTGTGGTTTGAGTCTCAGACCTTGTGGCGTGAAACTCACACAGGGTGTGCCCAACATCCTGGGACGAGAATGGAGGAAAAGGGATCGCAGTGTGGCCTTCTGTGATTTCTCATTTTCCCTCTCACTGTCCCTGACTCTCCCTCTGGCTGTCGCACATGCCTTAACCAAAAAAAAAAAAAAGAAAGAAAGAAAGAAAAGAAAAAAAACTCTAAAAACAATTTATGAAACTAAATCATTGTTTTTTTAAAAAAAGCAAATTATATGTGCCAGGTAGTTTGGTAGTCGTTGTAAAGTAGAGAATATGGAGATGATAATCCCGAGGCAACACCTCGTTCTCGCCAGGGCTGATGATCTAACAAGAAGATAGTGATTAAACAAAGTATTTGGGGGCTGGTAGATGGCGTGGCGGTTAAGGGCGCTGGACTCCCACATGGCTGACCGTAGTTCAAGTCTCGGATCTGGTGGCCCGTCTTCTCACATTCCCTGTCTCTCTCACTCTCTCCGTCTCTGGTCAAATTAAAACAGGTAAATAAATAAAGTTAAATAAAATATTTCTTTTAAAAAAAAACCCAAAAAACAAAAAAATGAAGTATTGGCAGCTTGCTTTCTCATTTTCCCTCTCTCTTTCTCTCCCTGTCCCTCTCTAGTCAATTATAAATAAATACATAAATAAATGTAAATAAAATAAATCTTAAGAAATGGTAGTATCATATTATAAAATACAGTGCGTTTTGGGAAAGGAAATGCCTACTACTGTGAACGCTTGAGGGGACCGCGCTGGTTGAGAAGTCGAAGGTTGGAATGCTCAGGGAATGCTTTTCTGAGAAAATGGAACTGAAGCTGAAGACTAAAATGGGGTCAATCAGCCAGGAGATAATGTTTCACAAGAGGCAACAGCAAAGTATCCGATTCCTAAGGAGACCCTATGATTGAATTAATTAAGCCACGTTGGTGACAGCGTATCAGTTAGCTTTTGCTGCGTAAGAAATGGGATAGAAGGGATGTGGGTAACAGGGAGGAAGGAAGGGGTAAAAAAGCAACATTTAACAGAAACAATACTGAAAAGTTACCTGTTTATGAGAATGTACCTTGTAATAACTATAACTTGACTAATATGCACGGTATTTACACTGAGATAAACCATTGTGTACGCAGTGAACATGTACAGTAATTCAATACAAATAAGAAGAGAGGGCTGGCAAGTGGCGTGGTGGTTACAAACTCCCACATGCCCAACCGCAGTTCGAGCCCCAGGCCTGGTAGCTTGCTTTCTCACTTTCCTTCTCTTGCTCTACCCCTCTCTGGTCAAATTAAAATAAATAAATAAATAAAGTTCAATAAAATAATTCTTTAAACAACAATATAAATAAAAATAAAAGACTATCATTTTGTAAAAAATAAAGGAAAGAAAGTATCCTAAGGCAACCTTTATTTAATCCCCGAGCCTGTGATGAAACACTCGCTGTGTTCAGCTGGGAGTCTTTTCAGTCTGGGATCAGCCACCCGGTCTGACAAGGGCTGCCCCCACACGTGTGCTTGTCTGTGCTCCACGTGGGACATCATGCTCTGGCAGGGGAGCCTGCAGTGTGCATGACAGGGTTGCACGTGCAATTCATTGCGTGCACATCCCCTTACAGCCAAAGTTAAGGCCAGAACACTCTCCCTCCGTGCCCACAAGTCCCAGGGCAAGTCAATCCATGGACACACTCACGGATGGCTCACTGCCAGGGTCTGGGGAGGGGAAGGTGGGACGTGACCCACAACGGGTGCAGGATTTCTTTCAGGGCTTATGCGAGCTGGGCTGATTATTGCACAGATCTCAGACCGTTTTCAACATCAGGAAAGGCGGCGGATTGCATACTTGGAAAGGGTGAATTGTTTGCTGTATGAATTACATCTCACTAAAGCTGATAGAGAAGTATAACATATATATATATATATAAAACAGTTTTTTTTGTTTTTTGTTTTTTTGCTATAGGGCTTGTGCATTCACCAGAAAGACAGAGAGAGACAGAGAGACAGAAAGCAAGAAATCACCCCCCAGGGAGGATGACCACACTGCTATCCCTTCTCCTCCATTCTCTTCTTAGGATCTTGGGCACGCACACACATACGCCCGGCGTGAGTTTAAGCCACCGGGTGTGGGACTCAAACTGCGGTCCACTACATGGGAGTCCAGCAGCATAGCCATTATGCCAACTGTTGGTCCTTATATAAAACAATGTTTAAAGGTAAAGTAGAGAAATCTAGACAGCCTATGTGATACAGGAATAGAGATTACAGCAAGGGACACAGAAACCGACCCTAGCGGATATAAAAACCTGGCATACAGTTGCCGTGCCTATGTAGTTAAAAATGGTGTTTTTGGCTAAGGAAATAATTAAAATAGTCTCTATGTTATACATGCTTTTCTGAGAAAATGGAACTGAAGCTGAAGACTAAAATGGGGTCGGTCAGCCAGGAGATAATGTTTCACAAGAGGCAACAGCAAAGTATCCGATTCCTAAGGAGACCCTATGATTGAATTAATTAAGCCACGTTGGTGACAGCGTATCAGTTAGCTTTTGCTGCGTAAGAAATGGGATAGAAGGGATGTGGGTAACAGGGAGGAAGGAAGGGGTAAAAAAGCAACATTTAACAGAAACAATACTGAAAAGTTACCTGTTTATGAGAATGTACCTTGTAATAACTATAACTTGACTAATATGCACGGTATTTACACTGAGATAAACCATTGTGTACGCAGTGAACATGTACAGTAATTCAATACAAATAAGAAGAGAGGGCTGGCAAGTGGCGTGGTGGTTACAAACTCCCACATGCCCAACCGCAGTTCGAGCCCCAGGCCTGGTAGCTTGCTTTCTCACTTTCCTTCTCTTGCTCTACCCCTCTCTGGTCAAATTAAAATAAATAAATAAATAAAGTTCAATAAAATAATTCTTTAAACAACAATATAAATAAAAATAAAAGACTATCATTTTGTAAAAAATAAAGGAAAGAAAGTATCCTAAGGCAACCTTTATTTAATCCCCGAGCCTGTGATGAAACACTCGCTGTGTTCAGCTGGGAGTCTTTTCAGTCTGGGATCAGCCACCCGGTCTGACAAGGGCTGCCCCCACACGTGTGCTTGTCTGTGCTCCACGTGGGACATCATGCTCTGGCAGGGGAGCCTGCAGTGTGCATGACAGGGTTGCACGTGCAATTCATTGCGTGCACATCCCCTTACAGCCAAAGTTAAGGCCAGAACACTCTCCCTCCGTGCCCACAAGTCCCAGGGCAAGTCAATCCATGGACACACTCACGGATGGCTCACTGCCAGGGTCTGGGGAGGGGAAGGTGGGACGTGACCCACAACGGGTGCAGGATTTCTTTCAGGGCTTATGCGAGCTGGGCTGATTATTGCACAGATCTCAGACCGTTTTCAACATCAGGAAAGGCGGCGGATTGCATACTTGGAAAGGGTGAATTGTTTGCTGTATGAATTACATCTCACTAAAGCTGATAGAGAAGTATAACATATATATATATATATAAAACAGTTTTTTTTGTTTTTTGTTTTTTTGCTATAGGGCTTGTGCATTCACCAGAAAGACAGAGAGAGACAGAGAGACAGAAAGCAAGAAATCACCCCCCAGGGAGGATGACCACACTGCTATCCCTTCTCCTCCATTCTCTTCTTAGGATCTTGGGCACGCACACACATACGCCCGGCGTGAGTTTAAGCCATCGGGTGTGGGACTCAAACTGCGGTCCACTACATGGGAGTCCAGCAGCATAGCCATTATGCCAACTGTTGGTCCTTATATAAAATAATGTTTAAAGGTAAAGTAGAGAAATCTAGACAGCCTATGTGATACAGGAATAGAGATTACAGCAAGGGACACAGAAACCGACCCTAGCGGATATAAAAACCTGGCATACAGTTGCCGTGCCTATGTAGTTAAAAATGGTGTTTTTGGCTAAGGAAATAATTAAAATAGTCTCTATGTTATACTATCCAAGGACATACTGGAAAAGAAAAAAAGAAAAGTCGTGATGTATTTTTTTCTATCTCTTTTCTGTGCAAAAACGTGTCATGACTTTTCTGACAACCGAATGAATTCCAGATGAATTATGCCCCACGTATGAAAGAAAATTTAAAACCATTCAAAGAATATGTAACGAAACAAAATGTTTTCATGTCTTTAGAGTAAAAAAAAAAAGTCTCTACTTGAAAAAGGAAGAAATTATATAGGGAAATATAGATGATTTATACTATCTATGCATTCAAAACCTACTGTATATGCTAAAAAGGCAATAAAATGATTAAAGACTGTAGACTAGAAGAGGTTATCTCTAATGCTTGGCAACTTGGAGAATACTGGCAAATAGTTCCTCTGTTTCCTTTTCCTTGGGTGTAAAATGAAAAGGCTATTACTTAGCCATCTTATGTAGGGTAGTATTGAAAGATGCATATTCAGTATGTATAAAACCCTTCGAACAATGCTTGGCAATACTTTGTGCAGTAATATGTGTGTGCTGTTCTATCCTTGAGGAAGACTTAGCACCCATGTATGTAGTAATACATATTTTCTGCAAATTCCTAGGAGACACCGTCAACCAAAACTTAGCATGGTGTTCAAAAAAAAGAGTTGAGAAAGATCAATACGGTAAATGCAGAGGGATAGTTGCATACCTTTTGAGGCAAATACACACTGGAATACAAAGAAATAGCATTTTATGCCTATCGAAAGAAAAAAATTAACGTCTGACAATCAAGTGTCAATGAGAATGTAAGGTGCAGGAATTTTTTCCACCTGATAGTGTTTATTACACGATGTATTAGTCAGCTGCTGCTGTGTAACAAAATTCCCAAAACTGGGCTGCCTTAAAACTTTAAGCACGTACTGCTTCTGAATGCATATATTTTGTTAGCTGAACGTTTATTTTAGTCTTGGCTAGGTCTTTCAAAGGGTCTGGTTTTTTTTTTTGAGTTAATGTGAACTTTCTTACATAACTTGGGATTTGCTGGAGATATCTGTATCCCAAATGGGGCAGTGGGCTCTTCTCTCCAAGGTCTCTTATTCTCTAGCCCGCTAGCCTGAATTTGTTCACAGAAGACAAATTTCACGAGAGTAAAAGCATGTCTCACTCTTGGAGCTGATCCATCATCACATTTCTTTTCAAAAACATACATCATAAATTCATTTAAGGGCTGGCCTCGTAAGCTTAGCTGTTAAGGGACTTGGCTCCCACCTGGCGGACTATGGTTCCAAACCTGGCCACGCCAGCTTGAAAACACACAGGGGATGTGTGCACGCATGGTTCGGATTCTAACAGGATAGAGAAATGAAGGAGAAGGTTTGTGGTGTGGCCGTGCCCCATGGAGGGTTCTTTCACCCTCTTTCTCCCCCTCTCTCTTTGGTGAGCACATATAACTTTGACAATTAAAAAAAAAATGTGAGGAAGAAACAAACCATTCATATCCAAAGCACAGAGACAGACTGTCTCTCATCTTTACATGTGAGAAACCAAAGATTCACAGTTGTAGAGCCGAGGACCTTTCGCTGGTGAATTGATCACACTCTGTCATTCAGCAGTTCTCTCTCTAGTCGTTACATGCCCTAGAGCGGAGGTCTTCCAATTGGCAGATTCTCTTCCCAAATATTTCAAAGTACTGAGTCACTCTATGGTGATAGGAAAGAAATCCATTTCCAGGCACTCAGCCCCAGGCCGTGCTGTTTTCTGAGCCTTTTGGGTCCCCACACGCTTGTTTCCAGCTTCCAGAATAATGACCTTCGCTGTGCCTGGTATGGCCTTCCTGTGCTCCTCTGCCATGGCATAGCATGAGCTAGAGGGCATTCCGGCGGATGGTTTCCTGCTGCAAGCCCCTTTGTGGAAGGCTTCCTGAGCTGGGCTTCTCCTCCCGTATGCATCTGCAGTAAAAGTGAACTTTCACTCTATTCAGATGCCACGATTTCAGGGGAAAAAAATAAAAATGAAGCAGAGGTTCAGCCATGCCAATTTTTTTTTTTTTCAAATGCATACATGGAACTTTTTTGGAGTGAGCCGGGTTGTGAAGACACACGCTCATCAGAGGAAAGCGTTTCTCAGTGTTCCGGCACGAAAGCCATCTTTCGAGTTTGCTGGGATCATAGTCAAGCTAAATATTTTATAATGAGTATTGTATATTTATTTATTTATTATTCTTACATCAAATCGTTCTCCATCATTTAGATTGTGAAGAGACTTTACCCAGCATGATATACACCTCAGTCCAGCCCAGTTGAGACCACCATACACAGCCCTGTCAACAGATAATGACCCTTATCTGTGTCCCACGAAGGTCTCACCTCTCCATTTCCCCCCCAGATTTCATTATTATAGTTCTGACTTCAAACCTTACGGGTGGAGTGTTTATTTCAGAGTCCGTTCTCAGATGCTGCTGGTGCACTAAAACAATAAGGCTCTGAGCACCCAGCAGCTGGCATGGTGGATAAGGCACTGAGTCTCCCATGGCTGATTCCTTGGTTCGAGTCCTGCATATGGCGGCTTGAACATCATGCTGGGCATGTATAGCCTGCACTAAATCCTAAGACCAGAATGGAAGAGAAAGGATTTTTGTGACCTTGTTAAGCATATCTTGTCATCTCTTTTCTTACAGAGATTGCATGTTTTCAAGGTCAGTACATATTTATAGAAGAAATGGGCTTATGGGACCAGCAGTTGGCGTAATGACTGTGTCACTGGACTCCCACGTAGTCGACTGCGGTTCGAGTCCAGGACCGGGTGGCTTAAACTCATGCCGGGCGCGTGTGCGTGTGTGCCCAAGATCCCAAGAGGAGAATGGAGGAGAAGGGATTGCGGTGTGGCCATCCCCCTTGGGAGGTGATTGCTCGCTTTCTGTCTCTCTCTGTTGTTCTGGCGAGCGCATGTACCCTATAGCAAAAACCTCTCCCAAAAAAAAGAAAAAGAAAAAGAAACAGGTTCATGAGTGAACAAATGAGTGTGTCACGGACAGCCGATATGAACAGGAAGATCTTATACACCTGCTGGTCTCTTCTCGGCATTGGATTAAAAGATCAAGCCGGTATTTCTCTTTGGCCAAATGACAAATAAATCCCTGACAGCCAGGAAGGCATTTCTTTTTTTTTTTCTACTGTATCACTTATGCCGAATGGGAAGGCTGCATTTAGCTAAGAGACCTGCATTTAAGATAATAAGCGAAGGAGAACCTACAGTTAGTTTGCCCTTTAGGAGAAAGTCACATGGAAGAAGACGTGAGCCAGGACACAAGTTTCAATATGATCGCACCGAAGAAGAGCAATCACGCAGGTTGCTTTTGCAGTTCTAAGAGCTCCTTCTGTCTTTGCTTAGGTAATCTGGCCTTGGGCTATGAGATGACTACAGTTGATGATTTATATGCACAACTGGTGACAAACATTGTGTAGACTTAGAAAAAGCACAGATAAGGGGCTGGCAGCTGGTGTGGTGGTTGAGATACTGGATTCTCAGGACCAGCAGATGGCGTCATGGTGACGTCACTGGACTCCCACATAATTAACTGTGGTTCGAGTCCTGGACCCAGAGGCTTAGAACTCACATTGGGCATGTGTGTGTGTGTGCCCAGAATCCCAAGAGGAGACTGGAGGAGAAGGGATTGCAGCATAGCCATCCCCACAGAAGATGATTTCTCGCTTTCTGTCTTTCTGGGGAGGCTATGCATCCTATAGCAAAAATCTCTCTCTTTTTTTTTTTTTGGAGAGGTTTTTTGCTATAGGGCACGTGCGCTCGCCAGACAGACAGAGAGAGACAGAGAGACAGAAAGCGAGAAATCACCCCCCAGGGGGGATGGCCATGCCACAATCCCTTCTCCTCCATTCTCCTCTCGGGATCTTGGGCATGCACGCACACGCGCCCGGCATGAGTTTTAAGCCACCGGATCTGGGACACAAACCGCGGTCGACTACGTGGGAGTCCAGCGACATAGCCATTACGCTAACTGCTGGTCCCGCAAAAATCTCTCTCTTAAAAAAAAAAAAAAAAAGATGCTGGGTTGTCACATGTGGTTCGAGTCCCGGACCATGTGGCTTAAGGATCTTGCTGGCTGCATGTGCGGCTGTGCCCAAAATCCTGAGAGGGGAATGGAGGAGAAAGGTTTGCTCTATGGCCAGACCCCCGGCGGGGGGGGGGTCTTCTCTTCTATGGCCAGCCCCCTGGCGGGGGGTGATTCCTGTCTCCTCAGTCCTTGTGCCCCACCCCCATGTCTCTGGTGAGTGCACGCACCTATAGTAAAGACTTAAAAATAAATAACACATGTAAAACTATTTTTCTGGGACCATCTGGTGACATGGTGGCTAAGGTGGCTGGATTCCACGTGGCGGAAGGTGTGTTCAAGTCCCTGACCTGGTGCGTGTGCACGTACACCCAAAACCCTGAGAGCAGTCATGGAAGAGAAGGGATTCTGGCATGGCCACCCCCATTGAGGTGGGGATGGGGTTCTTTCTAATGTACCCTCCTTTCTCTCTTTCTCTGGCAAATCCCTGAGCCCTGTGACAAGTTAAAAAAGAAATATATCATAACATACTTTTCCTGCATCCAAATCTTCACAGAACCATCTGTGACTAGGAGGTTTTGTTTGATTTTATTGGCTCCACAATCCTGGCCTATTTTGTTCAAGTCTTCTGCAAAGCCTCTATCATACTCTTCACACAAAGCTCTGTTTTAAATAGTACAACTTCTGGGACCAGCAGTTAGCGCAATGGCTATGTCGCTGGATTCCCATGCAGTCAACCACGGTTCGAGTCCCAGACCCGGTGGCTTAAACTCTCGCTGGGCACGTGTGTGTACGTGCCCAAGATCCCGAGAGGAGAATGGAGGAGAAGGCATTGTGGCGTGGCCATCCCCCCTGGGGGAGTGATTTCTCGCTTTCTGTCTCTCTGTCTTTCTGGTGAGCGCATGCGCCCGATAGCAAGAAAAAACCTCTCCAAAAAAAAAAAAAGTTCAACTTTTGAAAATAGCGTAGAAAAAGCACTAAATAGAAAGAT
>NW_006159697.1:4174644-4186052 GCF_000334495.1 Tupaia belangeri chinensis
CGAATATTAAAAAAGCGATGGGGGGCCAGCAGGTGACATGGTGGTTAAGGGCACTGGACTCCCACTTGGCCAACTGCGGTTGGAAGAATCCCAGCGTGATTCCTTTCTCATTTTCCTCTCTCTCTCTCCCAACTCTATCCCTCTCTGGTCAAATTGAAATAAATAAAATCAAATAAACTAATTTGTTTTTTAATGGGCAGCCTTTAGAACTAGGAACCTTGAGATAGTTTAGTTGTCAGGCAGTATTTTAATGTTGATGATGGAAAGACCAGAGCTTGGTTTGAAGTGATTTAAGTATGGGCTTTCATCTTTGAAACCATGAAGGTGCTAATTGTCAAATGTAAAGGAGAATTACCCTGGCACTGGGAGGGACAAAATTGAATCTGGGGGAGAAGGCAAAATCAATGGCTTATCTGGACTGTACTGGGATTTATTTTTGGCAATTACAAGCTGGGTCTTTTTTTTTTCCAGAACAGACCTCAGCAGGATCCTGTTTTCCTGCATCCTGATACCTGCCTTTGCAGCCAGGGACTGTCCCTAAATTCGAGGCCCTGGAGAGCTTGGTCTGTCTTTTGGCCATTGAATGAGTTATGTCCACAAGGACAGATTCCACAGCCTCTTTGAAAAAGAACACAAGGGTGAAAAATTAAAATATACATAGAACATTAAAGCCGGCACCGAATTATGTTTCTGGGTCAGCGTCTGCTATAGAAAATGAATTTAAAAGTGGGGTTTGCCAAGTAATTCCTTTCAGCATCTCAGCAGGTATTTCCGCTTCCCTGGACAAGGTGATTTGGAAATTTGCATGGGAAGGCAGAGGGTCTAGAATAGACACATAGATCTTGCAAAGGGGGGAAAAGGAAGGCAGAGGGCTTCCAGCTCCCTATTTTATTTTTTTTAATTGCAAGAGAGATTCTGAGGTTTCTACAGAAAGACAGAGGGAGAAGGAGAAAGCACCTCCCGATAGAGTGTGGTCACGCTGTAATCCCTTCTCCTCCATCTCTCCATCCTGTCAGGTTTGGGGCACACGTGCACACATGTACACATGCCCACTGTGTGTCTCAGTTCCCTGGGGCTGACGTTCCAACTTACAATCAGCCACGTGGACTCACACTCCCTTAGTTGGCTTCATTTATCTATTTTAAAACGTATTCTAAAACCATTGTAATCATGACTACGGGCTATTCATACAGGAATGGAAATAGAGACAGATGGGGACCAGCAGTTAGCGTCATGGCTGTGTTGCCGGGCTCCCATGTAGTCAACCGCGGTTCGAGTCCTGGACCCGGTGGCTTAAACTCACGCTGGGCGTGTGTGCGTGCATGCCCAAGATCCCAAGAGGAGAGTGGAGGAGAAGGGATTGCGGCATGGCCATCCCCCCGGGGGGTGATTTCTCGCTTCCTGTCTCTCTGTCTTTCTGGCGAGTGCACGCGCCCTGTAGCAAAAACCTCTCCAAAAAAAAAAGAAAAGAAAGAAATAGATGGATGTACTACTGTTAGAGTTCAGAAGGAAACCCTTTGCCCTTGTTGAACCAACGCGTTACAAGTCAGCGAGGCCAAGACAGTGTTAGCAGTCAAGGCTGTTGAGACGTTGCACTTCTACATACAAAAAGATGAATTTCAACCCCTTTCCTATAGCATGCACAAAAGTTAGCTCAGAACGAATGAAAGATGAGGGCCAGCAGGTTGTGTGGTAGTTAAGGCACTGAATCCCACACAAACACCACGGTTCAAGTCCCAGATCCAGTGGCTTGAAAATCATGCTGGGCGTGTGTGTGTGTGTGTGTGTGTGTGTGTGTGTGCGTGCACAAAATCCTGAGAGGAGAAGAGGTTGCAGCGTGGCTATCTCCCCTGGGTAATAATCTCTCTCTCTCTCTCTCTGCCTCTCCAATGAGCACAAATGCCCCCAACAAGAAAAAAAAAAAAAAAGAAAAAAGAAAAGATGAAAATATAAGAACCAAAACTCTTAGGAAAAATAAAAAGAAAAAATCTTTAGTCTCCTGAGTAAGACTAGGATTTTGTAAATATGACATTAAGAGCTCCATTCTTAAAAGAAAACATCATCAGAATAAAAAAACTTCTGCACTTTGAATGACACACCATTAGGAATCAGCAGGTTGCATGATGGTTAATACCCTGGTCTCTCACACGTCTGACCACAGTTTGAGCCCCAGATCATCATCTTAAAAATCATGAAAGTGTGCATGTGTGTGTGTGTGTGTGTGTGTGCGTGCATGCCCAAATCCCGAGAGAAGAATGGAGGAGAAGGGATGGTAGCATTGCTTCGTCCCCTGGAGTGGGGGGTAGGGGGTGACTTCACACTTTCCCAGACAGGGCACACTCCTTATGGCCAAAAACCTAACAATAAATAAAATCCTTTAAAAAAAAACAATTAAAAAGACACCACTAAGAACTCCCCAAACTTGGCCAGATTCAGAGGAAAGGTTTCCCAACCATATGTTTGATACTTACTGTTATCTAGAAAATATAAAGAACTCTTGGGGCTGGAAGGAGGCATGATTGTTAAAGGCACTGAATTCCCACGTGGCTGACTGCAGTTCGAGTCCCAGAGCTGAAGGTTTGCTTTCTCACTTCCTCTTTCTCTCTCTGTGTCTGGTCAAAATAAATAAATAAATAAATAAATAAATAAATAAATAAATAAAAACAAATGGAATTAAATAAAATAAATAATTCTTTAAAAAAATCTTAAAATTCAATATTAAGAATCAAAGAACACTTTTTTTTTTTTTTTTAAGAGAGAGTTTTGCTATAGGGCATGTGCACTCTCCAGAAAGACACAGAAAGACAGAGGTACAGAAACTAAGAAATCACCCCTAGGGAGGGATGGCCATGCTGCAATCCCTTCTTCTCCATTCTCCTCTCAGGACTTTGGGCATGCACTCACACGTGCCCTCAATATTAAGAATCAAAGAACACTTTTTTTTTTTTTTTTAAGAGAGAGTTTTGCTATAGGGCATGTGCACTCTCCAGAAAGACACAGAAAGACAGAGGTACAGAAACTAAGAAATCACCCCTAGGGAGGGATGGCCATGCTGCAATCCCTTCTTCTCCATTCTCCTCTCAGGACTTTGGGCATGCACTCACACGTGCCCAGTGTGAGTTTAAGCTGCCGGGTCTGGGACTCGAACCACGGTGGACTACATGGGAGACTAGCAATGTAACTAACTGTTAGGCCATCTGCTGGTCCCTATTCTAGGAAATTTTAAACCACGGACGTTCACAATATTTGCCCTTTGCTTGACATGAAAACAGAGGCGGAGTGAAGGCATTGCCCACTGAACATCAGCGTCAGTGGGCAGGTGGATCAGAAAGAAGGCATGCAGATTTAGCATGCATATTCACACGTATGTACACACATGGTCGTCTTCAGCTCCACGACTCCAAGACAGAGGAAGCCATGGCGCTTTGTGCTGAGGGCAGCGGTGTAGAAAAGTGATTGCGCCCGAAGGGTAGGAGCCGTGGGAGTAGACAAGACCTCCTCCATTCTTGGAGACGTGTCTAGGTAGCTCCCTTCTGCCCCAGGGATGGATGGGGCCAGCTGTAGCGAGCGTTTGATGACCTAATATCAGATGATGTTTTTTAGTTACTTATTATTATTTTTAATCTGTTGTAGGGCAGTTGTGCTCACCAGAGAGAGACAGAGAGAGAAGGAAAGGGAGGAAGTGGGCCCCCAGGCCTGGAACTCCAACCATGGCCGGTCCTGTGGGAGTCCAGCGCCCCAACCACCATACCACCCGCTGGCCCCCAGAGGACTCCTTTATGGGCAACCTTTCCGCAGAAAGATGGGGGGGGGAGAAGTTAGGGTAAGATTGTAGGTTTCACGGCGGCCTTGGGGTTCTGGTTTCTACAAACTACCTTGGGAGAAAAGGAGTCTGATTTCCCGGAGCTAGGCTTAGCCAGGGAAGAATGAGGGACCAGAGACAGGAGGGTGGAGAAGGTCCGCAGGAAACTCTCCTTCTGAGGTCTTCGCCTTGGGGTATTGTCTTTCAACAGTTATCTCAAATGTTGTATGTTTTTTCTTTAATTATTATTTTTATTTAACTTTATTCATTTATTTTAATTTAACCAGAGAGGGACAGAGAGAGAGACAGAGTAGAACCGCGGTCGGCCACACGGCCACGTGGGAGTCCACTGCCCGCAACCACCACACCACCTGCCGGCCCGTCAGATTTCATTTTTGACACGTTTACTTACGCCGAGTTACATAGAACGGAAGAATGCTTTTTGTACACAGGTATTCTTTCTCCTGTTAATCCTCTTGTTCTAATACCCAATGAAGAGGGACAGACTCTTTTCATTCGTTGACTTAGTCCAAGTTACTGATACTTATGTAGGGACCTGCCTGTAACCAGACACGGGAGACGCAATCTACTCCCATGAGGAAGCTCAAGGTCCTGCTGCCATAGCAGTAGAATAACCTAGTGTCTGACAGGCACTGGGAACGGTGGGCAGAAGAGACAGAGAGAGGTTGGTTAACCAGGACGCAATGACGGTGGATGGAGGGAACACATTCCAGTGTTCTGTGCATAGTGCAGGAAGGTGACTGTGGTTTACCCTAATTTATGGCATCTTTCCAAGTAGCTAGAAGAGAGAGATTTGAATATTTTCAACACACAGAAATGATAGCATTTTAAGGGGATAGATAGGCTAATTACCCTGATTTAATCATGACACTGTGGGACCAGCAGGTGTCATGGTGGTTGAGGTGCTGGACTCACACATGGCCGACCGTGGTTCGAGTCCCAGCACTGGCAGCTTGCTTTCTCTCTCTCCCTCTTTCTCTGGTCAAATGAAAGAATAATAATAAATAAGTGAAAAATTAGAACAAAAAATGTTATGTATTGTGTCCGTGTATTGAAATAGCACCCCATAAATCAATATAATTAGCTTCTGCCACTCGAAAGTATGAGTTCAATGTCATTTTTCCAAAGGAGGTGACTGAGCCAATTAAGTAATTCGAGTAAAATGAAATGCGTTCACTTTTTTTATCTGGAAAATATGGAGACCAAAATGGCATATTGCATACTCTCGATGAATTAAGAAGACATGCAAGAGCTGCTTCTAGTCTCTTAAACAGTAGGATATACTATTGTACCTCCCCTGTAGGGGACTTCTTGTTGTTCTTGTTGTTTTGGGTCTGGTTAAGGGTCCCTCCCTGCGTTTTCCCTTCATTGAAATTCCTATGTGGATTTAATTTGAGGTGATCCAGGTAGGTGAATTTAATTTTTCATTTTTTACAAATGTGCATAAGAGTAACTTTCAGATAATGCTTAACCATTAGAGACAACACAGTCTGTAATGTTTCATATTGATTTTAAAAATACTTGGCCAGGAGATTTTTTTGTTTCGTTTGTTTGTTTTTTGTTTTTTTTTTGTTTTGTTTTGTTTTTTCCCCAGCAAAAGACAAGAACAAATCATGAATGAGCGGTGGTTTTTCAACCCCTGGTCAGAGATGAATCAAAGGGTTTTAAAATGAACAAACACATCTCATTTTTTTTTTAAATGGAAATTTTGCATTTTTAAGGTTTTAATGCATGAACCTAATGTCAGTTTTTAGGATACATTGATGAAAGTATTTTTCCTGTGGATGACGTACCAGTGTTTCTGTTTACATGATGAGATTCCTAATGTAAGTCTATCAATGACATTTCGAAAACGTGTTTAGATTATAACATGTTAAAATGATAGGACCCTCGATTATTTCATGTGCATTTCTTATAAGAATGTGGGGAAACTCTTTTCTAATCATTTAATTTTTCTTTTCTTAAAACAACTCACATTAGTTTTTCTCTTTTTTTTTTTTTTTCTTTTTCTGCAATAGTATCATTTTAACCCCCAAACCGCATCGCCACAGGATAGCTAATATTTTTTGCAAGTCACATTTTGGATTGGTTCTTCTTGACATCTTTATGTTAATATGCGTCTGCATTGCCCTATTTCTTTCTTTTTTTTTTTTTTTTTTTTTTGAAATCCAGATGTAACCGATTTCAACTTTTTTGTGTCACATTCTTCTTCTTTTTTTTTTTTTTTCTTTTACTGAGTAGCATATCTCTCTTTTCTGAATTTTTGGCAAACCTGTTGTTTTTGAATTCTCTTTTTTCCCTTTATTTTCCCTCTCAATATGACCCTAGGAGCCAACACAAAGAAAAACGCAGATGATATAACCAGTAATGACCGTGGGGAAGATGAAGGTATTTTTTTGGTTTTGTTTTTTTCAAAGCTCAATCCTGATGCATGATTTTATATCTCTCTATCTCTCTCTATATATTTTTTTCATTTCAATCTGTTTTTCCTCCCTTGTTTGAAACTAGTACACACTCGTGTGCTTCCCTATCTGTTTTCTTCTTGTATGGAAACCACGTCATTTTTTTTAATCCCAGTTACCATGTAGGGGACAACAAATCACTATAAGTATAACAATTGTTTCTAGACATGAAACAGGGACCCAAAGTCCATCTTACAAAGAAGCCCACCTTTTTTTTAAAAAAAAAAGATGTTTTTGACTTGGTCACAAGAAGAGAAAATGGAATTTGAAGACATGCATGTATTCTTTCTTTGCGTCCTTCCAGTAGTTATTTTATAAGTTACTTCCCTTTTTTGAAGTTTCGGTACTCTTCATTCTTTTTATCAACTGCAAAAATGCAG
The DNA here is from genome assembly GCF_000334495.1 of Tupaia belangeri chinensis. Lineage (NCBI taxonomy): Eukaryota > Metazoa > Chordata > Mammalia > Scandentia > Tupaiidae > Tupaia > Tupaia belangeri. The sequence continues at coordinate 4,181,310 of NW_006159697.1, forward strand.
CACACCTTAAGGGAACCTTTAGGGGGTTGGCATTTTTGTTTTTGTTTTTGTTTTTTTTTGCAAGCATACTGATTCCAAAATAGGTTTCCAGGAATCTGCTCACAGTAAAGTACATCAAAAAGTGTTTTAACAAGATGTTGTTGTTTCTTTCAGGATTGCTTTTTAGTAGGATTTAAGTGATTAACAAGGAAAAACAAAAGGAAGAAGTTATAGATACCCAAGAATGGAAACAAAACTGAAAAGCTTCATGCATCTTTCTTTTCACACCCTGGCTAGTTTGAAGACATTTTATTCTCTCCCAAATGTTTTGTTGCTATGAAAAGTTTCCTCTTGAAGGCTCCCAAATTGCTTGATGGATTATCCACCAGACACGAAATGATTTCTTTTAAAAGATGGAAGGCATGCAGCCTCTAAGCAGATAACTAGGACCCTGTGTGCTGCTCCTTCTGTTCAACAAATGTCTTAAAAGAGAAGAAACAATAAAATACTCAAACAACCTTTCACTTGCTGAAAACGCTCTCCAGGACTGGATGGATAAAAGCCCATTTTTTTCCCATCAGGGCCATAAAATGCAGGAAACTCCATTTATTTACCTAAAAGGAGGAAGGGCTGAGGCCTTTTGTGACCTTCAGTCTCTGGCTGAAAGTCTTTTTAAAGCACAGAATTGAGCAGGGTGTGCTTCTTTTTGGTGAAGCTCAACTTCCCCAAAAGGACCTTTTTACCATCTGTGATTTCATCAGTCAACTGCTCTCTAAGAAACATGGCATCCAAGCCTGGTCTTCTCTGAACATAATAATCATTATTATTATTCATAGTGAACCCTAGTTCGTAGGGCTGCCGTTGTCTCAACTTCCCCGAAAAGACCTTTTTACCAGTAGTTTATTTTTGTCACCATCTGTGATTTCATCAGTCAACTGCTCTCTAAGAAACATGGCATCCAAGCCTGGTCTTCTCTGAACATAATAATCATTATTATTATTCATAGTGAACCCTAGTTCGTAGGGCTGCCGTTGTCTCAAATATCTCTCTGAGAGATCTCTTCTGATGGCATTAGAATATTAAAGTCTATACCAGACTTATCAAGGAGCCTCTTTTTTTTTTTCCTGAGAGCTGCAGAACACCTGCCATTTCATCAGCATTCAAAATAGGAAAAAAAGAATCCTTTGCCTCCTTACTCTGTCTCATGCCTTCTACTGCCAGAGTGTGCATCTTACTTAGCTTTCTCTTCTGGCTACTACAGTTTTTTGGTGATACTTAGGATCTATTTTCATGATATTTGCAATTCAGCTCTCCTTGTTAACAAGCTGTCCAATTTCCATTTAAGCTGTGATTGTTTTTAACTCTGAGCTCCTATGACGTCTGATGATCGTGTCCTCAGATGCAGGAGGACCTTGTCTTATCTTGCATGAAAGGTAAGAGATGTCCATCTGATGTATCTTCCTAAGGAACACCTCAGGCTAGCCGGACAGCATTTAGTTTTTTGTTTGTTTTCCCTCCCCTACAATTTGGTAGCCAGTAACTTGTAATATTAAAATAATTAAAGGCAAACACAGTAAATTGATGACCAGAAAGAGACAATGACTTGGAACCAGCAGTTGGCATAATGGCAATGCCGCTGATCTCCCACGTAGTTGACTGCGGTTCGAATCCCAGACCTGGTGGCTCAAACTCACACCCGGTGCATGTGCGTGCATGCCCAAGATCCTGAGAGGAGAAAGGAGAAGGGATTGCAGTGTGGCCTTCCCCCCTGGGGGGATGATTTCTCTCTTTCTCTCTGTCTCTGTCATTCTGGCAAGCGCATGTGCTGTATAGCAAAAACCTCTCTCTCTAAAAAAATAAAAAATAAAAAAAAAATGCCATTTCTTATTCAGATAGCAGTTGATTATGAAAATTCTATGTCATACCTGAAAACCGAATCACATAGGATTTTAATGTTAGGCTCGAATTTTATATGAGGAAAGACACTCTTCTGTCTTGGGTTCAGTATCTACAAATACTTGGGAAACTTGACACTTTTTTTGTGCTTTACTGTGACATGGGATTTCTCATGCCTTCTCTGCTCACCCAATGAAATGGTGACCATCATGCATTCCAATGGGAGCTACCCTACACACAGTGGCATTTCCTTTCTGCAGACCTCCTTGCCATGAATTTAGAAAGAGAACATTTTTTATCAAGAAGTGAGAGTTAATGTGCATGGTTTTCTTTCACTGACATGCAGATATTTAAATTATTGACACAGACAGACGCACATATCCAGAAAAATTTATAATCAAAGTCAGGAAAGGTAAGAGATGTCCATCTGATGTATCTTCCTAAGGAACACCTCAGGCTAGCCGGACAGCATTTAGTTTTTTGTTTGTTTTCCCTCCCCTACAATTTGGTAGCCAGTAACTTGTACTATTAAAATAATTAAAGGCAAACACAGTAAATTGATGGCCAGAAAGAGACAATGACTTGGAACCAGCAGTTGGCATAATGGCAATGCCGCTGATCTCCCACGTAGTTGACTGCGGTTCGAATCCCAGACCTGGTGGCTCAAACTCACACCCGGTGCATGTGCGTGCATGCCCAAGATCCTGAGAGGAGAAAGGAGAAGGGATTGCAGTGTGGCCTTCCCCCCTGGGGGGATGATTTCTCTCTTTCTCTCTGTCTCTGTCATTCTGGCAAGCGCATGTGCTGTATAGCAAAAACCTCTCTCTCTAAAAAAATAAAAAATAAAAAAAAAATGCCATTTCTTATTCAGATAGCAGTTGATTATGAAAATTCTATGTCATACCTGAAAACCGAATCACATAGGATTTTAATGTTAGGCTCGAATTTTATATGAGGAAAGACACTCTTCTGTCTTGGGTTCAGTATCTACAAATACTTGGGAAACTTGACACTTTTTTTGTGCTTTACTGTGACATGGGATTTCTCATGCCTTCTCTGCTCACCCAATGAAATGGTGACCATCATGCATTCCAATGGGAGCTACCCTACACACAGTGGCATTTCCTTTCTGCAGAACTCCTTGCCATGAATTTAGAAAGAGAACATTTTTTATCAAGAAGTGAGAGTTAATGTGCATGGTTTTCTTTCACTGACATGCAGATATTTAAATTATTGACACAGACAGACGCACATATCCAGAAAAATTTATAATCAAAGTCAGTCTTTTCTAAAAATTAAGTGTAGGCTTAACAGCTGATGAACACTGAGTAGGTTATTTAATCGTACCTTCTTAGGAAGCACTTTGCAGATGGTCTCTGAGGGTCTACCATTGCAGACCATTGGGCGATACTGTTTTTCCATCGTTGTTAATTAAAGTGATAAAGAAATGACCAAGAGTACGCATTGGTTGAAAATTCCCATGGGAATGTATATTCCCTGTAAAGATAGAAAGCATTTCGATAATTTCGTCTTGTGTTGAACCTTGTCACCATTTTTTATGACGTCTTTTTCATTTTTGCTCTTTAATTCTGTTGGAATATTACTGCAATCAAGAGACTCCAGCAAAGTCACTTGGTGGACAGCTCAAACTTTTTTTATCCATTTGTGTTCTTGTGTTGATCAATTTTTAACTATTTGTTTGGTCTTTGTCATCATCTGTCTAGTACTGAAAATTTATAGTTTCACTCTTACTTTCTGTTGTTGATTTTTGTTGTTGTTAAGCTAAAGATGAATCGATACATTCACCTGCAGATGAAGATAGCAGCTGTATTAAAATTAATTATAACTTGAAGTTTACACGCAAATAGATCATGAAAATTGGTTCAGACCAGGAGGTCATGTGCTTCTTCAATTTAAATCACATTTTAGAGTTTGAGCAAAAGTGTGTTTGATCTGAAATCCTCCATGGTTTCAGTGTTTAGATACTCAGATGTGTCGCTATGTATCTAGACGTTTACTTGGACACATTCTTCCAAATGTCTGTACGCGTCTCAAAATATAATTTCTACAAATAGAAGATAGAATCACAGGGCTGGCCAGTTTCCTTAGGCTTACATCATCCATAAACATAAACATGACCAATCTGCACCAAACTAGGAAAGTAAATGCCCCTCCTTCGCCCTTTGTGCAGCGTCCGTTGGTTGCTGTGATTCTTTATTGCATCTCCTTACTTGACTCTCTCCCCAGATATCCACGATCAGAACAGTAAGAAGCCAGTTATGGTGTACATCCACGGAGGCTCTTACATGGAGGGCACTGGCAATATGATTGACGGCAGTATTTTGGCTAGCTACGGCAATGTCATCGTCATCACCATCAACTACCGTCTGGGAATACTAGGTAAGTCATTTTGCTGCATCCGTGACGGAGCGAGCGGTGTTCACAAAAGGCCTGCTTTTGATCTGGTGGTTTGTGGCTCAGAACCGTGTCCCGATTTTCTGGATAGCTATGACGTCATGGCTCATGGTGTGTGATTGGGTAGGTTCCTTCCTTTGAAGACCATCATGTGACCCTTCGTGTTGTTGGGATTTTGTTTCCGTTTTTTGATTTTTGCTTAGAGTTTTCAGTCCAATAACTTCATTTCATTGAATCTGAATGCCCTCCTTCAGCCCACGCAGGCTGACTTCACGGTCATCCAGAGCAAATGAACTTATTACTTTTTTTTTAATAGGCATTGCTTGATTTGAGCAAGGTGGCTATTGTTCATCTGCATAGACTTGGACAGTGAGCACAGTTCTGATTGTGTCATTGTTGTTAACATCCATGGGCGGAAGCTTTCGTTGCTGGTGTTGTTGTTGCAGTAATTGG
>NW_006159697.1:4186231-4189639 GCF_000334495.1 Tupaia belangeri chinensis
TTTCTCCGATTCCCTCATGGAGTCTGGTGTCTGGGTCTTTGAAACACTGCTATGTGATTGCAGTGCCGTAATGCAAGGAAACATCACTCTTGGTCGAGTTTCGTTCCGCTTGGATTTATGTTCAAATGACGCTGGCTAAGTCCATGGAAATGAAAGCTTGGCTCTTTATTCTTGACGGGTTTCTTTTTATTTTGTTCCATCTTAGTTTGGAAAATGTTACGTGATGTGGGTAAGATCTGAAAATTTACTCTCTTGTGTGGACTGGCGTGGTCTGGCATATTTTGTGGGTAACATGCCGAGACGCGTAAGAGACATGTGTTTTCAAGGCAAAAAGGAATGCATTAAAATGAGCAAGAAATAGAGCAAGAAACAGAGTTTTTAACCAATTGCCATGACAATGAAATGTATATGTTGCTGTGTGTTTCTGGTACGTTCGAAAATATAAAATGAAAAGGATGGGAAATTCTGCTGAGCAAGAAGGGTGGACGACAATGTTTTCTCCATTTAGGTGAAAACTGCTGAGGATCTGTTATTTTCAACCTTGTGTGTTGCTTTTTTTTTTTTTTTTTCAAATTAACATTCAATCATTGTACGCTTTTACAGCATACCATGTGGTTTTCCAAAGCACATATGCAGTGCATGGCAGTCAAAGATAGTACCCTACACATCACCCTTAAATAACTGTCCATTCTTGTGCCTGTTCAATATTTTGTCTATTTTTTTTCCTGGGTCCCTTCTCCCCTCAGTCCACTCCCTCCTGCCAGGTTTCTGGTCTAGACACATGCGAACTCTGCTGTTCTCTTTCCAGTCTTTTGGTTTCTACGATAAAGTTCAGAATTTGCTTTATGTTGAGTGGACCCATGCAATGTCTGCCTGAATTGGGTGTTTTAATTTAGGTCTTTGTGTCTATTTTTTTTTAAAATTATTCCTATGTGAAAACACTAACCTATGAAACAGCCCATGAGGTGGAGAAGGGGAAAAAGGCATTTCTAACTTAGAAATGCACCTGACTGGCAGGTGTCCCTAAAGTTAGCGTTTAGAGCACTGTGGTCATAGCACTGGAAATTCCAGGGTGGGTTTTGCATTACAGAAGACAAACCCAAATCCCTCCGTCTGAATTTTGCAACTTGCTTGTGTTCTGCTCTTCTCGCCATGTCAGTTGTTCTACGCCAGGTCTTTGTAGAGGAATCCTAGTCAACTGTCACATAAGGATGATCACCTGCTTCTCTGCATATTTTATCAGACACCTCTGACTGGTTGCTTTGCGGCTGGTTTTTGAAATAGGAAATCGGGTGTTGTGATGTTTTAGAAAAGGTGCGTTCTAACAAAGGAGGCGGGAAGAGGAAAGAGGAGTGTGGAGGCATTGTACATGGCCTCTCAAAGAGACCGGTGTGCCTGCTGTAGGAATCACACAGAGTGTGGCTTGGCCGCACTGAAGAGGTGCTAGGGGCTCTGACTCCTGAAGGCATCCGCTGACTTTGAGCACATTCTGGTTTGGGTGGGCTGACAATCTTCTGTTCTACACACAATGCCCTGATGTTTCTTAGAAGATTGGATTTCAATGGGACCAGCCATTGCTCTAATGGCTATGTCGTTGGACTCCCATTAGTCAACCGCGGTTCACGTCCCAGACCTGGTGGCTTAAACTCACGCCGGGCGCATGTGCGTGTGTGCCCAAGATCCCAAGAGGAGAATGGAGGAGAAGAGATTGTGGCATGGCCATCCCCCCTGGGGGGTGATATCTCACTTTCTGTCCCTCTGTCTCTCTCTGTCTTTCTGGTGAGTGCATGCACCCTATAACCAAAACCTAAAGAAACTGATTCCTCTTTCCCAGAAAGCAATTCAACCCTGTGGTATCTTATCCCTTGTGCTCATTCACGAAGCAATGGACAGATTTCTCCATGTAGTGTGGAAATGGTACACACCTTCCTTTTGTTTAGGAAAAGAGGGGGAAAAAAAACTCATTGAGCAACATGAAGTCTACCTTGTGCTATTGAGAGTTTAATACCAAAATCTCTATGAGTTAACCGAGGGTAGAAACAGGAGCAGTAAGGAAATAAAAGAAGCAATTGAGTGTCTTCGTGCCGGTCTATTGACATTCTGGGAAGGAGCCAAAGGGAGACAGACCTACTCTTGTTGAGTGGGGTGAGACCTGCCAGAGGTGCTGCAGTAAACATGCTGGGCCCCCCCATTGGACCTGGCTGGTCTCGATCACAGCTTACATTTACCATCGCCCTCCCAAGGACTGGTACATAGCATTTCCTGCACCTCTTTATTTATTTATTTATTTATTTTTTAGTTTATGTTTGGATTTTGCCGTAGGGCACATGTACTCACCCAAGAGAGAGTAAAAGTCAGAAATCACTCCCCCTGCCATCCCCGGAGACGATGGCCATACTGCAATCCCTTCTTCCCCATTCTCCTCTCAGGATTTTGGGCATGCATGCACACATACTAGGTGTGATTTTTCAAGCCAGTAGGTCCAGGACTTGAACCGTGGTCACCCATATGGGACTCCAGCACCTTAACTACCATGCCACCGGCTGGCCCATTTGTTGCTTCTGGGATACTACCATGATTGCTGTTAAACAATCATTTTATGTATCTATTGACTCATTGACTTATTGATTTTCATTTGACCAGAGAGGGACAGAGAAAGAGAGAGAGAGAGAAAGCAAGAAAGCAAGCCGCCAGGTCGGTGACTTGAAAGGTCCTTAACCACGTGGGAGTCCAACACCCTGAATCACCACGTCACCTGTCACCTGCTGGCTCTGAGTAGTCCTTTTAAACCTCTAGCATCCAGATATTTAAAAAGATGACCTAGTAAAAATGTACAGTGCCTACCTCAACGATTATTTCAGGGAAGTGCATTTAAAACAAAAGGATGTGTTTACCACCACCAGGTGAAGTGTTCTTTGAATATTTTTCTTCCCCAAATTAGCCATACATGCATGGATGCTGTTTTCCTACTTAAGGAGTAAAATAAATAAATATGTGTGTGTGTGTGTGTGTGTGTGTGTGTGTATGTATATACACACATACAACCTCATATGGGGGTGGAATGGTGATCCAAGTGTCTGCAAACATTTTTACTCACTCCTTGCTAGGGTCTGACACGGGCCTGACATCCTCAGAGCAATAGGAATATAAAAATGAAGATGATAGCCTGGGCTGTTTTCTTGAGGAAAAACATTTTTTTATAACCAACACAAGATTCTAATGTTTTCTAGTGCTTAAACAAAATATTTAAGCAAATTAGGAGGAAGGAGAAATTGTGTGTTATGTATTGACATTTGTTCTGTATACATTCTCTCAGCTATGTGGTAAAAAGGCATGTTTTTGTTAATGAAAATGTTACGTGCTGGGGCCAGCAGGTGGCATGGTGGTTAAGGTGCTAGACTCTCACAG
>NW_006159697.1:4193631-4216700 GCF_000334495.1 Tupaia belangeri chinensis
ATATATAGAGAGAGAGAGAGAGAGAGAGAGAGAGAGAGATTGCAATTGTAAGTATTTCTTATGGAGAAAAGAGTGCTTTTTTCCTAGCCAAAAAGGAACATTGTAAAGATAAACTATGCTAAAATCGAAGCAGGTTGGTGGCATTGGAAAAACAGACTTGAGGGCGCCGAATCGTCCTCCTGTGTTGGTGTCTGTGGGGTGACACTAGGAATCTCAGCTAACTATTTCTGAGTTCCTTGCTCAAGGGTAGAAAGAGGTGGCATTCTCTCCATTGGAAAGTGTCTTGGGGGAGCCCCACATCTGAAGGGGCTTGCCCATGATGTTCACCAATTCCAAAATACACACCCAGAGGTCCAGCAGAGAAAGAGGGCAGTTTCCTTAACAAGGAGACTGATGGTCAAGTGGACAGGGGTCCATGTGCCCAATGAACACAGGCTCAGATGACACTCCTTACGAACACGGCATGCAAGGGGCAGCAGGTGGCATGCTGGTTGGGACACTGCAGTGCACTCCCACCTTGGGGGTGATTTCTCACTTTCTGCCTGTCCTTCTCTACCTTTCTGGCAAACACACATGCCCTATAACAAAACCTATCTTGAAAGAAAGAGAGAGAGAGACAGAGAGAGAGAGAAAGAGAGACAGAGAAAGAACGAACAAAACAAAGACAGACAGACAAAGGGTGCACAGGACATCAAAGTGCAGGCTAGAAATTTCACGTCGAGGAAAATCACATTTATGAAAATGTAAGAGCAGGGACCAGCAGGTGGCTTGGTGGTTAAGGCACTGGACATTCCCATGTGGCTGACTACGGTTCAAGTCCTGTAACCTGGTAGCTTGCTTTCTCCCTTTCCCTCTCTCTCTCTCTCTCTCTCTCTCTCTCTCTCTTTGTGTGTCTCTCTGGTCAAAGTAAAATAAGTGAATGAATAAATAAAATTAAAATAAATCTAAAAAGGAAATGAAAAAAAGAAAGGAAAGATAAGAGCAGAAATAGCACCTGCACAGTGAGATTGTGAGGAAGGAGAGAGAGACTACTGCAGGAAAAGGGAGGCAGATCTTCACAGGAGAAAGTGTTGAACTTGGAATTAACCTTTTGGACAATCCCCTCCATTATGGTTTGAGTAATCTTTCCCGTGAAGCTTCATGGTTTCAGTGTGGGGGTTCTCTAAACATCTGGGTTAGGACTTGATCGTATTGCAAGGGTGTTAAGTGAAGATGTCATTCCTTCATGGTGCCCCAGGGAGCGGCGTTGGGGGTGTTAAGTCATTAGGATGTGATTCTCATGGTAGCGTCTCGTTGCATATTTAAGGAGAGGGAATGAGGCAGGCAGAGGCTACATGGATGCGGGGCCAGCAGTTGGCATGGTGGTTGAGGACTGAACTCTCACATGGTCCACTGTGGTTCAAGTCCTGGACCTGACAGCTTGAACTTCATGATGGGCATGGGACCAGCAGTTGGCATAATGGTTACATCGCTGGACTCCCATGTAGCCAGCCGCGGTTTGAGTCTCAGATCCAGTGGCTTAAACTCACGGCGGGCGCATGTGCGTGCGTGCCCAAGATCCTGAGAGGAGAATGGAGGAGAAGGGGTTGCAGTGTGGGCATCTCCCCTGGGGGGTGAGTTCTCGCTTTCTGTCTCTCTGTCTCTGTCTTCCTGGTGAATGTATGCGCCCTATAGCAAAAATCTCTCAAAAACTATAAGAAAGAAAGAAAGAAAGAAAATCCACACTCACCAGTTCCAAGGATACCACGTGTAGTTCTCAACCGGTAACCATGTGGTACGATATCGCACTAAAACTCATTCCTACCGTCTGTTCCTTTGTCCCGCCTGACCTGACCTCCAAAATCTCTCCTACTCCCCCTCCGCACAGCCCCGGGGAACCTATCCCCTGCTTCTATGAGTTTCAGTGTTAGATCCCACATGTGCGGCCATGGCGGTATTTTTCTCTCTGTGCCTGGCTCAGCTCACTCAGCATAATGTGCCCTGGACTCAGCCTGAATAACAAGAGTCACCTCTCTTTAAGGCTGAATGGTAATCCCTGTGTGTATCATCCCACATTTTCCTTTCTCTGTTCAGCCACTGAGGGACAGGAGGTTGACTTCTCATCTTGGCTATGGGGAAGAGGGCGTCAGGGACCATAAGAGTACAGGTATGCCCTCCAAGAGTTTTCTTTTTAAAGAATTATTTAACTTTATTTATCATGATCATTTTATGTTTTTCTTTTTTTGGAGAGGTTTCTGCTATAGGGCACATGCACTCGCCAGACAGACAGAGAGAGACAAAGAGATAGAAAGCGAGAAATCACCCCCCCGGGGGGATGGCCAAGCCACAATCCCTTCTCCTCCATTCTCCTCTTGGGATCTTGGGCACACACGCACACGCGCCCGGCGTGAGTTTAAGCCACCAGGTCTGGGACACGAACTGCAGTCAACTACATGGGAGTCCAGTGGCAGAGCCATTACGCCAACTGCTGGCCCCTCATTTTATGTTTTTAATTTGCTACAGGGCTCATCACAGAGAGACAGACAGATATAGATAGGGGAAAGTGAGCAAGCAAGCTGCCAGGTCTGGGACTTGAACCATAGTCAGCCATGGGGGAGTCCAGCACCTTACTCACCATGCCAGCTGCCAGCCTCCCCCCAAAGATTTTTTTAAAATCCCAAATGCACAAAACTGTCCTCTAGCACGTATCATGCCATGGAGAAGCTCTTCAATCTGTTTATAAGCAATTGAAAAAAATGTCTTAAAGAAGTCGGCGTTTGGCTTTTACCAGCCCAGCCATGGGAAATAAAACCATTCAAATAAACCTCCTAGGAGAGTGGGTCCTATCCACATTTCATTTCCAGTTAATTGGGTGCAGAGTGTCATTTAAGTAGGACTTAATCATCACACAGAACCCACTTTTCAAAACTATCTTTAAATTTTTTTTTCCTGGAAAATTTCACATGCAGAAAGAGTCTCTTCAGGTCCTTCATTCCGAAAGATGCCATCCCTTTGTCCCCACACTCTGTTTTCTCCATTTCGCTTCTCCTCTAGTGAATGAAGGCAGTGATCATTTTTAGTCGATGAGGATGAAGTGCCCTCTGTCTCCATGGGGACAAAAGGACAAAAGCATTACTCTGAATGAACGGAAGGACGTGATGGCTTTTAGAGCACAAGGGGAGGTGCAGAGTCCCAAGGAGACCCATGGAAATCGAGAGCCAGGCTGCATTAGCTTGATTGGTGTGCGCGGTGAATCAAGGTTCTGCAGGTCATTCTGCCTGTGACGTGGTTCTTAAACCATCCTTAAAAGATGAACACCTGCCCGTTCCTATGCACCTGTCCCACCGTCCTGACGTTGATTCAAGAAAACGAGTCTTTATTGGTCAGAATGTGGAAAAATCTCAAACAGCTAGCCTGAGTAGGAGGTTTAAAGACTTCTGAGCCCAAGAGAACCATCGCGAAGCAAATTCTAGCCTGCAGATAATTTGCCATCTTGCATGTGTGCCCAGACACTTGGGGAGTTCCTGAACCCAAAGCCAGAACCTTGCCCAAATGGATCATTACTGCACCATTGCCTGGCTGGAGAACAATCAGAGGCAGGGGGCCTCTGAGCATGTCCACAACTCTCTCTCTTTTCATCATGGTGTTCATTTTCTCCTTTTTCTCTTCTTTCTTTTAAATCTCAACACTGTCTGTTTCTTTCCCCTTTCTACGTGATTAAGCAGCTTCCTTTTCAATGCAGAGGTATCTGCCTACAGCTGCGTTCCAGTTGGTCCACTGTGGCTGGGCAGTGGGTCTTGGCATGGTAGCCTCAGGAATCTAAAGTTTGAGCTTGGCAGGAGTCAGGCAGTCTAGCTGGAGAAGACAGACAGGGAACAAATCACACCGCACCTTTCTTTACTGATAGAAGGCATGGAGTCCTCCGTAGCTGTCGATAGAAATGGGCAAAGCATCTCTCAGCTGGAAAAGGACTTGAACGGCGAGATTCACGAGGTTTGGGAGGGAGCCTCCTGAATTTAAGAGAGGCTCATTCTTTTCTTTTTTAGAGAGAGATTTGCTATACGATGCACTTGCCAGAGACAGAGAGAGACAGAGAGACAGAAAGGGAGAATTCATCCACTGGAAGTGGACGAGGGGGATTTGTGGCTATGCTATTTTGGTATTAGCTCTTTTCAGTTTGCTCATTTCTTGTTCAAGGTCATATCTTTCTTCCCTAAGAAAGAGATGGAGACAGAGGTCTTGCCTGCAGGGTGTCCACACCGCCGTCCCCTACAGCCTGAGCCAGTTTGGGTCACAGGAACGTGTGCACCTGTCGGGCAGGTACAGGGCGCCCTCGGTCCATGAACCCCAGACTGCCCCACGTGGCTCTTGTGTTCCTACCGCATCCCGGTCTGGCCCCTGACTTGCAAGTTCCTTTGGTGGGGATCTGCTCAAAATGCTGTTGGGTGCTGACCAGCCATCCCTGACCTCCACCCAGACCCAGAGGATGCTGGTTAACAGCCCCGCCTGTAGACATAACACACACACATATCTCCAGGCATGGCTGCGTGCTCCTTACTGGGGAAGGGGTGTCAACTCCGATTCGGCACCTCCTAGCCTTCATTTTCTTTCCTTGTCTGAAAACAGTGGGTCACCCTGCAGCTACGTTCCTCAACACTGAACTTTTTAATTTTTTAAAAAAATTGTTTTATTTAATTTTATTCATCATTGCTATTGATTGATTGATTGATTGATTTAAACTTGAGCAGAGAGAGACATAAAAAGAGAGGGAGGGAACGTGAGAAAGGAAACTGCCTGATCCGGGACTTGAACCATGGTCAGCCATATGGGACTCCAGCATTCCAACCACTATACCATCTGCGGGTCCCTCCGAACTCATTTTCTACCAAAACACAGTTGACATGGTTGTACCGTAGCATGGCTTGCTTTCTTGGTATGGCTGGTGTGTGCTTCCTGTCCCCACGTGTCTGAGCTCCTGGGGGGCTGGGGTCCGAGCTCACACGCCTGACTCCTGAACACCGACCAGATAATACGCATTCTCTAGACGGTTAGCCATCTCTGGGTCCTCTGGCGGTGAATTGAAAATTGCGAGCTAATTAACAAAGGAGCGAATACGTTGACTTGAACACGCATTTTGTTTTCAGTGCGAGTGAACTCGCGCTTCTCAAACTCAGTGCTGCCTAATTTTACGTCAAGCGTGTTTGTTTCCACCTCTTACATTGGCAGCTGTTCCTTCTTCACAAATACCGAAGGTTCCCCATTCCTCGAGAGATCGACCGAAGCTGTTTTGTCATTTCACGCTTTTCCTTTAAAACATGTAGGTGAGCTTGAAAGAAGGCTGCTTCTTCTTCTTCTTCTTCTTCTTCTTCTTCTCCTCCTCCTCCTCCTCCTCCTCCTCCTCCTCCTCCTTCTTCTTCTTCTTCTTCTTCTTCTTTTTTTCCTAATAGAAAGAGAGAGCGAGAGTGAGGAAGCATCCTTGTCCCACGGAATAGTCACACTGCAGTCCTTCCCCTTTCTCTTTCCTCCTTTCGGGATTTTGGACAGGTGCATGCTCATGCCCAGTGTGGTTTTGAAGCCACAAGGTCCAGGACTCGAACCGTGCAATGAACCAAATGTGATCCAGCCTCCTTAACCACCATAGCCCTGGCTAGCCTGAAAGGAGACATTTATATATGTGCAGAATTTATGGATTGGGTCTGCATAGAAGCATAAAAGTTTTAAAGACAAATTTAAAAATCTGTGCATCCTTATATTTTCATCAGCTTTTGATTAAAATCTGTGTATCTTTCTATTTCTATTGAGTTTTTCATAGGTTTACAAAATCAAGTGAGATATTTACAATATAATTTTTTCCCTTAGCTTTTTCCCATGGAACATATTTTTTATTAGTGTTTTGTTTTGTTTTGTTTTGTTTTTGCCATAGGGCATGTGTAGCCACTGGAGGGATAGAGAGAGGGAAAGTGAGAACTCATCCCCTTGCAATTTTGGGCACATGTGCCTGGTGTGGGTTTCAAGTTGCTAGGATTAGGGCTTGAACTGCTGTCAGCCAACTAAGAATCCAGTGCCTTAGCCACCATACCACCTACTGGTTCTCTTTTTAAAGTTCTTTCTTTATTTATTTATAGGGTTTTTACCATAGGGGGTGTGTGCTCGCTGGAGAGAGAGAGACAAAGAGAGACTGAAAGGGAAAGTGAGAAATCCCCCCTACCCGGGGATTATGGCCATGCCACAGTCCCTCCCCCTTCATTCTCTTCTTGGGATTTTGGGCATTCATGCACACGTGCCCAGTGTGATTTTCAAGTCGCCGGGTCTGGGAGTCGAACCATGCTTGACCATGTGGGAGTCCAGCAAGTGAACCACCATCCTACTTGCTGGCCCTATTCTTTATTCGTCATAGAGCATGTGTGCTTATGAAGGACAGAAAGAGAGGAACAGCCTCTGCAGGACTCGGTCACACTAATGTCCTTCTTCAATCTCCCATTCCAGTTGGAAACGGGACACACATGTCTGCCCCAGGGGTGTTCTCAGGACAACCGGGGCCAGGACTCAAACCGTCGTTGGCTTATGGTTCCCAGCTCCGCAGTCTGGTACTGCCAACTGCACCATAGACGCTGATCCCTTCCAGGAATATTTTTAAAAGATTTATGGTGAAAGCAGTGTATATGATTTCCCAGCAGCTGTGATGAATTATTTTTTTTTCTCTTGCCAATGGCTGCCTATAGTTTCTCCGATGGTTCTATCATCTCCATGTGTTGATTTCCTCGGACTGCCGTCATAAATGAACTTAGACAAGAGAAATGTGTTCGCTCACTGTCCTAAAGTCTAGAACTTTCCACTGAAGGTGTCAATAAGGTGCTGACCCTCGGGAGTGTCCAAGGAAAGATGTTTTGTTGCTTTTAAAACATTATTACTTTTGTTGATGATTTGTTTTTCTTTTTTAATTTGCTATAGGGCACACACACTCACCAGAGAGAGAGAGAGAGAAAGTGAGAATGCGAGCCCTAGGTTCAGGATTTGAACCGTGGTCGGCCATGTGGGAGTCCAGCGCCCTTATCCACCATGCCACCTGCCACTCCGAAAGACCTTTTCTTGCCTTTGCAGCTTGTCGTGGCTTAGCCTGCATTGCCTGTACCATCCCCTCTTCTCATCAGGACACCAATTATTAGCTTTAAGACACACCCCCGCTTTCAAGATGGTTTCCGGTTGAGATTCTAAGCTAATTACCTCTGCAGAGGTTGTTTCCCAACGAGCTCGTCTTCTGAGGTTCTCTGTGGATACGAGGCTTTGGGAGGTCCTCTCCCCTAAGGCAACCCTCACCTTTCTCCAGTGGGTCAGAAACGCGTCGGCTATGTGTGCGAACACAGGTGCATTCCTTTCACCTCCCGAGGTGGACTGTCACCGCCCTGCGATGCCACGTGGCCCTCTGTCAGCAGACCACACTCTGGCAGGGAAATCGGTCCCCATTCCGTAGTCTTCACCTCATTCCTCCATCCCCTTTGCTTTGGAGAAATGGAACCCTGTGGTATCGAGTTTATTTCCAGAACCCTGCGAACGTCCCTGTGGGTGTTCCAAGAAGCAATAGTGTTTTCCCCTGTGGGGCACAGACCATGGGGCTCGGCCCCACAAAATCCAGCCACCAGGTTGGATTTCATACTTTCTTCTCCAGCGACGATGCCGTCAAAACACAGCAAACGCTTTCGGCGTGCTAGACTCTTTCCAACTTTTTTCTTCCCCGTTTGTTGAAAACTCTGATTACGAATGGTCATTAAAGTGCCATCCTGCAATTTCAAACTGGGCTCAGGCCATGCCCAAATAGGGGTTTCTGGGACCAGCAGTTAGCATAATGGCTATGCCACTGGACTCCCATGTAGTTGACCACAGTTTGAGTCCCGGACCTGGTGGCTTAAACACTTGCCGGGCGTGTGTGCGTGCGTGCCCAAGATCCCAAGAGGAGAATGGAGGAGAAGGGATTGTGGCGTGGCCATCCTCCCTGGGGGGTGATTCCTCGCTTTCTGTCTCTATGTCTCTCTCTTTGTCTGTCTGGTGAGTGCACACGCCCTATAGCGAAAATCTCTCAAAAAAAAAAAAATAGAAAAAAAAGAAAGAAATGAACAGCATTTTTATTGCTTTTTGGACTCCATGATCTGACCCCCTAACCCTTAAAACAGCTCGGATTTGGCAGAATCCACCATTTTTTTTAAAGGAATTATTTTATTTAACTTTATTTATTTTATTTTGACCAGGGAGAGAGAGTGAATGAGAGAGAGAGAGAGAGAGAGAGAAAGCAAGTCGCCAGGTCCAGGACTCGAACCATGACTCCCAGCCATGTGGGAGTCCAGCATCCTTAACCACCACACCACCTGCTGGCCCCCGAAATCCACCATTTTTTTAATTGCTGGAGGGCGCGTGCACTTGGCAGAGAAATACAGGAACACAGAAAGAGGGAGAAGGAGAAGGCACCTCCAGTGCGGTGTGGTCAGGCAGCAATCCCGTCTCCTTCATTTCCCTACA
The DNA here is from genome assembly GCF_000334495.1 of Tupaia belangeri chinensis. Taxonomy (NCBI): domain Eukaryota; kingdom Metazoa; phylum Chordata; class Mammalia; order Scandentia; family Tupaiidae; genus Tupaia; species Tupaia belangeri. The sequence continues at coordinate 4,202,122 of NW_006159697.1, forward strand.
AGCTCTCAGAATTGTAAGCATGCGTACACACAGCCTGGTCCGTTTGTGAAGCTGCTGGGGCCAGGATTTGAACCGCAGTCAGCCGCACGGCTCTGGCTCCATGAACCCGCAGCCTGGCCTAGAATCCGTCACTTGTGAAACGGTGTGATGTACCTTGGACTGTTTCTCTCTTGCCCTACATTCCCACGAAGAGGTCCCTTAGCACGCCTTTCTGCTTTTAAAAACAGGTGAGTCATGATTAGGTAACACACACCAGTGCTCGCCAGGTGATGTTCCAGGAGATCGGGTTTCGGTCTGTTAGCGCTGTTCCCCCTTGCTCCCCCGACCCCCAGTAATCATTCCTGAGCTCTTGGCTTCCGGGACATCATGTGTTTATTCCCAGTTTCCACAGATGAACAAGAGGAGCATTGTCTACCGTTACGAAATGCAGTAGGGTGCTATTGTTAGCAAGAATCCAGTGCAGAGCTCAGAGTGGCAGAAGAAGAGGGTTTCTTTTGTTTTGTTTTGTTTTGTTTTTTACAGAGATTTTTGCTATACAGTGCGTGTGCTTGCCAGAGAGACAGGAAGAGAGAGAAAGAGAGAAGTCACCCCTCAAGGGGATGGCCACACCACGATCCCTTCTCCATTTTCCTCTCAGGATCTTTTGGGCACGTACACACATGTACACACACCCTCACACATGGGAGTTTCAAGCCTCCGGGTCTGGGATTTGAACTGCATAGTCAGCCATGTAGGATCTAGTCCCTTAACTTCCCTACCATGGGCTGGCCCATGTGTTCCTTCTTAAACTTTGCCCTGAGGACATTCATTTGAAGTTAAAATCTGGAAAACCTTGTTATTCTTCTTTGGTAAATACAGATGATAGCAACTCTATTTATAGAACTGCTGAATTGAGGTAGAAAAAAAAAACTATAATGTTTATATTATGCAAAAAGAATAATTTAAAAAGTTAACAAAGAAAGGAGTAGGCACTTCAGCCTCCCTAACCCTTAGTTACAATTTTTTGTGTGTTTTTTAGACATTTTTGCTACAGGGAGCATGCTCTTGCTAGAGAGAGACAGAGACAGAAAGCAAGAAATCTCCCCCCGGGGGGAGTGGCCACACCACAATCCCTTCTCCTCTATTCTCCTCTTGGGATCTTGGGCATGCACGCACACGCGCCCGGCGTGAGTCCAAGCCACCGGGTCCGGGACTCAAACCACGGTCCACTACATGGGAGTCCAGAGACATAACCATTAGGCCAACCTCTGGTCCCTGAATGCCAGTTTTATAGGCACTTACCTGTCAGTTACAGATAAGGTAGTCTCTCCCCTCCCCACCCCCTTTTTTAAAAATTTGCCAGAGAGTATGTGCATTTACCAGAAGGAGAGAGAGAGAAGGAGAGGGGGAGGGCAAGGGAGACAGTACTGTCCAGATAAGGTGTGGCCATGCCACAATCCCTTCTTCTCCATTCGTCCCTTCCTTGGGGACCTGGGACAGGCACACATGTGTGCCCTGTGTGCTTGCCAAGCTCTGAGATCCAGGATTGGAACCATGGAGCTGACTACCTGGGATCCAGCCCTCTTAACCACCAGGCTCCAGGGCCAGGCTGGGGTGGGCCATTATGGTTGGACTGACACCTCCAACAGCCCTTAGGGAATGTCTCATTAGAAAATAAGGAGTGGGGCCGGCAGGGGGCGTGGTGGTTAAAGACGCTGGACTCCCCCATGGCTGACTGTGGTTTGAGTCCTGGACCTGGGAGCTTGCTTTCTCACTTTTTCTCTCTTTCTCTCTGTCACTCTGTTCCTCTCTAGTCAAATTAAAGTCAATAAATAAGTAAATAAAATAAAGTTCAATGAAATAATTCTTTAAAAAAAGAATTAAAATAAGGAGATGTTTACCAAGACCTCTGGCTAGAACCCCCTGTTACTGGCAAACAAACCTTTAAACATGTTTCAGCCTGCTCCGGCAGATGGGCTGCTTAAGGTCACAGTGGCAAATACGCTAATCAAGGTGGCCCCCAGCCCCATGCCCCTGCCTCTCCAAGAAGCATACCTACCCTCTGACAGATGGGTGGTTCAGGTGCTGTACTCTCATATGGCCAGCTGAGGTTCAAATCCCGAACCTGGAAGCTTGCTTTCTTACTTTCCCTTCTCCTCTCTCACTCTGCTGAGCATGTGCCCTGTACCAAATTAAGTACTACTACTAATAATGATAAGTAAAAGGAAATGCATTATCATTATTAATCCAGCAATTTAAAACTCACACTGGGTGTATGTGCGTGTGTGCTCAAAATCCTGAGAAAAGAATGGAGGAGGAGGGATTGCGGTGTGGCCATCTCCTCTCGGGGCTGATCTCTCACTTTCTGTCTGTCTGGTGAGCACACGTGCCTAATAGCAAAAATCTCTCTCTAAAAAAAGAAAAGAAGAAGAAGAAGAAACAATCTTAGTGGTTAAGACACTGGACCCCCACATGGCCAATTGCAGTTCAAGTCCTAGACCCGGCAGCTTGACAATCAGGCCAGGAATCTGCTGTGTGCATGCCTAAAGTCCCAAGAAGAAAATGGAGGTGTCGTGAGGCATGGCCATCTCCTCTGGGGGATAATTTCTCACCTTCCCTCTCTCTGTCTCTCTCTGGTGAGAGATGCACCCTATGCCAAAAACAAAACAAAACAAAAATCCTGAAAAAAGAAAGGAGCAAAGAACTAGACAAAGAAGTTCTGGGACCAGCAGTTAGTGTAATGGCTATGTCACTGGACTCCCATGTGGTCGACTGTCATTCGAGTCCTGGACCCGGTGGCTTAAACTCACACCGGGCGCATGTGCGTGCGTGCCCAAGATCCCGAGAGGAAAATGGAGGAGAAGGGATTGCGGCGTGGCCATCCCCCCGGGGGGTGATTTCTCGCTTTCTGTCTCTCTGTCTCTCTCTGTCTGTCTGGCGAGCGCACACGCCCTACAGCGAAAATCTCTCCAAAAACTAAAGACCAAAAAAAAAAAAAGAAAAAGAAAAAGTGCTGTCCATGTAGGAGTAAAAGCACTGGTGCCATTGTCTGGATGAGTGTATGCATTTGAGAGATGTTGACCGCACGCAGACCAGTTTTATTTTCTGTTCTCGTTCAGTGAATACTCTGCGGCGCGCATATGCAGTCGGTCATGGGTGCCATTGGTCCCTGACTGTAGGGAGCTCCCGGCTGACCTGGGAGATAAAGCAACACCAACCCCATCAGTTCAGTTCACCCTGAGTCGTTCTAGCTAACCCATTACGTGGACTTTACTCCCTTTAGGGATCACCGCCATGTTGTAAAACTTGCCTTTGTTTCAAAGTAAGACGATAAATGAAAACTGCTTCAGGGGCCGGCAGGTGGGTTGGTGGTTAAGGCATTGGACTCCCACATGCCTAACCTCGGTTCGAGTCCCACACCTGGGACTGCTTTCATCCTTGCCCTTTGTCTCTCTCTCTCTCTCTCTGGTCAAATTTAAATAATAATAATAAGTAAAATTAAATAATTATTTTAGTAGAGGTTTTTCGCTATAGGCTGTGTGCGCTTGCCAGACAGACAGAGACAGAGAGACAGAAAGCGAGAAATCACCCCCCAGGGGGAATGGCCACACCACAATCCATTCTCCTCTCGGGATCTTGGGCACAGACGCACATGAACCCCGCGTGAGTTTAAGCCACTGGGTCTGGGTCCGGGACGCGAACCGCGGTCGACTACGTGGGAGTCCAGCGACATGTGATGTGATGTGAACCCAGAACTTTCCCATGTGCGTCAGCCTTGCCGAGCACAGCATCGCCACGGCACCAGCGTCCAGCCCTCCGTGCGAGCAATGTTCTACAATGCCGTGTCTGAGTAGGCGTGTTCACAGAACCGCAGGCACGTCCACGGGACGTAGGTACTAACCAGGAGCTCGATTTCCCTTTCACTCTGTGGCATTGCGTTACCCAGTCCACACAGGAGCTACTGCTCGGCTAAACCAACCTGCTGCTTTCACACGACGGAATGGTACACGCAAACCTTTCTGGGGCTAGAAAGCAAGTACTGGGGGCCAGCAAGTGGCATGGCGGTGAAGGTGCTGGGTTCTACATGGCCAGCTCTGTGACTTGATGCTTTGAATTCTGTACCTGGTGGCTTGAAAGACACTCTGGATGCGTGTGTGTGTGTGTGCACGCACGTGTGTATGTGTACGCCCGACATCCTGAGAGGAGAATGGAGGAAAGATCCTGAGAAGAGAATGGAGGACAGGGATTGCAGCGTGGCCATGCCACCGGGGGGGCGTTTCTCACTTTCTCTCTCTCTCTCTGTCTCTCTGGTGAATACATGTGCCCTATAGCAAAAACAACAACAACAAAAACTTAAGAACAAACACAAAGCAAGTTTTCAAGCATTCCAACATTCAGCAATAAAGGATTCATTGAGAAGTCATTGCACGGATTAAATAGGCGGAGACAGATTTCTGTAGATCGAGCGTCCTTTCAGAAGTATCTGTAAATGCTCAGTGCACACTCAGTATTTAATCAAGCCCCAAGGCATGCCAGCTGTTTGAAGTCAGCTCTTTGGAGAGACATCACCCGTCATGTTTACCCCATTAGCTAGCAGAGCAATGGGGACATGGCTGACTTAGACTTACCAAATGGTTTTCCAGAGTGGTCTTGATTTGGGGTCTTGGACTTGAGATGCCCACCTGGCCGACATGGGAGATCAAAGGAAGGCCTGTGGAGCGGGTGCTGGACAGTGATGTGGCAGCAACACCACGCCCTGCAAGGCTAACTACATGGGAAGGTTCTGGGTTCACATCCAGAGACCTGCCCGAGCTCCCTGGGGGAAGGTTTTCGTTTCATATCCAGAGCGCTGTCTGAGCTCCCCGGGGAAGGTTCTCGGTTCACATCCAGAGCCCTGTCTGAGCTCCCCGGGGAAGGTTCTCGGTTCACATCCAGAGCCCTGTCTGAGCTCACCGGGGGAAGGTTCTGGGTTCACATCCGGAGATCTGTCTGAGCTCCCCGGGGAAGGTTCTCGGTTCACATCCAGAGCCCTGTTTGAGCTCCCCGGGGAAGGTTCTCAGTTCACATCCAGAGCCCTGTCTGAGCTCCCTGGGGAATGTTCTCAGTTCACATCCAGAGCCCTGTCTGAGCTCTCCGGGGGAAGTTTCTGGGTTCACATACAGAGACCTGTCTTTCTGTCTCTCTTTCTCTGTTTCTGTCCCTGACTCTTTATCTAGCTCTCTCTTGAAAGAATCAAAGAAAAACATTGAAAAAGAAGGCAGGAATGTTGCTGATGGTCTTGTTCTGTTGACCCAAACGAAGCCAATGTCTCAGAGCTATGTGGTTACATAGAGGAGAAGGAAACAAAAAAATGAAAATATACTCCTATGAGTACAATTCCTAACGGTATGTGAGAACCGAGATGATAAAGAGGACACAATTGTCAGAATAATCTATTTCTACTCGTTTTTTTAGAGAAATTTTCTCATGAGTTGCAATAAGGTTGGAATAACAACAATTAATACAAAAACCTGGTCCCCTGTAACTATAGGAACATGCTTGCTATGGTAACGTCATAGGCTTTTTAAAAACAGAAATATTTTAATTACCTTTCAAGTTACTCTTGTGGCACACTGAAATGTATACTGCATAGCTGCCAGATGACCCCTCTATTGGGTCATTGGAGAAGTCGTGACGTGCAAAAATGTGTCATAACTTTCCTGACAACCTGATAGATTATTTTTTTAATTTGCCAAATGCTGTATGCACTCAGAGACAGAGAGAGATGGAGAGAGGGAAGTGAAAAAGCTCCTCCGTGGAGAATGGCCATGCCTTATTCCTTTCTCCTCCATCTCTCCTTTCTGTCTGGATCTCAGGCACCCACGCACACACGCGTGCCCAGCGTGTTTCTCAAGCTGCCATGTCTGGGTCTTGAACTGTGCAGTTGGCCATGTGTGGGTTCCCGCTCTCCTAACACCAGGCTGGAGGCTGGCCCAACTCCTAGACTATTTAAGCAGCTCCTTCACGATGGATATTCCTTTCTTCTTGTATGGCGAAATGATCCATGGGGCCAGCAGGTGGCGTACTGGTTAAGGTGCTGGACACTCCCACATGGCCAACCACAGTTCAAGTCCCAGACTTGGTGGCTTGCTTTCTCACTTTGCCTCTCTCTCTCTGTCTCTGTGGCTCTCTCTGCTCAAATTAAAATAAATGAATGAATAAATAAAACAAATAATTCTTTAAAAAATTCATGTATCAAGTTTTAGGTGCAAAAGACTCACTCCTTTTCTTTCTGTTGTTTTCTCCATTTTTGGAGGCTACGATGCACAGACAGAAGTAAACAGAAATGTCTACCACCTCAGGGCTTTTGTAATTCACAAAACAGTGAGGCTGGTCATTAATAGTAATAATGGCTTCCATGTTACCTGGCCATCCCGCGCTAAGGTTTTGATACGCATTGCACCATTCAGCCCGCCAGAACGGAATATGCTGTTTGTTTTCCTTCTTCAAAACCATACAGCAAGGGTCAGGGGGACGAACGAGGGGAGAAATGAAAGAAGCAAAGCAGTGGAGAAACACAGAGTGGAAAATGATCTGTGGAAGGTGAGAGGTATGGTCGTGTCTTGGCTTGAGCCAATTATTTGATGTATTCCGGGTGGGGAAATTCATTCTGTATGCTGCAATGATATACAGTGAATAAATGTAAAATTAAAAATTAAGAAAAAAAGAAAGGGTAAAGGAATTCCCAGTGACATCCTAACGGGCCGGCTTTGCAATGGCTTATGGGTAACATGGGGATGTACTGTCTTGCCAGGGGGTGTTACTTAGGACGCTATTGATTTATCTTCTTCCTAAGCGACATTTCTGTCCTCTGCCTCAGCCTCCCAGCTGTCCTATAGGCCATGCACTACTGTGCCTGATGGTTTTCAAGACGGGTTCAAGGAACCAGCAATTAGCGTAATGGCTATGTCGCTGGACTCCCATGTAATGGACCACCGTTCGAGTCCGGGACCCAATGGCTTAAACTCACACCAGGCGCATGTGCATGCATGTCCAAGATCCTGAGAGGACAATGGAGGAGAAGGGATAGCAGTGTGGCCATCCCCCCTGGGGGGTGATTTCTCGCTTTCTATCTCTCTGTCTCTCTCTGTGTGTCTGGCGATCGCACGCACCCTATAGCAAAAACCTCTCCAAAAAAAAAAAAAAGGCATAAAATACAGGGTTCAGCTCTATTGTGAAGGCTAGTCTTGACCTTGAGATCCTCCTGCCTCAGCCTCCTGAGTAGCTGGGACCAAAGGTGCCCGCCATCGCACCTGCCTGGAGGTGGGCCAGGAATCCAACCCAGGCCTCCCGAAGCCTCCCACCCTGCAGAGCCAGGTACCATAATGGCCTACATCCCTGCAGCTGGCTAGACCCAGAAGTGCTTTTCAATAAAACAGCCTGCAGCCTCAGGGTTCTTATCCCCCTTCCCTAATTCATCAGGCCTCTTGCCTTTGTTCCACAGAGGATTGCCAAGCACGGGAGAGCTGTCCGGTGTCACAGAATGTCCTTGATCAAACCGGGTGGTCTGGGATGTTGGTTCTGATGCTTTGGCCCACTGAGACCGCATGCTCCGATGTGATCAGTGTCAACGTTTAAGAGAAAGCTTGATTGTCAGTTAGCGGGAGGAAGAAAGCGCTCAGTGAAGTTTGGCTGCCTGCAAAGCAGGAGTTAAGTGCTGTGCATAGGAATTCAGATCCACGTGGCCTAGTGCGGTTCAAATCCCAGTCCCAGATGAAGGAAAACATCCCAGATGTGCATGTGCACGCCCAGAATCCTGAGTGGATGGAGAAAGAGAGAGGGATTGATGTGTGACCAGGCCCTGCGACTGGGTGTGTGCTTTCTCTCTCTCACTCCCTGGCAGTTAAAAAACAAAAACAAAGAGAGAAAGAAAACAGATAAACAAACAAACAAAAAAACCCCACAGCAGAGGGACCAGCAGTTGGTGTAATGGCTATGTTGCTGGATTCCCATGTAGTCAACTGTGGTTCCAGTCCCAGACCTGGTGGCTTAAACTCACACCGGGCGTGTGTGCGTGCGTGCCCAAGATCCTGAGAGGACAATGGAGGAGAAGGGATTACGGCATGGCCATCTCCCATGAGGGGGTGATTTCTCCCTTTCTGTCTCTCTGTCTCCTTCTCTCTCTCTCTCTGGTGAGCGCATGCGCCCTATCGCAAAAACCTCTCTAAAAAATAAAAATAAAAAAACCCACAGCAGAAAACTGAGTGAGATGCTTCAGTAAGTTATGCACAGTGGTTAGTGAGTTTATAACAGTTCAAAAGTCAACCCTTTGACTTTTGAGTCAAATAAAAAATTTATTTTATATTATTTTATTTTTTCTTTTATTATGATGCATGAGAGGCTTAACCACTATGCCATGTGTTGGCCCATGGAGAGTTAAGGCACTGGATTCCCACATGGCTGACTGTTGTTCGAGTCCTGGACCTGGCGGTTGAGGATCACACTGGATATGTATGCATGCATGCCCAAATTCCCAGGAGGAGAAGGGATTGGGGCATGGCCATTCCCTTGGGGAATAGGAGTAATTTCTCACTCTCCTTCTCTCACTCTCTCTCTGTCTCTCTCTGAGTGCACATGCACTATGACAAAAAAAAAAAAAAAACACCTTAAAAAGAAAGAAAACAAACCCATCAAACCAACAAACAAAGTGGGTTCAAAATGACTTGGAAAAAATGAAAGTTCTGAGAGAAGCAGTTGGGAAAGCAAGCGGGTAGACAGCTTTTAGGTTCTTGGGTACAGAACTTGAGCCTTGAGTTCCTTCAGGCTGGTCATTAGTCCATGCCTAAAGCAGCGGGAAGAGTATCCGCGTGTACAGAACGGTTCAATCTGCAAGTGGGGCTCCCTGGCCAATGGTGGTGAGAAAAATCCGTCGAAGTGCTTGTCCTCTTTCAGAGCAGCTGTGTCCGAGTCAACCGCTGTGCAGAGCAGAGACAGTCATGACTCGCTTAGGCGTCTTGGTCTCTTTTTGGGTCTAAGTTTCCTCTAAGGCTCACTGTTAGGAAAAGCTGCAGGACCTGCAGGTGGACAGATGGTTAAGACACAGGATCCCACATTACCCACAGCATGGTTCAAGTCCTGGACCCAGCAGCCTGAAAAGCACACCGGGCATGTGTGCGTGTGTGCCCCAAAATCCCGAGAGGAGAGCGGAAGATGGGGTTGAGGCATAGCCATCCTCCCTGGGGGTGTCTTCACACTCTTCCTCTGTCTCGCTCCTTCTCTGAGTTCATCTGGCAAGCCTGTGTGCCCTGCAGGGGATGATAAATAATTAAATCATCGTGTTTTAAAAGGGCGTGGAGTGTAGTTCTTTGCGTGGGCAGATCCATAGGAGTCGGCTCTTTGGAAATGCCCCCATCGGTGTACAAATCTCTCATGGCCGCGGACACAGCTCCGAGGGGTCGCCCGCTCATCCTGCAGGCCCTGCATCCTTTAGTGCATGCACCCTGGCCACCTTCCTCATCCCTCCGTGCCCGAGCGAGCTGGGCAGGGGCGTGGCCGCAATCCAAACTCAGCCAGGAAGAAAAATGCCCCGAAGGCAGGGATGAAAGGGAGGCTGTGGTCACACACATGAAAACAAACCTGACTTTTACCTAGACGGGCTCGCCGGGACCGCCGGGACCGCAGCCTTGGGAAAGAGATTCTGCCAAGCCTGTCGACATCAGATAAGCTGGACTGATTCCGCTTTGATCTTTTCTTGATATCGGCAGAGGCTCTGTCTTCAGTGGCTGAGCCGGGTCTGCCTTCGGCGGGAAGCCTTTCAGGGATTGAGGCCATTACAGGTATCTTCGCATACCTTGGGTACCGTAGCTGTTTGATATCTGTAATAAGGTACATTTAGGTGCGTGTTCACGGGGCGTGCTGTTAAAAACTGTGTATATTTCAGGCATATGGAAGTCTCCCTAGGGTTCACTAGTTGGTGTGGTGGTTAAGGCGGCTAGATCCCACACTGCCAACTGCTCGGTTCAAGTCCCGGACCTGGCAGCTTGAAAAACAGGCCATTGTGTGTGTGTGTGTGTGTGTGTGTGTTTGTGTGTGTGTGTGTGTGTGTGTGTGTGCATGCTTCAAGCCCTGAGAGGAGAGTGGAGGAGGGGACTGCAGCATGCTCATCCTCCTGGGGGTGCTTTCTCACTTTCCATCTTTCTCTCATTGTCCCCCGTCTGGTGTGTGCATGCACCCTGTAGCTGATTTAAAAAATAACTCCATCTAAGACCAAAGACTATAGATCATACATCCATCCCCAGAAGCAGTCTAACCGTACGCAAAGGTTTCCGTGTACCGGAAGTGCACAATGAACGCCTTCCATGATGAGCTGCGATTCCAGGTCTCCAGCAAGGACTAGGACAGGCAGCAGGGTCAGGGGACCGAGAGCCTCTCTCGCTAGTTTAAAGGACAGGCTGTTTTGCTTTTCCCTCTAAATGCACCCGATATTTCAGCCCTGACTCACGGTAGCTCTTGTATTTATGGATTTACTCCTGCGGCGTCTGAGGCAGAGGCGACCCGGTCTTTCTACCACTTCCTGCCATTTTCACAGCGGGACTGGGTTGTGGACACACACACACACAGCACTTAGGAAGGTTCAGGACACGAACCCAGGACCTCTCCCATGTGGGCCCCGTTGCGTCACCACTGCCTGGCTGTGCACTCGATGCTGGTCTTTCCAACATGGCTTCTTTGAAGCAAAGCCTCGTTGACACGGTACCTGGAGCTCTGTAGAGGTTTGCAGTCGGGGCCAGCAGCTGGCATAATGGCTATGCTGCTGGACTCTTGCATAGTTGACCGCAGTTTGAGTCCCGGACCCGATGGTTTAAAACTCATGCTTGGCACATGTGCACGCATGCCCAAAATCCCAAGAGGAGAATGGAGAAGAAGGGATGTATCTTGGCCATCCCCCCTGGGGGTGGGTGGTGATTTCTCACTTTCTGTCTCTCTGTCTCTCTTTGCATCTCTGGCGAGTGCACATATCCTATAGCAAAAACCTCTCAAAAAAAAAATAAATAAATAAAAGGTCGTCTATTGTCAGGGCCAGCAGGTGGCATGGTGATTAGGGTGCTGGACTCCCACATGGCCAACCACAGTTTGAGTTCTAAGAGACAGCTTGCTTTCTCAGTCTCTCTCTCTCTTTCTGATGAGTACACATGCCTAATAATAATAACAATAAATGCAATTAAATAAAGGAATTCTTTGAAAAGCAAAATAAAGCAAAATCAAAGAAGAAGTCTACTGTCAAGGGCCCCTCCAGCGTGTGTCTGTGCAGTTAGCCCTCCAACCTACACCTAACCATTCGGTCAAGCCTGGCATGCTTCGACCTGGCCCACTTCTCCCTGGGCTTAGCACAGGTCTCTCCAGCGTTCCACAGCCAAACTCGGCTTCCCGTTTGCAGAACACTGAGCTCTGTGGCCACAGTTCTGCTCTTGCTGTTTAGGCAGGGCCTACATCAGAACAAGCAGTGCCCTGAGTCCGTGTTGGACACCTCCCACCAGCTCAGCTTCTCCATGACTCATCTCTGCTCAGTGCTGGTCCCCAGGGGAACAGCCTCGCGTAGTTCACAGTTGCCTCCTGCACGTAAAAGCAGTTTCGTGCGTAAAGTTTCCCCCATCCCTGGGGAGGAAGAGTCCAGTGCCTTCATGGAAAGTTCCTTTCTGTTCCACTGGGTTTACTTACCCGGGGGGATTTGTGATTCAGGGGCCAAGCAATGGGGTATTGTGACTGGACCCTCATGGAGAAGGTCCTGGGTTTGCTTCCTGGGTCCTCCCTGAGCACTCTGGGTACACAAGTGCACTCTTGTGATTCAGGCTGGTTGAAACTGGGGGCGGACTGGGGTGGGAAGATACCCTAGGAGTGGCTAGCTTTTCTGTCTCCCTTTTTCTCTCTGTCTCCCTCTCTCAAGGAAGAAATACATGAATAAGCTTCTTGCAAAAATGTCACCCAAGGGGCCAGCAGATGGCATAGCAGTTACGTCACTGGACTCCACCATGGCCAACTACGGTTCGAGCCCACACCTGGTGGCTTGAAAATCATGCCAGGCACATGTGCATGCATGCCCCAAATCCCAGAAGGACAGTGGAGGAGAAGGGATTATAGCAATGGCCACCCCCTACCCTGGGGGAGGTGATTTCTCACTTTCTCTTGCACTGTCTCTATCTCTTTCTCTGTTGAGCTCACACACCCTATGGCGAAAACCTCTAAAAAATATTATCCAGAAGTATTAAAAAAATATTAAAAGTATCAGGCATGGCTGACATCCAAGGTGTCATGTTGGCCGTTACTAGTTTTACGAGCGACTTACCTGTGATGGTAAGTGAGTCTCAGACATCTCTTTGGTATGAAGGTGTTTGAGCCACATGACTATTTTGACCCGTAAGGATTGTCATAAAGGCTGGATGCAGTTTCCCTTTCCTGGACGGCCACTCCCAGGGTTATCTCAACTATCCTGCAGCAAACAGGTCAGATGTATCTGCTGTTCCACTTGGGGGGTCTCTGCCCTCTACTGGCCAAGAGGTGAGAGGGCCTTCCCTCAGAATGGGCACCCACATGGTCCTTGTGGGTCTGCTTAGATTCTCAAAGAAGGGATAAAGGATACTTAAAATTGTTCTTTCCCAAGACTAGCAGACGGAATAATGATTATATCACCGGACTCCCATGTAGTCAACTGCGGTTCGAATCCCAGACCCAGCAGCTTAAACTCATACTTGGCACGTGTGCGTGCATGCCCAAAATCCCGAGAGGAGAATGGAGGAGAAGGAACTGTGGTGCGGCCATCTCTCCTGGGGGGTGATTTCTCGCTTTCTAGCTCTCTCTCTCTGTCTCTCCGGCAAGTGCACTTGCCCTATAAGAAGAACCTCTCTTAAAAATTAAAATTATTCTGTTGCTAGTAGGTTGCCATTGAGGTTCTCCATGGTAAAACACAGAATTCATGCCAGACTTTATTTTGTTTTCAGTTGAGGGATGCATATTTTTAAAAAAACTATTATGTTAAAAAGATAGTTACAATTGGGGCTGGCGGGTAGCTTGGTCATTAAGGGTGCTGGATGGCCCATTTGACCGACCATGGTTCGAATCCTGGACCTGGCGGCTTGCTTTCTCACTTTCCCTCTCTCTTTCTCTCTTACTGTTTCTGACCTAAATAAAACAATCAATGAATAAATAAAGTTAAACAAAATAATTATTTAAGAAAAAAGATAGTTAAAATAGAGTAGGAGAGGCCAAGTGCTGGCCCAGTGGTAATGTAACTGAACCCACATTGGTATGTCATGGGTTCAAATCCCAAGACCTTCCCAAGCTTGCTGGGCATGCATGCCTGTCATCTGGGCTGGCTAGGTCTGCAGGTGGAATCGTGATGTGAAGGTCTTACCTCCCACTTCCTCTCTGTGATGGAAGTAGTAAATAAAGAAACTTCAAAAGGTAACCATGAGAGGGAACCAGCAGTTAGCGTAATGGCTATGTCGCTGGACTCCCACGTAGTCGACCGTGGTTCGTGTCCCGGACCCGGTGGCTTAAAACTCACGCCGGGCGCGTGTGCGTGCGTGCCCAAGATCCCGAGAGGAGAATGGAGGAGAAGGGATTGCGGCGTGACCATCCCCCCTGGGGGGTGATTTCTCGCTTTCTGTCTCTATGTCTCTCTCTGTCTGTCTGGCAAGTGCACGCGCCCTACAATGAAAATCTCTCAAAAAAAAAAAAATGGCAAAAGGTAACCATGAGAGATTAAAGGGACCCCATCCGTTGTCTCATTCCCAGCTCTCAACACTTGGTGTCTGGTATCAAATATCTATTTGGTAGCTGATTGGTTTTCCAGCCCTGATTGTCACCAGCCTTGAGAGAAGGGAACCTGGTCCCCTTACCCTGCTGGTAGGAAGCAGATCTGAAAAACACAGAGAGCCCAGACTTTGAAGCCGTTACCCATCGGAGACCAGGCACAGCTTAGAGCTCTATCTGTGACAAATTGCTCAATCATCTTATGCCTCTGTTTGTTTCTGTACCCCCCATCCCCACCCTCAAGATCTAGTTCTAAAGATAATTAGATGACAGATTTCACAGAGCTAAGAGGAGGGCCTGGCCCAAAGCAAACACTGCATAATTGTTATTCCATGAATAGTCCTGTTCTCAGCTTCGGGACTTCATTTGAACTGAGCTAGCAGGAAAAGACCCATATGGGGTGATACGGAGTCTTCATTTTGTTTTGTTGTTAATTTCTGATATAGGGCGTGTGATCTAGCCAGAGAAAGACAGACAAGGAGAGAGAGGGAATCTGAAAGCACTCCTCAGAGGGGATGACCATAGCGTCATCCCTTCTCCTCCACTCTCTTCTTAGGATGCTGCTCAAGTACGCTCCCATGCACCTGGCGTGTTTTTCTAGCCATTGAGTTCACAAGTCATACCTTGCAGTCGGCCATGAGAGACCCAGCTGCTCCAACCACCTCACTAGCTGGTTGGTCCCTCAGGGGAATTTCAAAGTTAGTTTCTTCCATGAACAAGAGAGAGAGAGACCCCCAATAGAGTCCCCATGCCATGGTTCATTCCCAGGTTTTTTTTTTTTTTTTTTTTTTGTAGGGGTTTTTTCTTTTGGG
>NW_006159697.1:4216731-4260025 GCF_000334495.1 Tupaia belangeri chinensis
AGAGAGAGAGAGAGAGAGAGAGAGAGAGAGAGAGAGAGAGAGAAAGCAAGAAATCACCCCTCAAGGGAGGATGGCCACACTGCAGTCCCTTCTTCTCCATCCTTGGGATTTGGGGCATGCACACACATGCATCCAGTGTGAGTTTCAAGCTTCTGGGTCCAGGACCTGAATGGCACTCAACTCCATGGGAGTCCAGCCATGTAACTGTTCTGCTCTCCGCTGGTCCCCACCCCCAGTCTTAACCAGCCCCAAATCATGGCACACCCATGTCCGGTGTGTTCAAGGACATTGCGGGACAAGAACTCAGTACCTTCTCATGTGGGTCAGCCTTGCAGAGCTTGGCTACTCCTGTGCCTGGATCTCACCCCTACTTTTTTTTTTTTAAATAATTCTTTTATTTAACTTTATTTATTTAAATTTGACCAGAGAGGGACAGAGAGAGAGAGAGAAACAAGCCACCAGGTGTGGGATTCGAATCATGGTCAGCCACCTGGGAGTCTAGTGCCTTAACCCAGCACGCCACCTGTCGGCCTCTCATCCCTACATTTTTACAAACACAGACTGCTTTCCTCGGGACCCAGCTCATTTGTGATGGAACATTCTGACTCGTAGGCATGTATTCACGTTCTTCTTTCCCGTTGCTTGTCCTGTTCATGACATGGAATCAAATTGGGGCACCCATAGGAAACTGAGTACACTGAAGCTCATCGTAAGCTCCTGTCTTCATAGCCATGTCTCTGTCTCCTGCTTCAATTGGAAGTCATTGGCGGGGGCAGTCTGCTGGAGACAGTTCCCAGGGGCGCACTGGCTTTAATTGTAGACTGGCGTCCCCGGCCCCTGCTTACACACGTGCACGCCAAGGACCGTCAGCCTCTGGTCTGCCTCTGAATATGCACGCCGAGGAAGGAGCTTGGTTTCTAGGGCGTTCTTTAGCGAAGTGCGAGTCCTCACCTGACCTGCTTTTCCTCTGACTCATCCGACAAGTCCCTGACTCATGGAAACCGAAGAGTGCGTGGTTGTCAGCTACACCTGCAGATGCTCTGAGGATGCCAGCCAGGTCCCCTTTCAGAAAGGACAAAGTCAAAGGTACGAAGAACATTCTTCTCTCTGCCCTCACTGCTCGGACCTTGGGAGTGGAGGACGCCATGTTTGTGTGATGTAAGCCATGAGGGACATGGAGAGCAGGACGCCCTTAAAAACAGGGTCTCTTGGGGCCAGCAGGTGGCGTGGTGGTTAAGGTACTAGCGTCTCATGTGGCTGACCTTGGTTCGAGTCCCAGACCTGGCAACCTGAAACTCACGCCAGGCGCGTGTGCGTGCATGCCCAAAATCCCAACAGGAGAATGGGGGAGAAGGGATTGCTGTGTGGTCATCCCCCCTTGAGGGTGATTTCTCGCTTTCTGTCTCTCTGTCTCTCCAGCAAGTGCACGCACCCAATAGCAAAAATCTCTTAGAAAAAAAAAAAATTGGGTGGTCAGAAAAGTCATGACTTTTTTTTTTATTTTTGCATGTTTTTGTATCATGACTTTTTTGACATCCCACTAGATTGTCACACAGAGAAAGGCAAGGTGCTTTCCTGAGTCACCCCCAGATGTAGGGCCACCTCATCTGATGTAAGAACTGCCCTGCTGCATGAGTGTCTGTCATAAGCTGTCTCAGGCTCGCCTTCCGCAAAACGCCCTGTGCTAAAAATGTCCCATGCCGACCAGCAGTTAGCGTCATGGCTATGTCGCTGGACTCCCATGTAGTCAACTGCAGTTCGAGTCCCGGACCCGGTGGCTTAAACTCACGCCGGGCACATGTACGTGCATGCCCAAGATCCCGAGAGAAGAATGGAGGAAAAGGGATTGTGGCGTGGCCATCCCCCCTGGGGGGTGATTTCTCGCTTTCTGTCTCTCTGGTTAGCACACGCACCCTATAGCAAAAAACAAACAAACAAAAAAAAAACCTCTCTAAAAAAAAAGAAAAATGTCCCATTCCTTGCCACACCCAAGAAGGAATATTTATGCATGCCCAAACATACATGTGTGCTATCCTCATGCACAGCCTGTGGATTGTGTGCAAAGGCTGGGGGCCGGCGTTCAGCTCTAGACGTGTTTTCCATGCAAACCGTGTCCTTGTGGGATGACGCTCCTGGTCACAGGAGTTTCCTTCTCCCCCTCAGTAACCTGTCAGACTTAGCGTGTTACGCTATGCCTGTTGTTGAATCCAGCCTGATCCATTGGTGTTCTGTCTGTAACTGTGCACATCACTACTTGGAAACGAATCGGCACTCCAACAGGGTTCGTGGAAGGGCCGGCAGGTGGCATGCTGCTTAAGGTGCTGAACTCCCACGTGGCTGACCACAGTTCAAATCCTGGACCTCTGACTTGCTGTCTCACTTTCCCTCTCTGTCTCTCTCTCTGGCGATGCATGTGGATTAAAACTTAATAATAATAAATTGAAATAATTCTAAGAGAAAGAATGATTTAATTCTCTTTAGTATTTTTTATTTTTATTCTTATTCTTTTTTCCTTCATCACAGACAGACAGACAGAAGGAGAAAGGGAAAGTCAGAAAGCAAGCTGCCATATCTGGGACTCAAACTGCAGTTGGCCATGTGGGAGTCTAGTGTTGTAACTATGCCACCTGCTGGCCCCAAATGATGAGATCTTTAAAAACTTTGTTGAATAAAGGAGTAACCGATCGACAGTGCACACAAAAAGGAAAAAAAAAAAAAGAGTATTTCTGCAGTATTGTATTCTTGCATTGTCATGATATATAATTGAGCTTCTTCCCTTCATATATACTTTGTAGTACTCATTATCACTTCAGTGTGAAGTGGGTGTTTCTGTAGGGTCTTTTGCTTTGCTTCTGGTTTTTAGAAATTTCTATGTGGTGTGCCTGGACATGAGTTTATTTTCTATCAGACAGGTCTTCTCTGTTCAGATACTTCCTGTGGTTAGGGGGGGCATTTCCTTCTTTCTTTTTCCTAGCAGTTTCCTCCCATCTCTTTTGACATTTTGTCTTTGAAAAATCTTCTAAATTTTAGAATTCAGACACTGAAGTCTTCAGTTATTTACCTGACTTTATGGAAAATTCACTTGTTGAATTTTTCATTCTAGCTAATAAATATAACTAAATTTTTAAACATATGTACACGTACATATCAAACATTCATAGAAAATGCACATTAGGAAAAAACTCTTTAGGACAATTTCAGATTTATTTTTTGCACCCAAAATAACTTGTATTTTAATACCATTTTCTATGAATTTTTTGAAAAAAGAATAGACATTTTTTTTGTTTGTTTATTTTCATTGCCAGAGAGCGCATGTGCTTTGTTAGAGAGAAAGACAGAGAAACAGAGAGAGGGAGTGGGAAAAATCTCTCCCCAATGGGGCATGGTCACACTTCAATCCCTTCTCTTTCTTTACCGCTTGAAGGTTTTGGATGTGCACATAAACATGCTTGGCCTCTATTCCCAACTGCTGAGGCCAGGATTCAAACTGAGGGTTGGGTAGG
Organism: Tupaia belangeri chinensis; assembly: GCF_000334495.1. Taxonomy (NCBI): domain Eukaryota; kingdom Metazoa; phylum Chordata; class Mammalia; order Scandentia; family Tupaiidae; genus Tupaia; species Tupaia belangeri. The sequence goes on from NW_006159697.1 coordinate 4,220,235, forward strand.
AGGAATCCCACCCTTCTTAACCACTGTGGACCTCTTGGGTTTATTTTTTATTGTTTTTTAAAATTCTTTTTTCTTTCTTTCTTTCTTTTTTTTGTAGAGGATTTGCCTTAGGGTGCATGCACTTGCTAGAGAGAGAGACAGAGACAGTGAGAAATCACTCTCTCAGGGGGGATGGCCATGCCGCCATCCCTTCTCCTCCATTCTCCTCCTGGGACCTTGGGCACACACGCATACCCGCCTGTTGTGAGTTTCAAGCCACTGGGTCCGGGACTTGATCTGTGATTGGCCATACAGTAGCCCAGCGACCTAACCACTACACCACCTGCTGGCCTTGTCTGTGCGGTTTAATTTAGGAGTGTTTCTCAGTCAGCCGGGGCTGGTATAAAGAAACCCTCCCAACAAGGTAGCTGAAACGATACACATTTATTTCCTACAGTTCTGGAGGCTGGAAGTCCCAAACCCAGGTGCGACAGAGTGTGTTCCTGGTGGGGGGCTCTCTTCCTGACTTCACAGACAATGCCTTCTCTCTGTGTCCTCACAGGACAGGAAAGAGAGACTTCTGGTCTCCTCCTCTCCTTCCAAGCACACTAATCCCCTTGTGGGGCCCCATCTTCATGACCTCATCTGTCCTTAATGCTGCAACGATCCCACCCTCCAGATATCCCGTAGGGCTGAGGGGTTCAACATACCAATTGGAGGGGCACAGAGGCTCACTCCGTGCATCTCAGGCCCTAATTCTGGAGCTCGCCATCTGTGTAGTGGAAGCACCATTTCTTCTGCATGTTCTCACGTGACTTGCTGTCTCCAAGGGATGTTCACATTCCTTGGCTCAAGTCTGTATTCCCCCAACGTCTCCTTTTCAGTTGTGTTCGTGTTAGATTTGTGAGCGTGTGTGTGTGTGCATGCTTTTGTTTTTGGTCCTTGTCTCAGGGGTTCCAGGCCGTCCCCAAATATCTGTCTGTGGCTCCTTCTCCCGTTCACACCCGGGCACTCCAGGACCGCAGGTTCTGCCTCGAGGGTTTCCAAGGGCATTCGACTTCTCTCCTGCTGCAGAAAGCAGCCAGGGTTACTCACACGGGGCGGGTCTTCCCGTGCCGGCAGAGCGTCCTCCAGCAAGGACCCTCCGTCCTCATATGGGAAGGTCTCCCCTCAGCTTTCTGGGGTGCTAATCCCTGCAACCATCCGTGTTCTTGGCCATGTGTGTGCGTCAGTGTTTGACCATGTTACCCTTGTAACCCGGCCGGTGCGTTCTGAGTGGCCCGAGTTCTCCACCCAGTGCCTGGGTGTTCTCCTCCTTTCCAGACTTCTCCACATGGTTATATTCATGACTACATGCTCCAGCGACTTTTCAGAATGCAGACAACTCCTCTTATTTTTATTTTTGAGAAGGGTTGCCATAGGGCGTGTGCACTCACCAGACAGAGAGGCAGAGAGAGGGAAAGTGAGAAGTCACCCCACAGTGGGAATGGCCACGCCGCAATCCCTTCTCCTCTGTGCTTCTCCTGGAATCTTGGGCACGCGCGCACACACGCCTGATGTGAGTTTCAAGCTATGGGGTCCGGGACTTGAACCGCGGTCGGCCATGTGGGAGTCCAGCAATGGGACCACTATGCCATGTACTGGCCCTGCAGGTAATTCTTGAAGCCTACTGTTGTCCATTGGGTGGTTTGTCTTCAGTACTTCGTGGTCTTTGTGCACTCAAAAACATAGTGGACACAGACGGGTAAGGTAGAGACACACATGACAGAGAGATACTTCCCATCATAAAGAGATCCCATGGATCATGAAGATGATTGAAAGGTGGAGAACAGAGATGAGACAGATGATGATGCTAGAGAATAGATATTCAGATAGAATGGATACATGATTGCTAAAAATAAGACAGGGGTCTGGGCCAGCACGTGGCATGGCGCTTGAGTCTCTGGACTCCCGCATGGCAGACCACAGTTCAAGTCCCTGGGTCTGGGCCAGCACGTGGCATGGTGCTTGAGGCTCTGGACTCCCACATGGCAGACCACAGTTCAAGTCCCGGACCTGGCAGCTTGCTTTCTCACTTTCCCTCTCTCTCTCAGTGTCTCTCTCTGCTCAGATTAAAAAATAGTAATAAGTAATTAAAAAAAAAAACGAAAGAAGACAGATATAAATGATGAATAGATTTGAGAGATATATAAATGATAGCTAGAGAGAAATAGATATATATTCATAAATAAGATAGACATAAACAATAGACAAATACAGAGAAATAGATAGTTTTCAGAGGAGGGTCTAAATAGGTGTGAACTACATACAGATTGTTACCTGAGAGTGAAAATTTGGGGATGTGATCAAGAGTGAAATCTAGCATGGTACAGGACTTCAACTGCAAGAGAATTTCAGAATGTTCATGGGAACATGGGATTAAACCAAGAATTGATTTGGGAGCAAGAACATTTGAAACCCATGTGTAATGCTTTCTTTAGTACACACATTTCCTGTGACCTTTTTTAAAGACCTCACTTGTGTATTTTAAAACATTTAGCATGGACGTTGTCATAGAACAATTTTAGCCGTGTGTATTCTTGTATATGAACATAGAAATTACCCTAGCCCTGTCCTTCCAAGTGACTTCAACTGGGAAAGACGTTAGTAAGTAGTACTGAAATATTGAAAGTATATGAAGCAGCCTGAGCATGACCTAAATTTAGCAAGAATATCAGAAATGATACACTCATATCCAGCATTGTTAGGTTCCAGTTCATCCCTTCAGGAGCGATACGCTCATTGCAATAAGGTGCAATTGCTTGAAACTTTTGTATTTTTCCTTACTTAAAATCGCTTCAGAGCCCATAGTCATTTATTTTTATTATCTTGCAAAGAGGCAGGTCGTAATCCTTAAGGAGGGATGTTTTTATTTAGGAACAGCTAGGGTTTTGTTGGAGAAGGTCGGTGACCAAATTGTGTCATGCAATTTCAATTCCCGAACAGGGAGCGTCCATAAATAAATGGGAGTTTGATGCAACTCCCTCTTAAGGCACGCTGCAAAGAGACCCATCAGAATGCTCTGAGCTGCGTGTTTGCCACGCCGATGGCTTTGCAAATGAGCTAGTCTAGAGCGTGCCATTCGGGCAGGGCTGTGATTGTGCTCCTACTTATTTTTAGCAAGCTCCTTGGGTATTCTCACCTCTCAGAGCTCTGTACAGTGGAAGATGGCCAGATGCGTCCATGAAATGTCTGCATTCATTTTGGCCAGACGTACTCACTGACCACTGCTGGTGGCACCTGCCCAACATCCTCAGTCCTCTGCTTTCTCTCCGACTTCGTCCATTTTGCCTAAGATGGCTATGTTTTTAGGTTCTTGCTATATGGTGCGTGTGCTTCCCAGAGAGAAAGGGAAAGTGAGAAGTCATCCCCCAAGAGAGTTAGCCATACCACGATTCCTTGTTTTCCATTGTGTTTTTCAAGCTGCCAGGTCTGGGACTTGAACCGTGGAGTCAGCTATGTGGAGTCCAGCATTGTAACCACCATGCCACCTGCTGGCCTCACGAAGTCTTTTAATAATGAAATGTTTTACAGTGTGTCCTCCATAGACATAACTCTATTTCCTGCATCGACGTAAGTTGCTAAACATACAGTGGCTGGCCAGCAGGTGGGCGTGGTGGCGAAGGTAGTGGACTCCTGCGTGGCTGACCACAGTTTGAGTCCGGGATCTGGTGGCTTGCTTTCTCACTTTCCTTTTCTCTCCCTCTCTGTGTGGTCAAATTAATACTAATAATAGCAACAAGTACAATTAAATACATAATTCATTTTTAAAAAGATAACTGTAGCAATTGGTGTCAACAGGTAGAGAATCCTGATCCGCTGTTGCACATGCAGACATGTAGACACGTAGTCAGGGGTGAGTGGCTGGAACAGAAGCCTCACACTGCACTGTAGACCTGCGTGTGGACAGGGGATGGACAGAGAGATGGACGGCTCAGTTCGGGTGGCAGTAAGACACTGGAAACTAAGTGTGTCAATTCAGGAGTGGCCCAGGGGCTGTGGAGGGTGGGCAGGGCTCTCCTGAAGCTGTTTCTGATGAACCGGAAGTACACACAGAGACCACAGCACCGTTTCCCTGTGGGCATGGACTGCTCCCCGAGGACATGCCAGGTTTCGAATGCTGTCCACTCTTTTAAACCTGTTTGCCAGATGGTGCATGCACAAGCCAGAGACAGAAAAAGGGAGAGGGAGAAAGCACCCCCTAATGGGGGTGGTACTACTGCAATCCCTTCACCCTGTTCCCCATTCCATTGGGATTTGGGGTATTTACACACATGCACTCAGTGTGTTTTTCAAGCCACTGGGCGGGATTCAAACTTCCGTCGGCCACGTGGGATCCAGCTTTCTTATCTGCTGAGGTGTGGGTGTCTCTATTGGATTTTTTTTTTTTTTCCTCGAGGGTTTCCAAGGGCATTCGACTTCTCTCCTGCTGCAGAAAGCAGCCAGGGTTACTCACACGGGGCGGGTCTTCCCGTGCCGGCAGAGCGTCCTCCAGCAAGGACCCTCCGTCCTCATATGGGAAGGGCTCCCCTCAGCTTTCTGGGGTGCTAATCCCTGCAACCATCCGTGTTCTTGGCCATGTGTGTGCGTCAGTGTTTGACCATGTTACCCTTGTAACCCGGCCGGTGCGTTCTGAGTGGCCCGAGTTCTCCACCCAGTGCCTGGGCGTTCTCCTCCTTTCCAGACTTCTCCACATGGTTATATTCATGACTACACGCTCCAGCGACTTTTCAGAATGCAGACAACTCCTCTTATTTTTATTTTTGAGAAGGGTTGCCATAGGGCGTGTGCACTCACCAGACAGAGAGGCAGAGAGAGGGAAAGTGAGAAGTCACCCCACAGTGGGAATGGCCACGCCGCAATCCCTTCTCCTCTGTGCTTCTCCTGGAATCTTGGGCACGCGCGCACACACGCCTGATGTGAGTTTCAAGCTATGGGGTCCGGGACTTGAACCGCGGTCGGCCATGTGGGAGTCCAGCAATGGGACCACTATGCCATGTACTGGCCCTGCAGGTAATTCTTGAAGCCTACTGTTGTCCATTGGGTGGTTTGTCTTCAGTACTTCGTGGTCTTTGTGCACTCAAAAACATAGTGGACACAGACGGGTAAGGTAGAGACACACATGACAGAGAGATACTTCCCATCATAAAGAGATCCCATGGATCATGAAGATGATTGAAAGGTGGAGAACAGAGATGAGACAGATGATGATGCTAGAGAATAGATATTCAGATAGAATGGATACATGATTGCTAAAAATAAGACATGGGTCTGGGCCAGCACGTGGCATGGCGCTTGAGTCTCTGGACTCCCGCATGGCAGACCACAGTTCAAGTCCCGGACCTGGCAGCTTGCTTTCTCACTTTCCCTCTCTCTCTCAGTGTCTCTCTCTGCTCAGATTAAAAAATAGTAATAAGTAATTAAAAAAAAAAACGAAAGAAGACAGATATAAATGATGAATAGATTTGAGAGATATATAAATGATAGCTAGAGAGAAATAGATATATATTCATAAATAAGATAGACATAAACAATAGACAAATACAGAGAAATAGATAGTTTTCAGAGGAGGGTCTAAATAGGTGTGAACTACATACAGATTGTTACCTGAGAGTGAAAATTTGGGGATGTGATCAAGAGTGAAATCTAGCATGGTACAGGACTTCAACTGCAAGAGAATTTCAGAATGTTCATGGGAACATGGGATTAAACCAAGAATTGATTTGGGAGCAAGAACATTTGAAACCCATGTGTAATGCTTTCTTTAGTACACACATTTCCTGTGACCTTTTTTAAAGACCTCACTTGTGTATTTTAAAACATTTAGCATGGACGTTGTCATAGAACAATTTTAGCCGTGTGTATTCTTGTATATGAACATAGAAATTACCCTAGCCCTGTCCTTCCAAGTGACTTCAACTGGGAAAGACGTTAGTAAGTAGTACTGAAATATTGAAAGTATATGAAGCAGCCTGAGCATGACCTAAATTTAGCAAGAATATCAGAAATGATACACTCATATCCAGCATTGTTAGGTTCCAGTTCATCCCTTCAGGAGCGATACGCTCATTGCAATAAGGTGCAATTGCTTGAAACTTTTGTATTTTTCCTTACTTAAAATCGCTTCAGAGCCCATAGTCATTTATTTTTATTATCTTGCAAAGAGGCAGGTCGTAATCCTTAAGGAGGGATGTTTTTATTTAGGAACAGCTAGGGTTTTGTTGGAGAAGGTCGGTGACCAAATTGTGTCATGCAATTTCAATTCCCGAACAGGGAGCGTCCATAAATAAATGGGAGTTTGATGCAACTCCCTCTTAAGGCACGCTGCAAAGAGACCCATCAGAATGCTCTGAGCTGCGTGTTTGCCACGCCGATGGCTTTGCAAATGAGCTAGTCTAGAGCGTGCCATTCGGGCAGGGCTGTGATTGTGCTCCTACTTATTTTTAGCAAGCTCCTTGGGTATTCTCACCTCTCAGAGCTCTGTACAGTGGAAGATGGCCAGATGCGTCCATGAAATGTCTGCATTCATTTTGGCCAGACGTACTCACTGACCACTGCTGGTGGCACCTGCCCAACATCCTCAGTCCTCTGCTTTCTCTCCGACTTCGTCCATTTTGCCTAAGATGGCTATGTTTTTAGGTTCTTGCTATATGGTGCATGTGCTTCCCAGAGAGAAAGGGAAAGTGAGAAGTCATCCCCCAAGAGAGTTAGCCATACCACGATTCCTTGTTTTCCATTCTGCTCTTGGGATTCAGGGTATACACACACACGCACACACACACACACACACACACACACACACACACACTGTGTTTTTCAAGCTGCCAGGTCTGGGACTTGAACCGTGGAGTCAGCTATGTGGAGTCCAGCATTGTAACCACCATGCCACCTGCTGGCCTCACGAAGTCTTTTAATAATGAAATGTTTTACAGTGTGTCCTCCATAGACATAACTCTATTTCCTGCATCGACGTAAGTTGCTAAACATACAGTGGCTGGGGAGCAGGGGGGCGGGGTGGCGAAGGTAGTGGACTCCTGCGTGGCTGACCACAGTTTGAGTCCGGGATCTGGTGGCTTGCTTTCTCACTTTCCTTTTCTCTCCCTCTCTGTGTGGTCAAATTAATACTAATAATAGCAACAAGTACAATTAAATACATAATTCATTTTTAAAAAGATAACTGTAGCAATTGGTGTCAACAGGTAGAGAATCCTGATCCGCTGTTGCACATGCAGACATGTAGACACGTAGTCAGGGGTGAGTGGCTGGAACAGAAGCCTCACACTGCACTGTAGACCTGCGTGTGGACAGGGGATGGACAGAGAGATGGACGGCTCAGTTCGGGTGGCAGTAAGACACTGGAAACTAAGTGTGTCAATTCAGGAGTGGCCCAGGGGCTGTGGAGGGTGGGCAGGGCTCTCCTGAAGCTGTTTCTGATGAACCGGAAGTACACACAGAGACCACAGCACCGTTTCCCTGTGGGCATGGACTGCTCCCCGAGGACATGCCAGGTTTCGAATGCTGTCCACTCTTTTAAACCTGTTTGCCAGATGGTGCATGCACAAGCCAGAGACAGAAAAAGGGAGAGGGAGAAAGCACCCCCTAATGGGGGTGGTACTACTGCAATCCCTTCACCCTGTTCCCCATTCCATTGGGATTTGGGGTATTTACACACATGCACTCAGTGTGTTTTTCAAGCCACTGGGCGGGATTCAAACTTCCGTCGGCCACGTGGGATCCAGCTTTCTTATCTGCTGAGGTATGTGTGTCTCTCTTGGATTTTTTTTTTTTTTTTTGAGAGAGAGAGATTGTTGCTATAGGGTACATGCACTTGCCAAAGAGACAAAGAGAGACAGAAAAGTGAGTATTCACCCCTCAGGGTCGGGGGACGGCCACATTGCAATCCCTTTTCTTCCATTCTTCTCTTGGGATTTTGGGCATGCATGCACATGTGCCCGACGTGAATTATAAGCTGCCAGGTCCAGGACTCAAACCATGCTCAGTCATGTAGGAGTCCAGAGATGGAATCATTACACCATCTGCTGGTCCCTCTATTTTATTTTTAATATACATGTGTACGATTTCTAGGGTTCTTTTTTTAACTTTTAAAAATTTATTTATTTATTTTAATTTGACTAGAGAGGGACAGAGTGAGAGAGAGGGAAAGTGAGAAAGCAAACCACCAGGTCCAGGACTCGAACCATAGTCAGCCAGCGCCCCCAACCACCATGCCACCTGCTGGCCCCCCTAGTTTGGATTTTTTTTATAACTCATGGTTTATGGTTATTTGCTATACACTCTCATTCCTCACACACATGGATTTTCTGAGACATTCAGCCATTATGGAATCACTGCTTCAAGTCTTCCCTTCTACCTGATATAAGGCTGCTGGACTGGTTTTTATTTTGTTTTTCCTCAAATACATTTATCTTTTACACTTTTTCTTTTAATCAGTAGAACTTATCGCAATCTATGCCTTTGATTATACTTTCTTTTTTTCCTTTGAAATGTTTTGCCATAAGGCATGTGTGGCTTACCAGAAAGAAACAGAGAGAAAGAGAGGGAAAGTGAGAAATCACCCCTCAGGAGGGATGGCCATGCCACAATCCCTTCTCCTCCGTTTTCCTTTCAGGTCTTGGGCACGTATATGCACTTGGTGTGTTTTTCAAACCACTGGATCCAGGACTCAAAGTGCTGAACCAACCATATGGGATCCAACTGCCCTAACCTCCATGCCACCAGCTGGGCCCCTGGCTATGCTTCATAATGAACTATCTTTTGGTTTTATTCTTGACTATCTGTTGTTTTATGGTGGTTCTTTATTGTGTTCTTCCAATTAATCTTTTATTCTTATTTTCTTAAAGAAGAGCCTATTTTATTAATTTTCAAACATTTCCACTTCCTACTATGTTTGCTTCATACTTGTAGATTTTGGTGAAGTATTGATACTTTATCAGCTACATTGCACTTGCTAGGTGAATCTGTGGTCATCGCTCAAATGAACCACTTCTTAGTTCCTTCCTTCCTTCCTTCCTTCCTTCCTTCCTTCCTTCCTTCCTTCCTTCCCCTCCCTTTCTTTCTTTCTTAATTCCATTTGATGTTATTATTATTTTCTAATTTGACCAGATAGAGACAGAGAGAGAGAAAGGGAAAGCGAGAAAGCAAGCTTCCAGGCCTAGGACTTGAACCACGGTCAACCATGTGGAAATCCAGCACCTTTATCCACCACGCCACCTGCCAGCCCCAGAACTATTTCTTAGTTTCTTGGTGTGTGCCGTGAAGGAAAGGAGAATTTTATTGCAATGCACAAAGGAAGGAGAGTGGGCAGCTCGTGCCGAAAAGGCCTCCCTGACGAAGTCACCCAATGTGTTTTTAACGGCAAATTAAGGGCAAGGGTCCCAGGCATCTGATCAGTTCCAACCTTGGTTTAAGTGGGCATGAGCATCTTGTGGGCCTTTATTTTTTTTTAAGATTTATTTATTTTTCATTCTATTTATTATTATCATTACTCAATTTTGACCAGAGAGTGACAGAGAAAGGGAGCGTGAGAAAGCCAGCCCCCAGGTCCAGGACATGAACCGTGATCAACCATGTGGGAGTCCAATGCTTTAGCCGCCACACCCAGCTCCTGCCAGCCCCTCATGGCCCTTCTTGATGGTCCATGCCTTAAATAAAGAAATTGCTATTCCAGGAGGGAGTCAGGATCAGGCTTTCTGGCACTATTCCACCTTTCATTTCCACTTATGAACTTTTGTTTCACCTTTGAATATCTTTTCATAGACCATTCCTTACTTTCCAAATGTGTTGTTCTTGCTCTCTGCCCCTTTATGCCCACTAGACTGTTATTTTTTTCACTTTTAACATTTTCTCATGGTCAGACCACATTTTCCAACTCTCTTTTTCTCTCTCTCTTCACTTTAGTTTTTTTCTTTACTCCATTTTCCAAAGAAATTAGTTTATTATATTTTTCACCTTCAACCATCTAAATGCTTTTGGGATCTCGTCCTTCTGGGTCTTCGTGGTGACTTCTTGGTGTTTTATTCTTCATGTGCTTAGTCATCTTTGTAAATTGGCCACTGTATTTTTTGGGTAAAAAAATTACAGTAATAAATTTATTCCTGGATTGTCAGCTTCCTCGGGGGCAGACAACATAGCAACGTTGGTATACTCCAACCCTAGGTTCGCCCATCCAGCAAGTCTTGTTCTTCCCCAAATTGCTTAGATGCCGTGGAGGTGGACTGCGAGGCCCTGCAAAATGGAAATTACTTTCATAATGTGTTTACCCTGAGGGCGAAACCCACGGAGGTAGGGAAATGTTAGAGGCCAGTTTATCAGGCTGCACAAATTCAGCAGAGACTAGGATCTGACATAAACCTGCTTTGGCCACGCCATTGCAGAAGTCCCCAGGGTTTCTTCCGGATGGGCAAAGACCCCAGGAATGAATGCTTCATTGTTTGCCTAAGGCCCAGCTGGTCTCTCTGCCTGAATCATCACCTTCTTATCAATTCTGGTGCTGGCATTTTTATTTACAATTTTAACATTGACATGCTTTTATATGGGGCCAGCAGATGGCATAGCGGTTACGTCGCTGGACTTGCACGTGGCCGCAGTTCAAGTCCCCGACCCGGCGGCTTCACACTCGGGCTGGGAGCTTGTGCGTGCATGCCCAAGATCCCAGGAGAAGAATAGAAGAGGAGGGACTGTGGTGTGGCCATCGCCCTGAGGGGTAATTTTTCCTTTCTGTCTCGGTCTTGTGAGCGTACACGCGCTGAGGGGTAATTCTTCCTTTCTGTCTCGGTCTTGTGAGCGTACACGCCCTATACAGCAAAGAAAAAAAGAAAAGAAAAAAAATGCATTATTAGACTTTAAGAATCGCACACATCTTCAGTTGCTCTCACGAGGAGATTGGGGTGAATTAACCTAGTTTATTACTACAAAATGTAGACCTCTGAGGTTTTTAGTTTTAACCCAAAGGTGTAGCTAGGAGATACCAATTTATAGGGATAATGCAAATATTTTGTGAGAGCTGTCTTCTTTCAAGAGCAGTTCAGAGTTGAGAGGATCCCCCCTTAATTTTTACAGGGCTTCCAACAGTCAGCAGCTGACCTTATTGCAAACGACTCAAGCTTCAAAGAAACGTCATACAGCTCATCATTATTTAACAAGACAGCCTAGGCAACGTGGATTTTAATTAGGATTGGTGTTGCTGCTTGAGTTATAGATGAGAAGGTATCTCCATTAACATTCCTTTGTGAAGCACGGTGTATACCCTTGGGTCTTCTCATGCTTCTTTATGCTTTCCCATCGATATCTGAGTTTCCTGGGAAACGCACATTTGGCTATTTTGATTTATTGAAGAATGCTTGATCTTTCGAAATGCATGATTAAAGTCCTTTCAGAAATAAACATGACATAGGGGCCAGCAGGTGGCATGGTGGTTTGAGTACTAGACTCCCACATGGCTGGCCACAACTCAAGTCCTGGACCCACTGGCTTGCCCTCTCTCTCTCTCTCTCTGTCTCTCTCTCTCTCTCTCTCTCTCTCTCTCTCTCTCTCTGCCTCTCTCTGGTGAGAGCACGTGCCCAATAGCTAATTTAAAAATAGTAATAATAAATGAATACATTTTTAAAAAAGAAAGAGACACGAGTGCTTTAAATAGAAATGATTAAAGTCAGTTTTTCAAAATTCAGATATTTGAATTTTACCCATCAAAATGCCCTCCTAGCTCTATTTATGCATGATGGTGGGTTAGGATAATTGTCCTTAAAGATGGATGACAGATTTATGGGCAACTGCTCATGTGTATGTCTGAAATCAGTCTACGATACAGCCATAACGGTAGCGACTTCCCAGTTTCCGTGAGTAATATATGAGACATGATAGAAATAAAGGACCTAGTCAACTTCTTTGGGTACAAAAATGATCTACTAAATCATAACCCTAGTGATATCTGTCTATCAATCAGTCCAATAGCAGTGAATTTATGCACAAAATCTATGCATATTATAAAAGAATAATGGGGCATGCCATGCCAAAATTAAAATAGCTTGGAGCATTAAAAATAATCTATGTTTTCTCTTCATGCAAATTAGGCTTTTATATTGATCATTTTGAATATTTGACTCTGCTTGGAATCCTTTCAAAACTCCATTGACTTGATCTTCATGCAAATCAACTTTTTAAAAATATTTAGCGTCTGGGATGCTTTGCTAAGTGAGTTCCAATTTGGGAGGATGAAACATACCCACCATCCTCCCCCATGCCAATGTATAAATCTTGTAAACTAGCTCCTTGCGGCAGGAGTTGAACGATAGCAACCTTCCAAGAAAAGTAAAAAGAAGCGCCATCTCAGATGTTTTCAGAATGTTAAAAATATTTTAGGAATGGGACATTTTCAGAATGTTCCTATTTCTCAAGAAAATTGCAAAGCAGGGCACTTTTCAACTGTCATGCATAATTAGATTTTTTGGTTTGGTCTTTTGCTTTTAATTTTGAATCCACTACAGAAAGGTCCTCTGGCATGTAAATACTTAAATTGTGTAGTGACAAACCCAACAAGGTCCACGTATTGAAAGCTGCACTCTGTCACAGAAGGACATTAAGGATGACCTAAACAAATGGGGATCTATACTATGTTCATGGACTTCCCATGGGACTACTCGGTATTGCTGACTTGTCCACTTTGTATGAACTGATCTATAAATGCAATGCCATCCCAAGTCAACCATAAGTAGGCTTATTTTCTTTTAAAGAGACATTCACAGGCTGGATTTAAATTCATATGAAAAGGCAGAGGACATGGACTAGCCAAAACTTGTGCGGTCGTAGTCAAACAAATTTGAAGGACTCATACTCCTTGTCCTCGAGTCGTCGCATAGAGTTATGCTACTTATGACCTAAAGAAACACCTAGATTAATATGATAGCGTGGGAACTTCATCACTAGAACTATACATATACAAATGATGGATTTTCCAGAGGTGCCAACATGATTCTGTCCAGAAAAGATCATCTTCACAGCCAATGATGTTAGAAAAATTGGGTATTCATTTATTAAAAAAATAAGAAGAAGAAATGAAAAGAGAAAATGTAAATAGACTTGGCTCTGTAGCCTGAATCACACGTATCCGACCATGTTGTTTAAATCCCAGCCCTGGTTACTTGAAAAACAAACCAAATGCGTGTGCAAGCTGGCCCAAAGTCCTGAGACGATAGAGAAATGGAGGTGAAGGAGAGTGGGGTGTGACAATGCCCCATTTGAGGGTGCTTTCTCCTTCTCCCTCTGTCCTTCCCTCTCTGCCTCTCTCTCTCCTTCTCTTTCTGTGTGTGTTTCTCCTGTGTGTCTCTGGCAAGCACATGTACCTTCTGGAGAGAGAGAGACAGAGAGAAAGGGAAGAAAAGAAATTAAATGAAAAGGAGGGAAGAACGAAAGAGAGAGAGAAAGATTTGATTCATACTTCATATCATTCGCCAAAAGCAAAATAAATAAATAAAAAATAAATTGAATACTAGATGTCAAATATAAAATTGTGGAACTTTGGGGAACTAGCAGATGCGTAGTGGTAACATTGCTGGACCCCCACGTATTCAAGTCCTGGACCCCGCAACTTAAATCTCAACACGAGGAGTATATGCGCACGTGCCCAAAATCCTTCCAGGAGAACAGAGGAAAAGGGATTGTGGCATGGCCATTCCCCCCCGGGGGGGATGGTTTCTTGCTTTCTGTCTCTCTGCTTTTGTCTCTCCAGCAAGCACATTTGTGCCCTATAGCAAAACACTCTCAAAAAAAAAAAAAAGAAAGTCCCAGAATCTTCTCTATCCTGGGTAGAAACGGGGTTAGCCACATCTCGAAGTTCCCATTAACTAGACTATTCTTCAGATAAAAGAAAAAATGGAAGCATCAACTATGTTGAATTTTCTAACTCACCTTGAGGTCTCTGAACGTGAAGTTTTGGCCACACAGCATGTAGATACTGGAGGGCCATTTGCGTTCTATGGATCCATCCCCATGGAAGATGGCCGGGTAACATGGGCTTCGTGCCTGAACAATTAGTCAGGGGTCTGCCTGGAGGTGGAGAACTTGCAGAGAAGGTGCTTGGGCATTTGATTGTTCCCATGGACCAGCACTAGTGGCGTGGGCAGTGCTCGAATGTCTGTACCCCCATGGACCTCTCGATGTTCAGGCGGTCCCCTTTCCACAGTCAAGGAATCCATTGATATTTGTTTCAAAGTATGTTGTGCAGTGATGAAAAGATTGTTTCAGGTCATTGAGCCATGTCTATGGAAACCCGGAGGCAGGTTTGTTAACCACAGCACTGTCGAAATAATGGCTTAGACAATTCTTGGCTGTCAGGGGACGTCCTGTGCCCTCTTCCCCAGTGACCCTTCTCAACCCAATAATGGTCAGTAGCTCCTAAACCATCCTTCCCTGAGTTAAGGACACCAAAAATTTCTCGAGGCATGGGCAAATGAGCCAGGAGCTGGAGAGAAAATCTACGCAGCCTCAGTGAAAGGAGGTATACTCATGTTGAATGTCACATGAATTACACTGCGGGTGGCTATTTCTAGCTCATGTGTACAGAATATGAACTATTTTCTTTTTCTTTTTTTTTTTTAGAGAGTTTTATTTGCTATATTATACATACACTCACTAGAAAGACAGGGAGAGACAGAGACAGACAGACAGAAAGCGAGAAATCAGCCCCCCAGGGAGGATGGCCACGCCTCAATCCCTTCTCCTCCATTCTCCTCTCGGGATCTTGGGCACACACACACATGCGCCCGGTGGGAGTTTAAGTCACCGGGTCCGGGACTCGAACCACAGTCGACTACATGGGAGTTCAGCGACATAGCCATGACGCTAACTGCTGGTCCCCAGAATGTGAACTATTAAAACAGCATCAAGAGTCTTTTGATTTGGTTAGTTTTTCTTATAGCATATGTGTGCTCACCAGAGACAGAGAGAGGGAAAGTGAGAAATCACCCGTACAGGCAGGTGGGCCAGTCTGCAATCCCATGTCCTCCGTGGGGATTTTGGGCACATATGCACAAGTGCTTGGTGTTCTTCTCAAGGCACCACATCTAAGACTCTCACGATGCACTCAGCCATGGGGGATCCAGCCACTCCCAATCGTCACGCCACCCCGCTAGCCAAGAACTTTACCATTAGCTCAGCTCAGAATTCACACGTGAAAGGCGTGTTCTCCCATGTGAGACCAATCATTGAGAAAAAAAGGAAAAGACAGAGTTTTTGGTTGTTGTTTGTTTTACAGATACCCTTCATAGTCATAGGGAAGCTTTGTGGCCACCGTTTTAGAGCCTTTGGGTACTATAACTGAGTAGGGAACACTGAGAAATGTTAAATTTTTAAAATTTAAATAATTGTTTAAAAAGTGTTCTTTCTTTCATGAGCAACAGAGAGACACCATGATCCGCCCCAGGCTCCAGCCAGCCCCATTCCCTGGGCATACACACTCTGTCGGCTTGCTAAGTTATTCTCCTGCTTGTCATCCTTGTGAGAACTACCCCGAGGGCCACTGTTCCCTCACATGGCCTGTTTCTATCTGAACTGCGAGGGAGGGACGTGGACAGATTCTATTATTTTTATTTTTATTTCATCTGTTCCGAAAAAGTAATGGTGACTTAGAATAAAGTAGCTTCAACCTACTGGTGCGTCGATTTTGAAAAACATCATTGATGAAGTCTAAAATCAAGGATATTGAGGTTGGAGATGCTCTTCTTAACGTTCAATGATAGGAAATGAGCCGGCGAACCATGAAAGAGGCCCATTTTCTTTTTCAAGAGCCAAAGAGAGTGAAAAAAAACCACATTAACAAAAGGCTAAGAATCTTCAGAGTCTATTACTCCCTCTTGAAAAACGAGTTAAGTGACTTCCCAGCAGGAGGGAAGGGTATTTATAACAGGAGGTTTCATTAGTTACCAAATGGCTCTTCTCTCTCATATATTTGCACAAAATTAGAAGTGTGAAGAACTATAACCTTTATATATTTTTCTAGTGCTTACTCATTTTGCTAGAAGATTCCCACCTCAGACTTTACAGTTCGGAGTTTCTTTTCTTTTCTTTTTTCTTTGTTTTTTGAAGTTTATTTTCTTGTTTTGAGAAGAAGAGAGAGAAAGAAAGAGAGAGGAGAGCATTGTCAACAAGATCCAGGCATGTGCAGCTGGACCGGGAACTGAACCCACGATCTTGTAGAGGGACCAGGAACCGAACCCATGATCTTGCAGATGGATCCAGTTTTGCTTGAGCAGTGCACTGTGCCATTCAGTCAGCCCAGTGGTTGTGCTGTTGCAATCCGTGTTGCTTGCCTTGGTTAACTTGGCAGAACATGGTCCATTTGCCTTCACCCAAAGGGTAGTTTCCTGTGTTTGCAATGTATTTATTTAATTTTATTGTTTTTAAGAATCCTTTTTTAAGAATGATTTAATTTTATTTATTTACTCTTTAGAATTTGATATAGGATGCATGTGCTTATCAGAGAGAGAGAGCAAGCTGGCAAGCTGCCTAATCCGGGACCTGAACCATGGTCAGCCATTTGGGAGTCCAATGCCTTAACTACCAGTGTATTTTCAATTTAAACATGGGTCACTATAATTTTTTTTTTTAATTTTGACCACTTGAGGGTTAAACAGTGATACAGTGGTAAAATGCAATATTCTGTAAGGCTGACCTGCATGAGAAGGTCCCAGTTCAATCCAGAGACCTGAGTATGTCAGGCATTAGGGTGCTCATGGCCCCAAGCTGACAGGCTGGGCATGGATTTCAGCGTGAAGACCTTGTTGGGTGCCATCTCTCTGTCACTGTCTCTTTTGCTTGTGGAAAAGGGTGCTCATGGCCCCAAGCTGACTGAGGCTGGGCATGGATTTCAGTGTGAAGACCTTGTTGGGTGCTGTCTCTCTGTCACTGTCTCTTTTGCTTGTGGAAGAACTCAGCAAATAAAAATTTTTAAAAATAGACTGCATGCCTATTGAAAACATGGTAGTTATTAAACTCAAGGAAGATACCTAAGACAGAACAGGCCCATCGTTTGAAATTGGATGATAATCAAAATCAATATGTTTTGCTTTGTGTTTGCTGAAGTTTTTCATTGTGAGCCCTTTCCTTCCCCCTTTCATTTGCCAACAGATGTTCTCAAAAGGGCCATTTTAGTTGTTGACTCAATGAAGAAGCTGGAGGCAGCTCCGTGAGTGGGTGGTACAGGATGAGGAGGAAAGAAGGGAAAGGAAAGAGGAGAGTCTTCATTTACAGGATCCTTGTGGCTTTATCAAAAGTGCTGTCCTGGGGCCAGCAGGTGGCATGGTGGTTGAGGTGCTCAACTGCCACATGGTCAACCATAGTTTGAGTCCGAGGCCTGGCAACTTGCTTTCTCATTTTCTCTCTCTCTCTCTCTCTCTCTCTCTCTCTCTCTCTCTCTGTCTGTTTCTGGTAAACCCATGTGCCCTATGCCAAAAAAAAATTAATAATAATAAATAAAATTGAGGGACTGGCAGGTGGTGTGGTGATTAAGGGCGCTAGATTCCAATGTGGCTGATCACAGTTCAAGTCCCAGACCCGGTGGCTTACTTTTTCTCTTTCTCTCTCTCACCCTGTTCCTCTCTGGTAAAATTAAAATAAATAAATAAAGACAAATAAAAACAATTATTTAGAAATAAATAAATAAAATTGAATAAATAATTATTTTTTAAAAGTAGTGTCCTGATATTTAAAATGCATACAGAAGAGTCTTCTAAAAGTTTATGAAAAATGCATAATATGAAAAAATTGTGTAGATTCTTTTTTTTTTTTTGCACCAAGATAAGCTTGTACTTTGCACTTTTTTACAGACTTTTTTCAGTTTCTTTATATATTTATGAGGGTTTAGCTAAGAAATAGAAAATAGCATGCTTTTCCTTTTAACTAAGTTTTGTCAATTTTTATACCTATTTAATCTTCCTAAACCTTTGTTCAAGGTTCTGTGTATCCAAGATGGCGTATGTAGATGATAAACACGTCTACACATTTTGTGAAACTGTATAATAATTCATTTTGTATGATGGCTTGAAACTACTTCAAGGGATTTTGTCTGTTTGTTTTGCTATAAGGTGTGTGCACTACCCAGAGAGAGTCAGAGAAAGACAGAGAGAAGGAAAATGAAATATCACTCCTCCCCTAGGAGGAATGGCCACACTGCAATCCCTTTTCCTCCATTCTTCTCTTGGGATTTTGGGCATGCACACACACATGCTGCTTGTGTGATTTTCAAGCCATCAGTCGGCCACGTAAGCATCCAGTGCCATAACCACCTTGCTTTCTGCTGTCCTCTCAAGGGATTTTAATTCATTTGTTGTATTGACCCTTTTCTGCTCTGGTGAGTTTACAATAGTATGCATGCAGCATTTCTTAAAGACATGGTATGTTGTCTTTTTTTCCCCTTCTTAGTTTGTGAATTTAATCCATTTATATTTGTTGGATAATATTGATTGATGCTTATTTCTGCCATCTCATTTCATATTCTCAGTTTATGTCATATTACCTTTTGTTTTTGAAAACATATGACCCTACTTGCCATTAAATATAAACCTTGTCCTGGACTTATAGTATAACATCCACTTTTGTTTGTGTGTTTCCTAGAGGGTGTGTGCACTTACAAGAGAAAGACATACGGAGAGAGAAAGAGAGAGAAAGTGAGAAATCACTCTCCCCCCCAGAGTAAATGGTCATGCTGCAATCACTTTTCCATTCTTCTCTAGGGATTTTGGGCATGTGTGCTCAACATACACACACACATACACACACACACACACACACACACACAAAAAAAAAAAACAAAAACATGTTTTTCAAGTTACTGAGTCTGGGATTTGATCCACACACTCAGCCATGTGGGATCCAGTTGCTTTAACCCCTGCACCACTGTCTGGCCCTCAAATTCATGATTTCCAATGTCCTCCTTTTCTTACAAACCTTGCTAACTGTATTGTCTCTTGGATACGCTTACTTCTGGATTTCAGATTATATTCTCCCTCATATTTATTCTGCATACGATTTTTCCCTGCATTCACAAATATGCTGCAAATCTCTAGCTCCTAACTACTTCCCATTTCAGTGGGCAAGTGTTTATTTTCTGTTTCTGCTCATCAGTTGTGCATGTGGCTAGCATATTCCAGTGTAACAGAGGCTTGTATGAAAAACCCTTTGTCTCCTCACACGCCTCTGTCATTTGGTTGTCTCAGAAAATATTACTCTTCCTCATGTCTTGAGAATCCTTCTGAAGAAACTCATACTAAACAGCATGTAAAGGCAGTGCACTAGACAACTTTTTATACCTTGGTTTTTCCACTTAAAACACAAATTTGCAATTGCCCTGCTTTTGACACACATAAACCTACTTCATTCTTCATAAGAGTCCCAGACAGTTCAATAAATAGATATACCATATTTTTTGGATGACATTAGTTAGTTAGTTAGTTAGTTAGTTAGTTAGTTAGTTAGTTAATTTTGTTATAGGGCATGTGCACTTGCCAGAGAGAAAGAAAAGGAAAATGAGAAAGCATCCCCTCTGGAGGATGACCACACGAGAATCCTTCTCCACACTACCCTTTCAGGATTTTGGACACACACACACACACACACACACACACACACACACACACACCTGGCGTCATCTGTTACTTGATTTCTGCAGCTTTACTTTGCGATGTGTCATAATATTCCAGGAGGAAATTGAGGCTTAGAAACATTGAGTGGTCTGAGCAAGATTCCAGAGTATTAGCCCAGAGCCAGGACTCAAACTCTACTTTGGACCTGTAGCATCTTCTTTTTCTTTACTGTATTTGTTCTCAGTGGCTGCCAGTTGCCATTGGGTTGAAAATAATACCTCTTACCATCCATCCCACTCACCACCTTCTCTGCTCCCTTGTTAGAGCCGAACTCCATGCAGGAGAACCCCATCCTGCACCTTCTTTGTAAATCCATGCCTGAAGCTTCCCCTTCTGTTCAGACCCTGCCCTTGTGCCAGAGTGGTCTTGTCCGCCTACCTCCCCTGCTTGGTGAGGTCACAGTGGGTTTCTGGGAGGTGACTGTGGTCAGGCCAGCACAGGAGGAGCAGGAGCAGGAGAGTCAGTTGGAGAAACAGCTGTGGAGGGGCTCCCTGCTGTGGAGCAAGCATTACACTCTGTCATTCGGAAGAGAGGTTCCTTCCTCAGCCCCAGGGTTCAGCTCTCCCACAGGGATCACTCTTCAGTGTGTGAGTATCTTGTCATCCTCGCAGGGTGCTTAACCCTCACCCTGGTGGCTGATCCTGGGACCCTGGTCACTCCTGACTGCTGCGCACCAGGAGGAAGGAGGGGATGCATCTGGACAGCTGTGTGTTCACCCTTGGTTGGGGGACTGCAGGTCAGTGGCACGAGAGTCCCTTCAGCCCCATGCGTGAGGCTCTGCTGTCTCCTGCCCTCTGAGGCAGCGTTCAGGCACTTAGGATCCTCCAGTGCATGGAGGCAGTGCCCACTCCTTTGGTCTAGGTTTCCTGGGTTTAGATTTGATGTGCTTTCCTGTATATGTGGTACGTCAGCATTCATGGTGGTGTCAATTTCCGTTTTGTTTTTTTTCTTTTTTCCAAAAATTACTGTCACATCCTGCATGACCAAAATGTCGGAGCCACCAAAATAGGAGCTGGATAAAACACTCAAGACAATCCATAATCTTATTTTAATAGTTATTTCATTTAACTTTATTTATATCTTTTCATTTGATCACAGAGGGACAGAGAGAGAGAGAGAGGGAAAGTGAGAGAGCCACCAGATCCTGAACTCATGGTTGGCCATGAGGGAGTCCAGCATCCTTAACCACAGTGCCACTTGTTGGCCCACAGGCAATGGCCTTTGATGGTGGTGACTCGAGCTATCTAAATGTCTATGCTACAGTGATGTTTGGGACCAGGTGAGAGGTGGAACTATGGATGGTTTCCCATGACATGGGAGAATGAAGCAAAGGTGCCTCCAGGCCTCATAACAAGAAAATTTCCTAACAAGGAAATTTCTCTTCTTTTCTTTTCTTGTTATTTTTTTCTCTTCTTTTTTTTTTTTTTTACCTTCAATCACTGTATATCATTACATCATACAAGATGAATTTTCCCAGCTTGAATACACTGTATATTATTAGTCCAGTCAAATATATTACCGTACACATTGTCATCAATCAACAGATACTTTTCCATTTTTGTTCCTTAAATGTTTTGCTTCTTTCTTTTGCCCTTGACTACCTCTTCACTTTCCCCCATTTCTCACCCTCCTCCCACATTGTCTCTGGTACCCACAGTTGTTCTCCATGCCTTTACACCTTCCAGTCTCTCAGTTTCTGCCATGGAGTGCAGACATTCAGTATGTATTGAGCGGAGACATACAATTGCCTCTTTCATAGTCTGATGTGCCTCACCTAGCAGTAAATCTCCCATATTCATCCACTTTCTATCAAATGCCAGGGTCTTATTTTTTAGGGCTGAGTAGTATTCCATAGGGTATATGTGCCACATTTTTTCAATCCAGTCATCTGTCTGTAGACATTTGAGTTCATTCCATATCTTAGGAAATGTGAATGATGCCACAATAAACATGGATCATTTCTCACGGTTATCATTATTTCTAACCACTGGGCACTCCAGCCATTAGATGGGCTTCCTCAGGGGCATGGCGTCTTCTCCGTCCCTGAAGGTCCGTGACTAGCAGCCAGACAAGTAACGCTTGAGATGCTGTAGATGCAGTTAGGTGGTGGCACAGTGGTAAAACCGAAATGGCAAGGGTCTCCTATGTGGCAGGGTTCCAAGTTCGTGCGCCAAGACTTCCCTGTGCACACCGGGACACATGCCCACACCTGGGGCTGGCCAAGGCTGGGGGTGGATCATGGCATCCGGTCTCTGTTGGGGTTGCTCTCTCTCTCTCTCTCTGTTTCTCTCTCTCTCCTATTCTGTCACTTTTGGTCAGGGAAGAAATAAATAAAAGAAAAAGGCTAAGAAGAGAGAAGAAACTCATTGTAGAAGGCGTAGCTCATGGGACCAGCAGGTGGCCTGGTGGTTAAGGTGCTGGACTTCCACATGGCTGGCTGCAGTTCAAGTCCTGGACCTGGTGGCTTGCTTTCTCACTTTCTCACTCTCTTGTGAGCACAGGTGCCCTAGAGCAAATTTTAAAATAATAACGATCAATAAAATTAAATAATTTTTTAGAGTTTTTGCTATACAGTATGTGCACTTGCCAGAGACACAGAGAGAGACACAGAGAGAGAGAGAGAAATTGAGAAATCAGTCCCCGGGGGGATGGACATGCCACAGCACCTTCTCCTCCATTCTCTTGGGATTCTGGTCATGCATGCATTCATGCCTGGCGTGACTTTCAAGCCACTGAGTCCAGACCTTGAACCATGGCTGGCCACGTGGGAATCCAGTGCCCCATCCACTACACCACCTCCTGGCCTCAAATAATTCTTAAAAAAAAATAAGATAAAGTAAGGTACAGCTTGTCCCAGACTTTATTTTCACTTATAAACAACTGGCAGATAATTCATTTTGCTATTTTTCTGAATGACTCTGCCCATGTGACATGACTGCATGCTTGTGTTGAATCGAGGCCAATGACCAAGGTCATTCTACTAGGGAGAGAAGGCTGGGCAGCTCCGGGAGTTGAGCCTGGGATGTTTTCCCCTACAACAACTCCATAGAAATGGTTCTGCTAAATGAAAACTCCAAAAAGTGACAGTGAACGGTCCCTAACAGCTTACTCATTTCAATTGTGTATTTCTTTAAAAATAAAAAAATACATAAAACTTTTCTTAGTTTCATGCTGGAAATCAAGATTTCCTGATCCTTTGATGCACATGCGAGTCCTGGATTTGATGGCTTACTTTCTCACCTTCTCTCTCTCTCTCTCTCTCTCTCGCTCTTGCTCTCACTCTCTCTTTCTCTGGTCAAATTAAAAATAAATGAATGAATAAATAAAGTTAATTAATTCTGATTTTAAAAAAGTTAAAATGTTATAGAGTTGCCATGTTCCTATCTTGTGTGTGTGTGTGTGTGTGTGTGTGTGTGTGTGTGTGTGTATGCATGTGTGTGTGTGGAGAGGATTTTGCTCCTGGGCATGTGCGCTTGACAGAGAGATAGAGAAACAGAGAGCGACAAATCACCCACCAGGAGGGATGGCCACACTGCAATCCTTTCTCTTTCATTCTCCTCTCGGGATCTTGGGCATGCATGCACACGCTCCTGGCATGAGTTTAAGCCACCAGGTCTGGGACTCGAACTGCGATTGACTACATGGGAGTCCAGTGACATAGCCATTATGCTAAGTGCTGGTTCCCTATCTTCTTCAACCTATCACAGGATAACATTTTGAAGAGTGTACTCAAATGTGACATTAAAGCATATAAATAGGAACTTGTAGGTGGTTGTAAGTCAATTCGTTTATTAATAGTCATAGACCAGGCCAGCCTCATAGCCTGGTGAGGGCAGCTAGATTTCATGTGGTCTACTGCAGGTTTGAAACCTGGCTCCAGCACCTTGAAAAACATGGTGGGCGTGTGTCCACGCGTAGAAGGAGGGATTGCAACATGACCAAGCCCCCATGGCAGGGCGGGGGTGTGCTCTTTCCTCTGTCTTTGTCTCTATCTCTCTCTGGCAAGTGGGTGCACCCTCTGGCAATTAAAAACTAAATCCAATAAGAACGGTAGCAGACCAGTGTGTTAGAAAGTGCTTCCGTGCTTCTCAGTGTTCGCTGTAAAGCACCCGCTGACTACTCTACTTAGGGATTAAGCACACCGTTCACAGATGGTCATGCACTTCGCTCTCAGACCTGTGCCTGCTCCCGAGGTTGGAGGGCAGAGAAGCAGTCCGTGGACTGCCACCACTCTCCCATACTCACCACCCAGCATGGCAATACTGATGGAGATTTTTTAAAAATGACCTTTTCTGGAAACCATTCTCTAACCAACCAAGTCCTTTCTCCCCTGAGCGAGACAATGACACAAAGGCTTTATGCACAAAAAAGTGAAGGACAGTGGATGCATCCGCTTTGTCCTGAGTTTCTGCCAGCTTCCTAAGCTCTGTGGTCTTGGGGATTCCATAAAGCCATGTGCTGCTACAGACAGAAACACACAGGCAGAGCCAGGGCGGGTGGCAGAGGAAGAGAACATGCATGAAAGGATTTTCAGTCTCCCATCCCTGGTGATGACAGAGGGCTGAGAGGGAGCCTGCACCAGTCAGCAGCTTTCTTCCATACACATTGTATCCTTGGGCTAAAAAAACCACCCTGTGTGTGTGCATTTACTCTGCATCCATAAAAAGGAAAAGCATTGTACCCACGATTGCATCTCTACTCTGTGTCCATAAAAAAGGAAAAGCATTGTACCCACGATTGCATCCGAAAGAATAAGAGAATAAATGAAAATACACACTCACACCTTTCTGCTGTTCTGCCCACCCCGGAGGCGTCTGTGTTGAAGCCTGCTATGTTCAAGTTCTCGATGGTTAACTCCGAAAGAAAACAGACTGGGCAGTGGAAACCGAAAGTGAGTTCTGCTGCCCATCATCAGATGGGTAATGTTGTCCAATAAGCCCACGATATGTTTCGCTGAAGAGCAAGCATTCCGCACCGGGTCACAGCATGAGAAAGGAGCCAGCCTGAGCCCCGCCTTGCACGCAATTTACCTGCGTCTGTATTATGTCACCTCTGTCCTCTGTGATAAAGTGGCCTGATGCTGTCAGCACTAGCCCTGGCTGACTTCCTGAGACCACCGAGCAAATCGTTCCCCAGCCTGATACGGATCTTTTCTGCATCCTCCTTGGCCTCCTGCCAACTTTATTGTAGGGTTACGATGGACATGCACAGAGAGTAACAGATCTGGATCCCACGTGGCGGACTGCAGTTCGAATCTCAGCCCCTGTGCCTTGATAAGTAGGCTTGGTGTGTGTGCACGCATGCCCCAAGGGCAAGCAGAATGGAAAGATGGAGAAGGGATTGCAGTGTGACTGTACTCCATTGAGGTGCTTTCTCTCTCTCTCTTTGGCTAGCACATGTGCCCTTAGGCAAGAACTGAAAAGAAAACTTATAAACATGTCTGTATTCATTTGGTTTAAATACGTGTATTATTCATAATAGCAGACTAGTGTGTTGTGTGTTTGACAGAAGGGGTAAAATGGAATCCACCCATCACACTAGCTTTCTCGTTCAGTTTCTGGGCTAAGTTTTGTTACGAAGCTGCCAGTCCCCTGCACGTCTTAAGTACTCAAGTGTTTCAATAGTCTTTTTTTAAAAAAAAATTGTGTGTTTATTTCATTTTATTTGTCACTGTTCATTTTTAATTTGACCAGAGAGAAAGAAATTGAGAAAACAAGCCTCCAGGTCCGGGGCTCGAACTGCAGTTGGCCACATGGGAATCCAACATTGTTACAACTATGCCCCTGCTGGACCCACAACTGTCTTTTTTTTTGGTAGATAGTTTTTGCTATGTCCAGTGTCCCCCAGTCACCTTAGTTTTCATTCTGGAAAGTCAGTGGGAATTTTGACATTTGACTAAATGACGAATGTTCCCTCGGAGCCATTGAAGCTGTGTGAAAGGAATCGTTTCAACGTGAACATTTTATGTAGACTTACTTTGCTTCTATTTCCTTCCACATCCCACAGAATAATCATCTCTAAAGACAGTATTTTAGCGTAGCATTAAAAGACACAAACAGGGCCAGCCCTGTGGCAGGGAGGTAGAGGAAGCTGGATCCCACACGGCTGACTGCAGGTCGAGTCTCAGCCCCCGTGGTTTGGCAAGTAGGCTTGGCATGTGTGCGTGCATGCCCCAAGGCCCAGCAGGGTGGAAAGATGGAGGAGGGATTGCAGCGTGACCATACCCCATTGAGGTGCTCTCTGTCTCTGTCTCTGTCTCTTTCTCTAGCACACATGCCTTCAGACAATATCTAAAAAGAAAACTTACAAACACTTGTATTTATTTATTTCAAATATGTTTTTTAAGAATTACTTATTTATATATATTTTTTTTAATTTGACCAGAGAGACAGAGAGAATAGGAAAGTGAGAAATCAAGCCTCCAGGTCTGGGACTTGAACCATGGTTTGCCATGTGGAAGTCCAGTGCCTTCACCACCGTGCCACCAGCTGACCCGCCATATTTATTTATTAATATGAGCAGACCAGTGCTGTGTAGGTGAATTGTCTCTTTGCAGTGTTCAGCGTCGAAGATTCCTTGGCTCTTTGACAAAGCGTGATGTGGACATATTCTAACACCCATCACACCCTCGCTGTAAGTCTGCACGTCCACAGTACAGCATTGGAAGGGAGCCGTGCAGTAGGTCTGGCGAAGCCGAGCCCTGTGAGTGGGATGGTGAAGTGACTCATTTACTAAGTGTTTATTAATGTTTTCGTGAAGCCGAGGCGCGGTTCCACACCTCGCTGACATCCAAAGCCTGTGTCTTTCTCTTTCCCAACTGTCTAGTTCTTTGAGACAGCAGGTTATCTGTAATGTTGCTCTCTCGAGCAGAAAGAAGAAAGGATATGCCATGCTTTATTCTTCCAAGGAGCTCTTCCAAGAGTTTTCGAGTGGGCGCGTGTCTGTATATAGAGTGTGTGTGTGTGTGTGTGTGTGTGTGTGTGTGTGTGTGTGTGTGACTGAGTGATTTTAACCACTGTGAAGAAAATCTCAAAGTTGTTTCTCTTCCTTTTTTGTGGAAATGTTGATCAATGATCAATACAATCTGCAGTGTGGCTAGTTTTTCTTTATACCCTGAAGGTAGCTAAACGCCAGTGAGGCATTATATCCTGTTCATACAAAGAGATGATAAAATGGCAGTTTTGTAATACGGGTAGCAACTGCTACCTTTTGGATTTTTTTTTTAGAGAGGTTTTTGCTATAGGGCACGTGCGCTCACCAGACAGACAGAGACAGAAAGTGAGAAATCACCCCCCAGGGGGAATGGTCACACCGCAATCCCTTCTCCTCCATTCTCCTCTCAGGATCTTGGGCACGCACACACACACACCTGGCATGAGTTTTAAGCCACCAGGTCTGGGACTCAAACCGCAGTCAACTTCATGGGAGTCCAGTGACATAGCCATTATGCTAACTGCTGGTCCCTGAATTTTTTTTTTTTTAAGAGAGATTTTTGCTATAGTGAGTGTTTGCTTGTTGAAGAGACAGAAATCAAAAAATCACCTCCCACAGAGATGTCCACACAGCAATCCCTTCTCCCCCACTCTCTTCTTGGGATTTTGGGCACACAGACACGCACACACACACTCACCTGGTGTGAATTTCAAACCAACAGGTCCGGACTCGAACTGCGGTCAGCCATGTTGGATTTCAGTAACATAAGCATTATACCATATGTTGGTCTCCCTTTTGGATTTTTTTTTAATGGGATCTGGACCACCCCAAGATTCTTTCTGCCATTCAAAGAAGGTCTGTTTAGCCATCAAACGTGTTTGCCTAGTGGAGACTAATTCTTACATGGAGTTGCAGAACATTCGCTTTGAGATTAGTTTTCCTCACTTCATAAAGGATTGAGCCCATGGCTTATCTTCTCCCGGCTTCCATTTTTGACTTCGGTAGAGTGGATGTGCTTGTCACAGAAAGCGCGAGGCATGGAAGCATGTGGCTTCAGCACCAGCGCAGTGGACAGTTCCCAGCACAACATTTCAGCAGCGCTGTCTACTGTCCCAACAACGGCAAGCCCAGAAAGTGTGCCTATCCTTCAGGTATTTTCTCTAAAACTCCTGAGGCTCACAGCCCGTGTAGACACAGCTTGAACCTGCAGTGGAGACCACACCAACAAGATCAAGGGTTAGAGCTTAGCCAAATGTGTGGATGGAAAAAGTGCGTCTCTCAGACCATTCTTCGTTACTTTTATGAATTTTTTATTTCATTTTATTCATTTTTTTAAATTTAACCCGAGAGAGACAAAGATAGAAAAAGTGAAAAAGCAAGCCACCAGGTCAGGGACTTGAACTGCGTGTGGTCAACCATATGGGAGTCCACTGCCTTAATTAACTACCACGCCACCTACCAGCCCCAGACAATTCCATTTTTTTTTCATTATTATTATTTTTAATGCCAAAAACCATCAGGACCAGCAGGTTGTGTGTTGGTTAAGGCACTGGACTCCCACATGGCTGATCATGGTTCAAGTCCCAGATCTGGCAGATTGAAAATCATGTCAGATGCACGGATAGGCATGATTAACATCCCGAGAGGAGAATGGAGAAGGGATTATGGTCTGGCCATTGCCCCTGAGGGGCAAGGGGTTGATTTCTCACTTTCTATCTGTCTCTCTCTCTCTTTCTCTGTCTCTTTCTCTCTGGTGGGTATATGTACCCTATGGCAAAAACCTAAAAAAAGAAAAAAAAAAGCCAGAGACAGAGAGAGACTCTCAATAAGCTCTGATCACACTGTAATTATTTTTTCCTCAGTTCTCTATCCCGTCAGTATCTTGGGTGTGCTCAGAGGGTGTGTTTGATGTCCAATGCACGTGTTTGCCATAGATACGTGTTCATCTTCTAGTGTGTCAACAGTAGTCAAGGCTCTCTCAGCTCATCACACCGACCATACTGTTCAAACCAGCAGGTACGAGACTTGAACCTTGGTTGGCCATGTGGGCTCTGGCTTCCCCCGTGCACCTAGCCTCTGTACCGTGGGGCTGGCCCTTTGTGCAGACAGCTGGGAAATACCTTCAGGAGAGGCCTTAGAGGTTCCCAAGGAGATCAGAGCTCCATGTGACCACCCTGGTAACACACCCACGCATGCTCCGATGACTAACTCTCCATTCAGACAATCTGCCTACACTCAAGATCTTGTCTCATGAAGCCCTCAGAAGTACCCCCAAATAAGGGAAGGTCCATGCTTCGATGCAATGTTTGCTGTTTGTTCTACGTACTTTTCATACTGTCTGTTAATCTAGTCATCTAGTGTGTCAGACTAGTGTGACAACTCTGGTCTCTCTTCCCTGCCCTATTGTTGATAGTATTCCCTGAACACTTATGTATATAATGTATGTGTGTATATCTGTGTGTGTGTGTGTGTGTGTGTGTGTGTGTGTGTGTATACCTCTATGTATATGTTGGGTTGTCAGGAAAATCATGATGCATGTTTGCACACAGAAACAGGAAAACACGTGCAGACTTTCTGGGCAGTGTAATATATGCTCTGCCTTGTAGACAGTATTCCCTGAACATGTATGTATGTAAGGTATGCACATGTGTATACATATATGTATCTATATATGTATATAGTCTACCTTCATTGATGGTATCCCCTGGACATTTGCATGTGTAGTGTATGAACATACATGTATATGTGTGTGTATACACTGCCTCATTGATGGTATTCGTTGAAAGCATATGTACTTAATGTATGTGCACACATATACACACATACGTATTGAGGTTCTTTCTCTGATGAGCCGTCCCGTTTGATAGCACATCCTCTGAAGGCATTCCAACTGATCTCTACCCTGTGCTTCCTTCAACAAAGAAAGTGTATTCCCCACCCTCCATCCTCCACACCACTGTGTGTAATTTCTGCAGACCCGTTCAGTGTTGTACATAGATTGGGCACATTGGTGTAGATACAGTCAAAGGTCTCATACTTGCATCCATTTTACCTAGCATGATTGATGTTCTTCCTGGAAAGATTGTCTTGTTTGAGAAATTGCATGGCCGTAGTAGAATAGGATTATACTGGCTACTTCATTGGTGAGCAGAAAAGAGCCACATCTAAAAGAGCAATGCCTACATTGCAATTCTTTGGAGGTATTCACCTGTACATTCAGCCTCACCTCTGTTTTTCTTGCCATCAGTTTTCAGATGGAAGCTGATTTGTATTTTAGATGTAGTCTGAAGTTTTGCTTTTGTTTTGTTTTGTTTTGCCAGAGAGCATATGTGCTCACCAGAAATGAGAAAGACTGTGAGAGGGAAAATGAGAAATCATTCCCCAAGGGGTATGGCCACGCCACAATCCCTTCTCCTCAATTGTCCTTCTGGGATTTGGGGCATGCACACACAGGTGCCCAGTGTGAGTTTCAAGCTGCCAGGTCTGGGATTTGAGCTATGTTCATCCATATGGGAATTCAGTGCATTAACCACCACACCACGATGTAGTCTTCATTTTTTTTTTAGAGTACTTGGGACTCAATGGTACCATGCTATGCGTAGACTATACTTAGTGTGAGTTTGGTCACTTTGCATTTTATTTCTGTTTTTTACGTTGTATCCTTTCATCAACCCTCTAAACTGCGAATTCTTCTAGCACGGGGCTTTCTCTCATTTCTTGGATGCCCAGTAAGTTCCATAGCCCAATTCTTTTCTTCCTGCCCTGCCCTGTCCGAGTGTGACGGTATTCTCTGAGCCTCTGGGTCTTTCTGACTGTTCTTTGTATACCTAACGGAGACTTTCTGAGTCCTCCTTGAACCTCATATCCTCTTTCTCATGCCCGGACACCTGCATGATTGGCCCACCCAGAGGCAAATAACTGAGCAAATAACAGTACCTTAATTTCATGAGTTTACTGATGATGTCCTGAGTCATAAAAGCCACAATATTCAAAACCGAGGAGCAAGGAATGCTTGATTTTTCCACTGGGGAGAGAAAGGTGATATGAGAAGCTTTTATAAAAAGGCTTGCATTTGGACAGAGCTTTGGAAATTAGCTTTAGGCTTCATTGGCCAGTTGAAGATTAGAAGAGGGAGTGTCTCTGCACCATTGAGAAAGCGGGGTTTCCTTTCTATTGGTTCAGGGAGCCGAAGCCAGAGCCAAAGGCAAGAGGCTTTTGGACCTTTCCAGGGGCAAAATAAACACGTGAGGTTCTCTGGGACCTTTCTAGTCATCCCAAGGTTTGAATATGAAGGACAGTGAGTTGTATTGGGATTCGGATTACATTCTTTTGTTTTTGTTTCTGTGTTTTCCGGATATTCTTTCTAGCGATAAGGAGGTGACTTCATTCATTCAGGCTGCTAAGACGTTTCCCCCGGTAGTCGACCGCGGTTCGCGTCCCGAACCCAGTGGCTTGAAACTCACGCTGGGCTCGTGTGCGGGTGTGCCCAAGATCCCGAGAGGAGAATGGAGGAGAAGGGATTGCGGTGTGGCCATCCCCCCTGGGGGGTGATTTCTCGCTTTCTGTCTCTCTTTCTCTCTCTGTCTGTCTGGAGAGCGCACGTGCCCTATAGCAAAAACCTCTCCAAAAAAAAAAAAAGAAAGAAAGAAAGAGCTTCCACTAAATGTTCATTTTTATACTTGTCAGTTTGCCTTCCACAAAATGCTAGAATGTGAACGCTGGGCAGCCGAGTTCTTGGCCACTTTCCAGTCACGATGGCCTTCCCTGTGTTTTTCCAATGACCTAATCCTCGTTGGCACGCACGACCTCGTCGGAGTGGCCTGAGCTGTGCATCATTCTACACGTTGCCATGATGAATGTAGATCCATTCGTGGGAGCTTGAGGCTCTCTCTACTGCTTCCTTCCTTCCTTTCCAAGTGTTGACCAGAAGCACGTTCAAAGGCCCATTGCTGGGGACAAAGTCCCTGTCATGCGTTTTCAAACTCTTCCGGTCTCAGGGCCCAGTCATTGGCATGGTGGCTAAGGGGCTGGATTACCACATGGCCGACCACACGTTGAGTCCCGGACCTGGCAGCTTGCCAAATCGCGTGAGCTGCATGGGCATGTGTGTTCAAAATCCTGAGAGGAGAATGGGGAAGAAGGTCAGTTCTGCACTGTAGCCATCCCTCCCGGGTGGTGACTGCTCACTTTTCCACTTTTGCTATTGCATGGTGCATGCTGGCCAGAGAGAGAGAGAAGACAAGTGAGAAATTGCTACCCACCCCATCCGCCCCGGGGGGACACAGGTATGCCACAGTCCTTTCTCCAGTCTCCTCTTGAAATTTTGGGCACACATGCACATGCACCTGTTGTGTTTTCAAGTCTCTGAGTCTGGGGCTCAAACTGCAAAGCTGGTCAGTCATATGGGATCCCGTGCCTCAACCACCACGCCATCGGCTGCTCTCTGCCCTCCCCTGGGAACACACATGCTCTATGGCAGAAACCCAGTATATATGACTATATATATATAGATATATTTGACTGCGCTAATATGCAGTGTATCCATGCTGGGAAAACTCATTTTGTATGCTGTAAAGATGTACAGTGATTAAATATAAAAAAAGAAAGAAGAAAAAAAACATCCGTCCTGAACAACAAATTAAACTCTTCCATGTGCGTGCGTGCCCAAGATCCTGAGAGGAGAATGGAGAAGGGATTGCGGCGTGGCCATCCTGGGGGGGTGATTTCTCACAGTCCCTCTCTCTGCTTCTCTCTGTCTCTCTCCAAACGCATGTACCCCATGGCAAAAAAGTTTAAAATAAATAAAGTAACTAAGAACTGAAAGCAGAACGAGCTTTGGGGTCCACATTGACAGCAGCACGGAGTTGCCTTTTACAAGGCAGAGGAGGAAGCTGGAGGGGTCCACGGCGGGCTGTGAAATAAAACTGACTACTTCCCACGTGCCTCGGTGTGCGTTCTCACGTGTGTCGGGGAGCCAGAGTCCTCCTACGTACTCTGCCTGGGTGTGTGTGTCTAAATTCCTACGAGGAGACTGAGGAGAAAGGGAACACAAGCTCACGCTGGAACGCCACCTCTGAGCGGCTCCAAATCACACATGTTTTCATGTTGCAAGACTTTCAGGTGAGAAATCCCGCTCAAGACACCTGGGGCGGGGTTCACGAAAATGGGAAAACGTGTTTAAAGTTTGGAATGAGTCATATTTCCCAGTATCCATGGCAAAGAGCTGCTTTTCCAACCTTAATAGGATTTCACATTGACATTGACATTTTCATAAATCAGAATTAGCTTTTTCTTTTTAAACTCCCGTGTCTTATGTAAATCGCAGCGCTGACTTTTATGGTATTGAATATTCCAGAAAATGTCATGGAACCTAATATAAAACAAGTTCACAGTCTCCTTTGGAAGAGCTTAAAGAGATACGATTTCCTATGGATGTGCATTTCAAATTCTAGAGTGCAGCATGGTTTTGAAGGCAAAGCTGTCCCTCCTGGAAATAAACTGGACATTCTGAAGGGTGACTAGACTTTGCTTAAACAAGAATTGCTTTTATGGATTCCAGACTGTTGGCATGAGAGCGGGCTTTTAGCGACAGAGAGGTTTAGAATATTTTACTACCCCTGCCTATAAGCCTCCCGAAATAGGTGAGATCCTGAAAGCCAGCCTCTCGTTACCAAAATCGTGATTCAAAATTTTAACTTATGCTCCCAAAGAAGTTCTGTATGATACAGTTTCTCTCCTGAAATGTGACATGTAATTTTAAAAATGATGATTTATTTAATGTTATTCGTTATCATTATTTTTTTTTAAAGTTGACCAGAGAGAGACAGAGAGAGACAGAGGGAAGGTGAGAAACAGGGCTACCAGGTCCAGGACTCTAACAGCCAGCAGCTACGTGGAAATCCAGCACCTCAACCATCATGCCACCTGCTGGCCCCATTTTTTATTATTTATTTTTTTGGCTGTTGTTGTTTTTGTTGGTTTAGTTTGGTTTTAATAGACAATTTTGCTATAGGGTGCATGTACTTGCCGGAGAGACAGAGAGACAGAAAGCGAGAAATCACCCCCCCCCCAAAGGGGATGGCCACACCACAATCCCTTCCCCTCCATTGTCCTCTCAAGATCTTAGGCACGCACGCACATGTGCCCAGCATGAGTTTAAGCCACTGGGTCCAGGACTCGAACTGCAGTCGACTACGTGGGAGTCCAGCGACGTCGCCATTACAACACCTGCTGGTCCCGAATTCTGAAATGTTTGAAGATTGTGCCCAGTTTAAGCAATGTCAGGAGAAGACCTTTTCCAGAAAGATACTGAATTTTCCACGAACCACCACCCCCTCGACAGGAACTTAGCTAAACAGAAACTAATTACACGGCCACATCACCAAGCTCCAGGGCAGCCTGGCCCGGAGGGACAGGAAGCTCCTTTAACACCAGGCGGTGGTGCAGTGGGGATGAAACTGAACCCACATGCGAAAGGCCCTGGTTCACACCCCAGGACCCCCCTTAGTACATTTGACATGCAAATGCACACATATGCTAGTACCCTCCTTGTCTGAGGCTCAGGAAAGACTGCGGAACAAAGACCCTGTTCTAGGGGCTGTTTCTGTCTCTCTCACGGACAGTATCAATAGAGAGACTTCCAGAAAATTAAGGAAGTGTTTTCTATCATTTAGAAAGAACAATAGTGAAGATCCTTGTGTTCTCCTAAAAATCTCCTCCTCTCATTTCCCTCTATTTTCCTTGGAATTCTCCTAAATTGCACTGTTGTTTTGAGTCAAGGAATCCTGGGTCTTTAGAAAGCTTGTGATTAACTCCCTAAGTGCAAGAGCTAGGTGGTGAAGCTTCTGGAGGACACATGGTTTATTTTAATATGATGTGTGAGAGACAACAGGCTATCGGAGAGAAGTCTGTCTTCGTTCTCAGTCAAAATGAGTCACTCTTTGGCTTTCCCTAGCGTTCATTATTTCTAACTTCCATGTTGGAATTAGTTTTCAGAGAGATTTTTGCTATAGGGCATGTGCACTTACCAGAGAGAGATGGAGAGACAGAAAGTGAAAAATCACCCCCCCCTCCCAGGGGGAATGGCCACACCGTCATCCCTTCTCTTCTATTCTCCTCTCGGGATTTTGGGCACACACGCTCATGCGCCCGGTGTGAGCTTCAAGTCACCAAGTCCGGGACTCGAACCCTGGTTGAGTTCAAGTGAGAGTCCAGCGACATAACCTCCCATGGATGGAATTATTAATATTTAATCAGAACCTTTAAAATACCACTTTCAGAGGCCAGCCGAATGGCATGGTGGTTGAGACACTGGATCCCATATGACTGACCAGCTTTGCAGTTTGAGTCCCAGACTTAGAGACTTGAAAAACACAACAGGTGCAAAATTCCAAAATTCCAAGAGGAGACTGAAGAAAGGATTGTGGCATGCCTGTGTCCCCCAGAGCGGGTAGGGGGGTAGCAATTTCTCACATGTCTTCTCTCTCTCTCTCTGGTCAGCATGTGCCATGCAATAGCAAAACAAACAAACAAAAACCCCAATAACTAAGATATGTTTATTGCTGAACATGTTCAATGTGGCGGTGTACTAAGGGACTTAAAAATGTGTGTGGAAAAATGGAATTACAGTATGGGTTTATTTTGGTGCAAACACTTCTTTAAATCTGTGCATCGTGTTTTCCTCGTACATGTTCTCCGTGAGCATCCTGAAGATGCTTGACAACCCACACTGGGATTCCTCCATCTGTGTTTTCTGTAGACTTTCTGCACTATGTGTTTTCGGAGTTTTTTGCCTTAAATCACCTACGGCTCTTCTGTGGCTACACCACCCTCCCACGCGCATTTGGGCATTTGTACCCAAATTTGTAGTCGGTATCTCTTCACACGAGGAAGAACATGTTCATTACATGTACCCTGAAGGCCGTTGATTCACTAATTCTGTTTCTTAGTATGGAAGTTTGCAGAAGTAAGTACTTTTTTCTTAATTTCTTTCTTTTTTCTTTAAAGAGAGATTTTTGCTATAGAACACATGCCCTCGCTGGAGAGACAGAAAGCGAGAAATCACCCCCGGGGGGGATGGCCACGCCGCAATCCCTTCTCCTCCATTCTCCTCTCGGGATCTTGGGCATGCACGCACATGCGCCTGGTGTGAGTTTAAGCCACTGGGTCCAGGATTTGAACCGTGGTTGGCTCTATGGGAGTCCGTAGCATAACCACAATGCCATCTGCTGGTCCCTAAAGTAAATTGTTAAACAGTGGCATTGGGGCTCAATAGAGGTACAACCATACAATGCCACATTCCGGGAGGCTGACCCTCGGGGAAGGTCCCAGGTTTGCATCCGGAGAACACCCTGTGTGTGCCCTGGACCCAGGACTGGCTGGGGGCGGGTCCTGGTGGGGATGCCTTCTCCCTCAATCATGGAAGAAATAAATCAAAGACAAGAAAGAAAAGGAAACAGTAAGAGCCAACTGTGTGCTGTTCCACTTCATGAATATAATCAGTGAAGCTGAGACGGCTGCTCTGCTGTCTGGGGACTTCTGTAAACCAGGTTGCAATACACAGCCCACCTGGTTGGTTTGCTTTTCTGGTTTGGTTTGGTTTTGTGTTAAATTTTGCCAGAGGACCCGTGCACTGACTAGAAAGAGGGAAGAGAAGGGAGAAAGTGCCTTCTGTGGAGGATGTTCTTGAAGAATCCCTTCACCTAGGGAACCAGCAGTTAGTGTAATGGCTTTGTCGCTGGACTCCCACATAGTCGACCGTGGTTCGCGTCCCGGACCCAGTGGCTTAAAACTCACACCGGGCGTGTGTGCGTGCGTGCCCAAGATCCCGAGAGGAGAATGGAGGAGAAGGGATTGCGGCATGACCATCCCCCCTGGGGGGTGATTTCTATCTTTCTGCCTCTATGTCTCTCTCTGTCTGTCTGGCGAGTGCAC
Source organism: Tupaia belangeri chinensis (assembly GCF_000334495.1). Lineage (NCBI taxonomy): Eukaryota > Metazoa > Chordata > Mammalia > Scandentia > Tupaiidae > Tupaia > Tupaia belangeri. The sequence goes on from NW_006159697.1 coordinate 4,256,771, forward strand.
GCGTCCTATAGTGAAAAAAAAACTCTCAAAAAAAAAAAAAAAGAATCCCTTCTCCTCCATTTCCTCTTTCAGGATTGGGTGGCATGCACACGCATGTGGTGTGTGTCTTTCAAACCTTCTGGTCTGGGACTTGAACTATGCAGTCAGCCTTGTGGAGTCCAACCACCCTAACCACCATACCACTGGCTGGCCCTCCTTTTGCAGGTTTCTGAGAACTCCAGCAATAACTGGAAGCTGATTATCATGCAATCCTATCACATTCTCAGACACCTTGTGGGACACAAATAAGACTATTACCTGTTGACAAGGCTATGTCTGGTGACCTCAGCTGGGCTGGACTGAGGTGTATATCATGCTGGCTAAAGTCTCTTCATAATATAAATGATGAATAGTGATTTCATGTATGAATACTAATAAAAATAAATCATTAAGATTTTAAAAATTAAAGATTTTTTAAATAAAAAAACACAAAATGAAAAATTATCTGTTGAAGATAATAGGTATAGTAATACCTTTGATTGGGCCAATATTCAGTGTATTCTAGATGGGAAAATTTCATTTTGTATGCTGTAGCGATATACAGTGAATGAATGTAAAATAAATCTAAATGAATAAAAAGAACAGATAGGAAAAATTAATTTAATTTTTTAAAGAATTATTTTGTTTAATTTTATTTATTCATTTAATTTATTTATTGTGATGAGAGGGACAGAGAGAGAGAGAGAGAGATGGAAAGTGAGAAAGGAACCCTCGAAATCGGGGACTCGAACCACAGAGTCCAGCGCCCTTAACGACCATGCCACCCACCAGTCCCTGTTTTATTTTATTTTATTTATTTTATTTTATTTTATTTTATTTTAGAGAGATTTTTGCTATAGGGTTTGTGTGCTCATCAGAGAAACAGAAAGTGAGAAATCACTCCCTAGGGCAGATAGCCATGGACTTTCAGCATGCACATAGCATGAGTTTCAAGCCACCGGGTCCAGGACTCGAACCACGGCTGATTACTTGTGAGCCATTTTGGGTGTGCACACACTTGGGTGAGTTTGAAGCCTCCAGGTCCAGGGCCAGAATGAACATGCAGGAGTCCAGCGACATAACCACTGCGCCATCTGCTGGTGTCCTGTGGTGGTGCAGTGTGCAAATCCTGCTGTGTAGTCTGGAACCACGTTGGAGCCCCAGGTTTGATTCCAGGTCCAACCTGAAAACCGGGCACAAGTGGCATGCACCTGTAATCCCAGAGACTCGGGGAGGCTGAAGCAGGAGAATCGTGAGCTCAGGGCTGGCCTGGGCAACATAAGGAATTCCTGTCTGAATAAGAGACAGGGTTAGTGATGCATGCCTGAAATCCCAGCTGAGGCAGGAAGGTTGCAACTCAGCAAGTCCTTGTGAGCGTGAGTACACTTATGCATAATAGGGGGTCCTGTGTAAAAAAGAGATGGGCTTGGCGGGGTCCAGCCTTTACTAAGAACAATGCCCCATTATCTGATTCCAACTGGAAGTTAAAATGCAAGTCTTGTGGTGCCAGCAAGTGGATAAGGTGTTGGATCCCACATGGCTGGTTCTGTGGTTCGAATCCCAGACCTGGTGGCTTGAAAATCATGTCGGGCACATGTGTGTTGCATGCCCCCAAATCCCAATGGATTTCAGCAAAGCCATCCCCCGGGGATGATTTCTCACTCTTCCTCTTTGTCTCTCTCCTATGACTGCACTCACTCTATGGCAAAAATCGAGAAAGAAGAAAATAAATTAAATAACAGGATTTTTTTTGGGGGGGGAGGGCTTTGCTATAGGGTGCATACGCTCACCGTAGAGACAGAGAGGCAGAAAGCGAGAAATCACCACCAGGGGGGATGGCCACGCTACAGTCCATCCTCCTCCATTCTCCTCTCAGGATCTTGGGCATGCCTGCACACGTGCCCAGTGTGAGTTTAAGCCACTGGGTCCGGGATGTGAACCACGGTCGACTACGTGGGAGTCCAGCGACATAGCCATTACACTAACTGCTGGTCCCAACAGTATTTTTAAAAGAATGATTTTATTTCACTTTATTTACTTCGTTTAATTTGACTAGAGAGGGACAGAGCAAGAGAGAGAGAGAGAGAGAATGCAAGCCACCAAGTCCGGGATTTGAACCACTGTCAGCCATGTGGGAGTCCTGCACCCTGAACCACCATGCCACCTGCTGGCCTCCTAAAATAACACTCTTATGTTGTCCTCAAAGACTTGGGAGTCTAACATAGAGCTTGCACCTCTGGAGCGTTTCTAGAACACTCCACGTGAAGATCAGTGTTTGGCGTGGGCGTCTACACATGGCTGTATCTGTGGCATTTCTCAGTGCAAGGTTACATGATGGAACACACACGCAGAGGAGAGACAGCCAGCCCGAGCTCATGCCTCCTCCTCCTGGGGTCGCTGCACCATAGCCAAGTGAACCCAAAATACTGTGCAGGAACAAGTAGGTCCCAGGAGTCATGCAGAATCCACGTTCTAGTGTTCCTCGGGGCTGCCCCACGGCCCGAGCCTGAGGAAACCCAGGCCCGTTACAGAAATCTGCAGCAGGCTGGCTGTCTTGTCTTCCCCGCCTGGGCTCTGTGCAGGGCCATGCTGCATCTGTTTGCCGTAGGCCACTCTTGAATAAACCATGACCCCGCAGGAAGAGGGCGAGCACAGTGTCCTGGGATCAGCCAGGGAAAACAGCTGCAGTAGGGCCAGAGCGGTCTAGCCCCAGGTTTGGGGGCCTTGTGAGTTTGGAAAACATCTTTTTTTTAGAGAAAGAGATGTTTTTGCTAGGGCGCGTGTACTTGCCAGACACACAGAGAGAGTCAGAGAGGCTGAAAATGAGAAATCACCCCCCAGAGGGATGGCCACACCGCCGTCCCTTCTCCTCCATTCTCCTCCTGGGATCTTGGGCACACACACACATGCGCCCAGCATGAGTTTGTTTTGTTTTTAAAATATTTATTCATTTATTTTTATTATTATTTATCTTTTAATTTGACCAGAAGGTGACACAGACAGAGAGAAAGTGAGAAAGCAAACCACCAGGTTTGGGAGTCGAACCACGGTCAACCATGTGGAAATCCAGTGCCTTAACCACCACGCCACCTGCTAGCCCTCGCATGAGCCTTAAGCTGCCAAGTCTGGGACTCGAACTGTGGTCGACTATGTGGGAGTCCAGTGATGTAACCTTTATGCTGACTGGTGGTCCCATTTTTAAGATGATGTTACTGTGCCAAGCATTGACTGTTCAAA
>NW_006159697.1:4261040-4263234 GCF_000334495.1 Tupaia belangeri chinensis
AGAAAGAAAGAAAGAAAGAAAGAAAGAAAGAAAGAAAGAAAGAAAGAAAGAAAGAAAGAAAGAAAGAGGGAAGGAAGGAAGGGAGAAAGAGAGAAAGAGAGAAAGGGAAAGAAAAAAAGAACGATTTCATTCCCCTCCATAATGGGAAAATTTGCAAAAATGCTTTTGCAAGGATGAGATTTGTAACCGTAGAACTAAGTTACTTTGTAGGGCCCAGCCGGTGGCATAGTGGTGAAAGCAGGTAGACTTCACGTGGCTGACTGCGTGATTGGAATCTCGGACCCAGCAGCCTGAGAAACATGCCAGGCACATGTACATGTGTGTCCAGAATCCTGCAGGGTGCAGCAAGGGAGGAGAAGGCTCTGCTGTGACCAACCCCGTGGCGGTGTTTTCTCCCTTTTCCTCGTTCCCTCTCTTTGCCTCCGGAAAACACACAGACCCTGTGACAAATGAGAAAACATATATTTTGGGGGACCAGCAGATGGCATCATGGTTACATCGCTGGACTCCCACGTAGTCAACAGCAGTTCGAGTCCTGGACCCGGTGGCTTGAAACTCAAGATCCCAAGAGGAGAGCGGAGGAGGAGGGATTATAGTGTGGTCATCCCCTTTGAGGGGTGATTTCTTGCTTTCTGTTGGTCTGGCGAACACACATACTCTATAGCAAAAAATATCGTTCTTTAAATTGAAAAAAATGTATTTCTTATTTGATAAAGTTATACAGCAGTCGTCCACAATGAAAAAAGGATACATTGCAAAGCCCCCAGTAAATAATGGAAACCACACACTTAGCATGGGCTCCGTGGACACTGTGTTCCTAAACATGTTTATGTATGATCACGTGTCGCTTATAAATGAGGAAGAGAGAAACAGTAGCTGATGATAAAACAGAGCGATTATACCCGTGCGCTACAATCAGCATTATGGAACTGCATGCTCTCTCTCCCCCAGATAGCAAATCATCCTTTACTCCTATTTTTTGGACAGTGGTCCATCCGGGTCACTGACATCTTGGAAAGTGAAAGCACGCCTCGGGGAGGATTCCTGTCCACGTGCCCAAGAAACTCGCGCTTTTGTGGTTTCAGAAGGGTGTAGCTGCTGGCTCACTGATAGTTCTTACATTTGGATTTGCCGAGTTGGAGCAGGGGAAGCCAGTTCTCTGGTGAAATCCATGGCACCCTGCTGTCTTTGCGAGACCACCCAGACCTGGTCTGTCTGGGTGCTCCGTCTCTGGCTGCCTGATCGTCAGAGAGCATGTGTGCTTGCCAGACGGAGAGACAAAGGGGAAAGCATCTCCCGGTGGTGTCCAGCCATGCTCCAACACTTTCTCCATCCTTTCCCCGTCCTGTCAGGATTTGGGGCATGCATGCATGTGCTTCATGTGGTTTTCCAGCCACCAGGGCCAGGAGTAGCCCTGTGGCCAGCCATGTGGGATCAGCTACCCAAATCACACCACAGTGCTATTTTTTAGGTTTTTTGGTTTTTCTAAAGTGGGTTTTGCCTTAGGGTGCTTGCACTCCCTGGAATGAGAGAAACAGAGACAGTGAGAGAGAAGGTGAGAAATCACCCCCAGGGCAGGGAGGGATGGCCATGTCACAATCCCTTCTCCTCCATTCTCCTGGGATCTCCCAGCATGATTTTCAAGCCACCGGATCCAGGACTCGAACTACGGTCGGTCATGTGGGATTCCAGAGACGTAACTGCTATGCCACGTACTGGTCCCAGGGCGTTCCCTGCTGTGTACAAGCCAGTCTGCGTGGTCTGCCATTTTACTTGCTCTGTTTTGGGATCCAGGAAGTGGCAGGAGACGACTGGCCACTGGTTGGGTGTGCATTTGGGAAGTTGTAGAGGGATGTGGGATTCAGGATGTTTAATGCATAGTCTAGTTCCTGCCAAGCTTTAGTACTGGCCAGTACAACTCAACAACAACAACAACAAAAACGTATGGTATTGGTGCCAAACCATACCCAAATATCCCATGTGTGGGAGGCTGCACAGCAGCGAATAGTTCCGGTTTCTCAGAAAGCAAACAATTACCCAATGCCAAAGGCCACAACTGGTTCCCTTCAAAAAACCTGGCCCTCGAAACCATACTCTGATTGGCCACTAGAATCCTTCAGATTTGCATATCCGGCACCTCATGATTGGTCCAAAAGCAACCAATCATAACCCACCTTTTACAACCAATCATAAC
>NW_006159697.1:4263718-4272410 GCF_000334495.1 Tupaia belangeri chinensis
CAGGGGGGATGGCTACGCCACAATCCTTTCTCCTCCATTCTCCTCTCGGGATCCTGGGCACACATGCACACACACGCGGCGTGAGTTTAAGCCACCGGGTCCGGGACTCGAACTATGGTCAACTACATGGGAGACCAGTGATGTAACCATTACATCGTCTACTGGTCCCAAAATACAGGGGGTTATAGAAAGGATGGGATTTTTATTAGCAACTGTCATTCATTTAAAAAAAAAAATGGATGTAGCAGGTGGCATGGTGGTTAGGGCGCTGACCACGGTTTGACTACCAGGCTTGGTGAATTGAAAATCACAGCAGGTGCGTGTGCGTACGTGCCCAAAATTCTGAGAGAAGAGTGGAGAAGGGATTGTGACGTGAGCGTCGCCCCTAGGCAGTGATTTCTCGCTCTGTCTCTCTACAGTGAGTGCACAGAACCCTGTGGCAGAAACCTAAAAAAATAAAAAAATCAATTTTAAAAACGGATCTTGCAGCGTTCTGGAGTATCTGCTACAGTGAATTTCTCTCTCTGTCTCTCCCTTCTTGTCTTCCTTCCCCTCCTCACACATGCAGGTGCAGTGTAGGTTCATCTTGTTTTTGTTTTTGTTTTTGTTTTTAATTGAATGTTGAAAGGTATTTGTTCCCTAAAACACACACACACACACACACACACACACACATATACACACAGAGGTACTTGCAACAAGATGTTTACACCCCCAACCTCATCCAGCGCAGCTCCTGACACATGTGCATCCTCCGGGTCCAGTGAGACTTGGGACTTGAACTTGGAACCTTACCGCAGTGACGAGCACTGTGTCTCCCTGCTGGCTGCCCTCTGGCCCTCCATCAGCATCTCCGTGAGCTCAGTGGTGGATGGCTTTAACCTTAAGACTTTTCTCTCCTTATTGTCCCCCCTTTAACCAAATATGGAAGTGCTTTAGAGTCTGAAAGACCGGCCTTCTCGGGCATAAGCCTTGGCCCTAATTTCCCTGCAGTCATGCCATCGTACACATTTCCGAAAGAGGAACACTTTTTGAGTTTTGCTCACGTGCCGGTTAAATATTTTTCTATCACCAGTTTGCGGTTCTGTGTGTTGTTATGTTATTATTTTCAAGCTGCCTTTGATTCTAGCACTGGGAATTGGTTTTCGTTGGGCTGGGCTCATTATCCAGGCCCTGGCTCCCTCTGCGAGATGAAGCCTGACCCGGAATTGTTTTATTCTTTCCCCAGAGGGCAGAAATTACCATTCTTTTCTATTGGTTCAGCAAAACACCACTTTATTTCTTAAATAATGTATCCCTTTTACGATGAGAGATGGTTTAGAGGAAACCAAAGCGTTCAATATCCACCTGCCAAAGAAGGAGGTGTGGACGTCTCTGGATGATGGATATGTTTATCTTGCTGCTTGACACCTCAGGTGCGGCTGGAAGAGAGGAACGATTTCTGTCTCGCCTACTGATACAGAGAGAAGGGGCCGTCTCCTGGTGCTAAGTGGGTTTGCCACACCACGACCCGGTTATTTTTAGCTAAGCCCTGAGGTGTGGACAGATGGTAAGGCTTTACTGGGAAATATTTTAAACCCACGATAAGAAGATAATAGTAGGGTCCGCATTAGATGCTGTAGAGATGGACTTTTGTAAAGTTTTTTTTTTTTTCATTTACATTTTAGACTATTCTAAAATTGTGTATAGTATTTTAGGTATCTGGTTTACAAGAATCAGCACGCTGGTCCATTTGGAGAGCATCTATGATTTATTGGAATCATTCCAACTGATGATGGTTAAGAAAACAACCACTAGCAAAATGTCTCCTAAGTTCAAACATCCATTGCAGATGGAAACGCAAAGAGACTATGGCTAGCAACATGGTTGCAAGCTGAGTCTTGGGACTAGCAGTTGGTATAATGGCTACGTCGCTGGACTCCCATGTGGTCGATTGTGGTTCAAGTCCTGAACCCGCTGGCTTGAACTCTCACTAGGCACATGTGCGTGCGTGCCCAAGATCCCAAGAGGAAAGTGGAGGAGAAGGGATTGCGGCATGGCCATCCCCCTGGGGGGTGATTTCTTACTTTCTATCTCTCTGTCTCTCTGGCGAGTGCATGCACCCTATAGAAAAAACATCTCTGAAAAAATAATAATAAGCTGAGTCTCTACAGTGATAATTACAGGAGTGTGTCAATTCAGTTAAAGAAGAAACCCAGACATATAAGAAGGGGGGATGGTGAGCACAAGGACCGGCCAAGGGAGCCAGACAGTGGCACAGTGGCACAAACATGGCATTCTGTGAGGCCAGCCCCTGGGGGAAGGTGGGCGGCTCCTGTCCCAAGACCTCCCTGAATGTGCTGGGAACACGCATCCCCACCGTCTGGGCTGGTGGCAGCTGGGGCTGGATCGTGGGCTGGAGACACAGTTGGTGGTTCTCTCTCTCTCTCTCTCTCTCTATCTCTCTATCTATCTATCTCTCTCTCTCTGTTTCTCTCTCTCTGGGAATAAATATATAACCTTTAAATGAAATAAAAACAATCCCAAGGACCTAGAAGGACTAGAGTTCTGGACAGACAAAGCTATGTTTTTTCCTGTCTTCTTGTTTTGTTTTTTGTCTTTTGTTTTTGGTATAGGATGTGTGCACTTACTAGAGAGACACAGAGAGGAATAGAAACAGATGGGCTGGCAGGTGGACTGGTGGTTAAAGGGTGCTGGACTCCTACGTGGCCAACCATGGTTCGAGTCCCAGACCTGGCAGCTTTCTTTCTCATTTTCCTTCTTTCTCTCTCTTTTGTTCTCTCACTGTGTCCCTCTCTGGTCAAAATTAGAAAGAAAAAGAAAGAAAGAAGGAAGGAAGGAAGGAAGGAAGGAAGGAAGGAAGGAAGGAAGGAAGGAAGGAAGGAAGAAAAGAAAAAGAAAGAAAGAGAGAAGAAAGAGAGAGAGAGAAAGGAAGGAAGGAAGGAAGGAAGGAAGGAAGGAAAGAAGAAAAATAATTATTAAAAAACAAAAAGAAAGAAAGAGAGAGAGGGAAAGTGAAAAATCACCCCCTGCCTGCAAGAATGGCCACATCGCAATCCCTTCTCCTCCATTCAAATATCAGGGATTTGGGGTGCATATGCACATGTGCCCGGTGTGATTTTCAAGCCACTGGATCCAGGATTCGAACTATGTGGTTGGCCACGTGGGATCTGGTGCCTTAACTACCATGCCGTCCTGTCTGCTGTCTCTCTGAGTGGCCCCCCAATTAACATCTGAAAGTTAGTGAGAAAGCCACAGAAAAGGCTCATGCCTCAGGGTGTATCACAGGGAGCCACTTAAGTGTTCTGGGCTGTTTCAGGGTTAACTTTCCTGAAAACCCTTGCAGCCTTCCCCAACCGCAGCTTTGCCCAGAGAACACAAGGGAAGGCAGCACTCAGGATCCGTGTTCAGGACAGCTGTCCTCATTGCCCGGACTGGCTGGCAGAATGCCCCAGCTTGCCTCTCCGTGGGCTTCAGGGTGCGGGCGTCAATTACAACTTCATTAAGTCGAGCACATATGGCCGCGAGCCACGGGAGGCCGTGGAGGGGCTGGTCTGTTGGCAAAAGCAGCTCCCTCCCTCACTCACATCCACATGCCGTGGAAGGAACAGAGGCTTTCCGTGCCATGGCCCGTCCTGCGCGTCCGTGGGCATCTTCTGTTGTCAGTCGTGGCATGTTGAAACACACAACACACTACGTGCCAGTTTGCTTTGGCTCCCAGTGAGAAAATGATATATATTACCTGTTAAAGCGAGGAAGGGAGGAGGGCAACATGACAGCCTATGCATCCAAATCTGGTACGCGTGATTTCAAAGGCAGAGCTCTCAGGGCCAGCAGGTGGCATGGCGGTTAGGGCACTTGGTCCCACATGGCCAGCTGCATGGTTCGAGCCGTCCACCTGACAGCTTGAAAAACACCCCGGGCACGTGTGCACATGCGCCCACAATCTCAAGAGGAGAATGAAGGAGAAGGGATTGCAGTGTGGCCAATCCCTTGGGGGATGAATTCTCACTTTCCCTCTCTCTGTCTCTGTCTCTCTCTCTCTGGTGAATGCACAAACCCTATGGCGAAACTAAAAGAAAAAGAGAAAACTTGTAGGTCTCTGTGTTCCTCTTTGGATACGCACAGTGTTGTCCTTTGTAAGTAGTAATTGATTTCATAAGACAGAGAGGCATGGTGCTACTAGCACCCTCACTAGGGTCTGGACACCATGACCCACTGCCAGCCTTCAGCGGGCGATGTGCACATGTGTGCCTGGCACCCTCAGGGAGACCTCCAGGCACAGACCTGGAATGCTCCCATGTGGTCCCATGTGGCGTGGCCTCTGCCACCATCTGCTCCCTCTCTGTGAGCTCCTTTTCCTTTGAAGATGATACTTCTTTTTTTTTTTTTTTCTTTTTAGTTTGAGTGAGAGACAGACAGAGGCTTCATGCCTTCATGCCATAATTCACCCCTCGTTTCAAACAGCCTGGATCTTGGGCAGGTACGCACACCTGACTCACAGAGGTCCTGGAACTTGAACACGTGTGAGTTCAGCTGTGTTACCTTTGCACCAACCTCTTGGCCCTTCAGTATGATCTTTGTCTTGGGACCAGCAGTTAGCGTCATGGCTATGTCGCTGGACTCCCATGTAGCTGGCCATGGTTTGAGTCCCGGACCTGGTGGCTTAAACTCACACCGGGCACGTGTGCGTGTGTGCCCAAGATCCCAAGAGGAGAACAGTGGAGAAGGGATTGCACCATGGCCATCCCCCCTAGGAGGTGATTTCTTGTTTTCTGTCTCTCTGTCTCTCTCTGTCTGTCTGGGGAGCACACCTGCCCCATAGCAAATACCTCTCCAAAAAAAAAAAAAAAAAAAAAAAAGAATAATCTTTGCCTTGACTTTTTGATGGAGTTTCCCACCAACTGGGCTTTCTAAGATGTCTGGGAGTGACAAAGACACACAGGTGACCTCCTTTAATATCAGCAGCATGGGGGACAGCAGGTGGCGTAGTGGTGAAAGCGCTGGACTCACATGTGGTAGACCGTGGTTTGAGTCCCAGACCCAGCAGCTTGAAACAGGCCAGGCATGTGTGCGTGCATGCCCAAAATCCTGAGAGGAGAATGGAGGAGAAGGGATGAAGGTGTGATTTCTCACTCTGTCTGTCCAGTGAGTGCACACATCCTATAGCAAAAATCTCTCCAAAAGAAAAAGAAAGAATAAATTGGGACCAGCAGTTAGCATAATGGCTATGTCGCTGAACTCCCATGTAATCGACCGCAGTTCGAGTCCTGGACCCGGTGGCTTAAACTCACACAGGGCGCTTGTGTGTAAATGCCCAAATCCCGAGAGGAGAATGGAGGAGAAGGGATTGTGGCGTGGCCATCCCCCTGGGGGGGGTGATTTTTCGCTTTCTGTCTCTATCTCTCTTTCTGGTAAGCATATGAGCCTATAGCAAAATCCTCTCAAAAAAAAAAAAAGAATAAATAGAAATCAATAAATATGACTAGCCGAAAGGGAACCAGCGTTAGCTGTATGAATCCACCAAGACTGCTTGCAGCTGTTACTAGCGTATCTGCAGAGAAAAGGCACCTTGATGATCAACACATTTGCGCTTTACTGTTGGAGCGACATAAATTAAATCGCAACATATGGAGCCCATGGAAATCTACTTCAGAGGCGTCCAAAATCTGAGGTCCCCCAAAGAAGACATTTCACATCAAGTCTATGTTGATGCCTGCCTGAGTTGCCAGCTAGCCCAGCCAGCCTGAATTACAGATTTCAGATTCTCCAATTCCAACAAATGCATAAGCCAATTCCTGAAAAACATAGGTTGATGGCATAATGGTAACGTCACTGGACTCCCACATAGCTGACCACGGTTCTAGTCCCAGACCTGGTGATTTAAAACTCATGCTACACACCTGTGCGTGTGTGCCCTAGATCCTGAGAGAAGAATGGAGGAAGAGGGACTGTGGTGTGGCCATCCCCCCCGGGAGGTGATTTCTCACTTTCTTTCTCTGTCTCTCCAGCAAGCACTCACATCCTGTAGCAAAAAATCTTTCTTAAAAAAATAAATCAATCAATAAAAGAGAGACCAGAGAGCTCCTTTACCCCTTCCACCATGTGAGGACACAGCCGAAAGGTGTCACCTGTGAACCAAGAAGTGAGTCTCCACCAAACACTAAATCTGCTCCACCTGGATCTTGGACTTCCACCCTCCAGAACTGTGGGCAATAATGTCTGTTGCAAATAAGCTTCTGAGTCTGTAACACAACACTCTGCTACAGCAGTGGGAACAGGTCATGGCAGCCAAAGACTTTGGGACACAATGGAGAATTTGACAAATACCTAGAATCATGGGCTGCTCCCCATTCCCACTGCCCCAACAGAAAGGTCAGGGGAAGCAGGCCTTTTGCTATGGGTTGGATAACAGTCTATCCCCTGGTGGTTCATATTTTGGAATCTGATCCCCAGTGCAATAGCACTAGGAGATGATGAGACCTTTAAGAACTGAAGCCTTGTGGGTGGTGCTTGGATCATGAGGGTTTCACACTCCTGAATGGATTAATGCTGTCTCTGGAGATGGAGTGCATTCTAACTCTCTTGACAAGAGATTAGTTACCATGAGAATGGATTGTTACCAAAGGAAGATGACTGCCCCCCCAGGTCAGTCTCTGCAGACACCCACCATCCTCTCTGCTTTGGTCAGCCACATTTGTGAGGTACCACCAGAGGCCAGCCTGATGTGACCCCAAGCGTTTGGGCTTTCCAGCCATCGGAATCATAAATCAACTAAACCTCTATTCCTTATGTGCACTCCCACTTGTTGGGTATGACACACAGGCTGCTTTATGTTTCTGACTTTCTTGGTCCATCTAATCAATTTTCTTGTTGCAGCAAATGCCAGAAAGATGGGTCAAATTGACACAAAAATGAAAAATTATCTATTGGTGGTAATACATATAGTAATATTTTTGTTCGAACCAATATATACAATGTATTTAGGATGGGAAATGCATTTGGCATACTGTCATAATACACAGTGATTGAATAGAACCAAAAAAAGGATAATACATACAAATGACGGCTTTGTGTTACTGGAGTAGAAAAAGAAAAAGGAATAGATCAGACTTCAGTGTATTCCTAGACTAGGAGGGAGTTTTGGTTTTTTGAGCCCTAAGGAAATAGGATAGCTTTAATGCCTGAACATTTAGGACAGGTAATATTCTTGCAAAGCCAGAGAATGTCAGGATTGGATAGTGATACAGTGGAGAAGTGCAATGGTCTGCAAGGCTGAGCCACGTGGGCAGGTTCCTGACACCTCCCTGAGTGTGCCTGGCATAAGGATGCCCATGACTCAAGGCTGGCTGAGGCTGGGGGTGGATCACAGCACCAAGACCCTGCTGGGGTGCTCTCTTTCTGACTCTCTCTCTATCATTGTCTCTCTTGCTCATAGAGCCAATAAATCAACTTTTGATAAGCGAAGCAAATGGAGGTCATCGGTTGTCACGGTGGTTAAAGCGGGACTGGATCTCATGTGACTGATTACGTGGTTTAAGTCCTGGACCCAGTGACTTGAGAACCGCACTGGGTGCATGTGTATGTAGGCCAAAATCCTGAGAGGGGAATGGAGGGGAAGGGATTGTGGCATAGCCAACCCCCACAACCCCCACCCCGTGGGGGTAATTTCTCACTTTCCCCCTCTCTCTCTAGCAAGACATACCCTATGGCAAAAAAAGAAAGAAGGAAGGAAGGAAGGAAGGAAGGAAGGAAGGAAGGAAGGAAGGAAGGAAAGAAGGAAGGAAGGAAGAGAGAGAAAGAGAGAAAGAGAGAGAAAGAAAGAAGAGAGAGAGAAAGTAAAGTAAGAGAATGATTTCTGTAAAGGAATAATTCCTTTAAAACTGTGAGTCCTCGCACATTTTCCTGTCTAGTAAGAAGTAAACATGTTATTTTGGGTAGCAGCGAATGCTAATTATTACAGGATAATGATGGTCCTCGCAATGAAGTTATTCCGAATTGTAGCAACAGCAACGTAGAAAAAGGCAGTGGAAGAACCGTGAGAACATGCATTTATTTGCTTACAGCCGCGCGGCTCATTCTCCATCCCGCTCCCCCATCCTCCATCATCCACTCAACTCTGGTTCTCCCTGGCTGACCCTTCAAATCCCCTCCCCTTCCACTTGGCAGTGGCCATGCGTCCCACCTCTGGTGGGCCTCTGTCTTTAGCTCTTGTTGGTAAAACTCCCCTCCCTGATAGTGTGGGCCGTGTGTCCTGTTTTCAGCACGCACCCATCCACCATGCCTGGCCAAAGCCTAAAACATAGCAGATTGCACGCTCTGCCATCTGAGGAGTTACACCTCTGAGTGTCGAAGACACCTCACACCACTGCCATGCGTTCTTTTACAAATCCCATGCCTAGGGCTAAATGTGGGTGCAGCAGGAGTGGGTCCACGCAGCATGTCCCAGATGTGCATATCAAGACTCCCGTGTATACACCAGGTGTGTGTACACATGTGTGCCCGTGATCCAGGCTGGCTGAGGCTGGGGGAGGATCGCAGCGTGAGGCCTCTGGTCTTCTGTCTCTTTCTCATTCTAATGGAAAAAGTCGATGAATAAGCTTTCTTTTTGTTTTGTTTTATTTTGTTTTGTTTTGTTTTAGCTACTAGTGGACATGTGTGCTCATTAGAGAAAAACAGACAGACAGAGGGA
>NW_006159697.1:4272441-4277881 GCF_000334495.1 Tupaia belangeri chinensis
AAACACCCCCCCAATCAGGCATGGTCATGCTACAATCCCTTCCCTATCTTTCCATCCCCTCAGGAGTTTGGCATGCACAATACATGTGCTTGGTGTGTTTTGCAAACTACCAGGTCCAGGACCTGTAGCCTGTGGTTGGCGGCGTGGGATTCAGCTCCCACACCCACTAGGCGATGGGCCGCCCTCAATGAATAAACTTTGAAACACTTCATTCCGTATCGTTATTACTACTGTGCAAGTTCATCTATAATATTTCCACAGTGCATGGTTGACATTTACTTGATGTATTATCTTGGAACACACATGGCTGCTTGATAGAGGCCTGCATTCTCTTCTCTGTCAACACGGAGTGTGGGACTTGATGTATGGCATGTGAATGTGGACATTGTGAGAGCCGGGCTCTTATCTGCACTACACCTCGAGTTCCCTGTGTGAAGGGAGTAGTCTTACAACAGGATTTTCTAGTCTGCTCTCTTGCTAATAACAGAAATACCTGAGACCAAGTGACTTCCAAGGAGTCTTTGAAACATTTGAGAAACAGGGGACCAGCAGTTGGCATATGGCTCTGTCGCTGGACTCCCATGTAGTCAACCACAGTTTGAGTCCCGGACCCAGTGGCTTAAACTCACGTCAGGCGTGTGTGCGTGTGTGCCCAAGATTCCGAGAGGAGGGTGGAGGAGAAGGGATTGTGGCGTGGCCATCCCCCCTGGGGGATGATTTCTGTCTTTCTGTCTCTCTCTTTCTGGTGAGCACACACACCCTATAGCAAAAACCTCTCAAAAAAAAGAAAAGAAGGAAAGAAAAAAGAAACACAGAAAGAAAAAGAAAGAAAGAAAGAAAGAAAGAAAGAAAGAAAGAAAGAAAGAAAGAAACTGTATGAATTTCAAAAATAAATGTTTGCACCAAAATGAAGTGGTACTTTAATTCCATTTTCCTACGAACTTCACAAAGTTTGTAGGAAATAGAAGTTTGGGAGCCAACAGGTGACATGGAGGTTAAAACAGCAGAATCCCATGTGGCCGACTGCACGGTTTGAGTCCTGGATCTGGTGGCTTGAAAATCATGCTGTGCGTGTGTATATGTGTGTGTGTGTGTGTGTGTGTGTGGGTGTGTGTGTGTGCGTCTGCATCCAAAATCCAAAGAAAATAATGGAGAAGAATTGTGGCGTGGCCATCCCCACTGAAGATGGGGTGATCTCTCTCTCTCTCTCTCTCTCTCTCTCTCTCTCTCTCTCCTCTTTGTCTCTGGCAAGTGAATACGCCCTGCAGCAAAAAACTGGGGAAAAAAAGGTTTTAATTAGAGGTTTATTTAGCTCATGGTTTTGGAGGTCCAAGACCAAGGAGTGTATGTAACGAGGATCTTTACATTTGTGAGGCAGCACAGGGTATCACCTGGCAAGAGCTTGAATAAGCCAGGAGGATGAGCCTGTGTCCAAGTTTGAGCCTGTACCCAAGTCTGAGCCTGTTTGTCCTTACGATTTCATAAGTATCCAATCACGGGGACCTCCCCTGATGCCTAGCCATTTCTCACAGGCCCCAACTTCCAACGCCATAATTAGATTAATTTTCTACCCTCTTGACACCATGACCACGGCTACTGTATTTTGACATATGAATTTTGTGGACTCAGTCAAGACATGGCTCAAGGTCTTCAGATACCAAGCCAGCAGGCCGGTGGATGGTGTGCTGGTCGGGGCGCTGGATCCCACATGGCTAACTCTGTGGTTCACATCCTAAACCTAGCAACTTGAAAATCATGCCAGGCACATATGCGTGCCCAAAATCCTGAGAGGTGAACAGAATAGATGGGATTGTGGCATGACCATCCACACGAGGAGGTCATTCCTCACTTTCCTTCTCTGTGACTGTCTCTGCCTCTCTTGTTGGGCACATGTGCCTTATGGCAAAAGAAACCAAATACCGAGCTAATTGTCCTTGTCCCTGTCAGATGTCAGTAATCGACCACACTTATCTGTTTTTCTGTCAAAAAGTGCCAGGCACTCCCTAGAGTCTCTGTTTGCTCTCTACTGGAATCATTGTTGCTTAAACAGATTAATCAGCAAGAGCGCGATAAACACGGATACAGGCATTCCGGTGTTTTTCCAATTTGGACATTGTGTTGAGCCCTCTCTGTTTGCATCACCCTGTGCTGGCCTCAGTGGCTTTCCTTAGGAATAAAATATCCCAGTGTACCGTACTAGGACTTTCAAGGCTGGATCATAAGAAGCCATGGCGTTTCTGCTCCAGCCATTGGGATGCTAACTCCTGCAAACCTCCCTCTTGCAACACACCCTGTTGCAAGATGTTCAAGCCGCATGGAGAGGCCATGTGTGGTGTCCCCATCAGTCGCCTCAGCTGCACTCTTAGTCAGCAGCCTGTATTAACCGCCAAGCATGTGAGTAAGCCCTTGTCACTCTGCCATCGAGTTGAGCCATTAGATCATTCTGTCTTTTTCCTTTACCTGTTGAGAACCCAGGACTGTCAAGACAGAGCTTCTCAGTGAGCCCAGTTGACTCACAGAGTCATAGGAGATCATCGTAAATGATTGTTTTGAAGCGCACATTGGGAGATGGTTGTTACTCAGCATTAGCTAATCAGAACAGGCATTGGAACCAGAAGCAAAGTGCTGTTGTAACAAAAATGTAAAATATACGATCTTGGTTTTGGGGCCCACTAGCAGATGGAGATTGGAAGAATCATGGTGAGAAGGAGGGGGCTTGAAGGACAGTGAGGAAAATTTGACACTGAAGAAATAGAATAGTTAAGAGACAACCCTTTGGAATATTCACTTATTCACACTTGCACTGGGAGGAGAAGCGGGAATAGGTTTTATCATTGTACAATGTTATGTAAACTTGTTTTGCTCTGGAAAAAGGTCATCCCAGTGACTTTATTTGTCGTTTATGCTTCCTAATGAGCATAACATTTAACATAGATTTAGAGGCATATGTTATTTATAACCTTAATATTGTATAATTTTCATTGGCGAGAAAAAGGTCAAGAGCATAATGATCATAATAGCTCCTTTTATCCTATTTCCTTTAGTTGTATTTAAATGTACATTGTGAATACCATTTCTATCTTGTTTTATAGCTTATGGCATTTCTATTGTTTCAGCACATTCAATCTATTTTTATACAAAAAGTTTTGCAAAATGTATTCCCAAAGAAAAGGGAATTTTTTTCTTTTCTTTTTCTTTTTCCTTTTTTTTTTTTTTTTTTGCTAAAGGGTGTTTTTGCTCACCAGAGAGAGATAGAGAGGGAGAGGAGAAAGCACCCTTATGGGAAACGGTCACACCACGAACCATTATCCATCTCTCCTTCCTTTCAGTAAAAATTTGGGCATGCACGCACACCTATCCTTTGTGTTTCTGAAGCCTGCAGGTCTGGAGAAGACTCAAACCATGTGGAATCCAGCTATTTTAACCACCAGCCCATAGAGTTAGACCTTCAATGGCTCGACATGCATCTAAGATAGCTTCTTTCTCTGTATGGGGCACAGATCCTACATCCTCCATCTTAGTTCATCACCAGGACCTGAATCACTCCGAGCTACTTTTTTCTTTCACTAACAAACTACAAAATTTCCATTTTCTAAAAAGCTCCATGCACGCGCAGACCAGCATGTGGTGGTGTGGTTGAGGTACTAGACTTCCACATGGCCAACCGCAGTTTGAGTCCTGGAACTGGTGGCTTGAAAATCATGCTGAGCATGGGTGTGTGCGTGCCCAAGATCCCAAGAAGAGAATGGAAGAGAAGGGATTGTGGTGTGGCCATCCCCCTGGGGGTGATTTCTCACTTTCCTTCTCACCATCTCCAAATCTGGTGAGTACACGTATCCTATGGCAAAAAAAACTTATAAAAAAAGAAAAGAAGCCTTTTTGTACTTTAGACCTTGAACACTTTGTAAACATTCCTTTATCTTTAAAACCCTTGGCTAATCTTAAGCAAAAATACCCATGTACACTACCTTTATGGAGTTGTACTTCAGAGAAACACTCTGAAAATTAAAGTTCTTTTTTCTTATTCCTATTATTCATGAGAATTCCTTGTGTCTCTACTTTCTGCTTTGCTATTTTTTTCTACTCCTTAATATTTTAATACTGGAAAAAATTATTTCTTAATAAATCAGGATTTCTTAATAAACTAGAGATGCCCAGCTTCCCAATTGGATTCTCAAGATGCAATAGTGTTGTGGTCTTTAATTGTATTCTTTAGGACATGTAAAAGGCTATAAAACAGGAGCCGGCAGGTGGCATGGTGGCTAAGGCACTGGACTCCCACGTGGCTTACCACAGTTCAAATCCCAGACCTGATGGTTTGCTTTCTTACTTTCCTTCTCTCTCTGTTTCTTTCTAATCAAATTAAAAATAATAATAATAAAGAGGCCAACAGGTGGTATAGGAGTTAAGGTACTGGGCTTCCATGTGGCCAACCATGGTTCAAGTCCCAGACCCAGCAGCTTGAAACTCATGCTAGGAGCAGGTCTATGCATTTTCAGAATCCCAAGAGTAGAATGGAGGAGAAGGGATTGGGGCGTGGCCATCCCCCCACAGGGGGTGATTTCTTGCTTTCTCTCTCTGTCTTTCTGGTGAGTGCACATGCCCTATAGCAAAAATATCTCAAAATATAAATAATAATGATAAACAAAATTAAACAAAATAATTCTAAAGAAATGAATGTGAAACATATTTAAGTTGCTTTATGGTAGCCTATGCTGACAATAAAAGATAAGTGAAGTTTTGAAAAATAGGGCCAGAAATAAAACATAAGCATGTGAGGCAATCCCACAAGCAAATTTTCCAGTCCAAGTCTAGAGATCTCTTGAGTGCACTAGGTGTGTGCTTGCCCTTAATATGGAACTGGCTTTGGCAAAGGATAGATCATAGCATGGAGCCCTTGTTTGGGGTTCTCCCCCTCTCTCTCTCTCTTTCTCTCTCTCTCTAACTTCTGAAAGAAATTAATAAATAAACTTTTTTTGGGGGGGAGAGGTTTTTGCTGTAGGGCATGTGCGCTCACCAGAGAGACAGAAAGTGAGAAATCATCCCCTAGGGGGGATGGCCATGCTGTAATCCATTCTCCTCCATTCTCCTATTGGGATCTTGGGCACGCACGCACATGCGCCAGGTGCAAGTTTAAGCCACCGGGTCCAGGACTTGAACCGTGGTCGACTACATGGGAATCCAGTGACATAGCCATTATGCCAACTGCTGGTCCCTGAATAAGTAAACTTTAAAACGCAATTATTATGAGGCTGGTCCATAGCCCAGTGATTAAGGGAGCTGGATCCCACATAGCCAACTGTAATCTGAGTCCTAGCCCAGTGGGCATGCATGCCCCAAGTCCCAACAAGATGGAGAAATGGAGGAGAAGGGACTGTGGCCTGACCATGGAAAGCACACACACTCTCTGTCAATTTTGAAAAATACTATATATGTACAA
>NW_006159697.1:4277908-4280124 GCF_000334495.1 Tupaia belangeri chinensis
AAAAGCCTACAGACATTCTTGGCCGCTACGTCTAGGTTGAGAGGCAGTGGTACTGCTTACGTCTTGTGGGCAGAGGCAGGGATTCAGGGTTTATGAAAGCCTGCAGACATTCTTGGCTGCTATGTCTAGGTTGGGAGGCAGTGGTACTGCTTACATCTCGTGGGCAGAGGTGGGGATCCAGGCTTTGTGAAGGCCTGCAGACATTCTTGGCCTCTACGTCTAGGTTGGGAGGCATTGGTACTGCTTACGTCTCATGGGCAGAGGCAGGGATCCAGGGTTTGTGAAGGCCTGCAGACATTCTTAGCTGCTATGTCTAGGCTGGGAGACAGTAGTACTGCTTACGTCTCGTGGGCAGAGGCAGGGATCCAGGGTTTGTGAAGGCCTGCAGACATTCTTGGCCTCTACGTCTAAGGTGAGAGGCAGTGGGACCGCTTACGTCTTGTCTCGTGGGCAGAGGCAGGGATCCAGGGTTTGTGAAGGCCTGCAGACATTCTTGGCCGCTATGTCTAGGTTGGGAGGCGGTGGTACTGCTTACATCTCGTGGGCAGAGGCAGGGATCCAGGGTTTGTGAAGGTCTGCAGACATTCTTAGCTGCTACGTCTAGGCTGGGAGGCAGTGGTACTGCTTACATCTCATGGGCAGAGGCGGGAATCCAGGGTTTGTGAAGGCCTGCAGACATTCTTGGCCACTATGTCTAGGTTGGGAGGCGGTGGTACTGCTTACATCTCGTGGGCAGAGGCAGGGATCCAGGGTTTGTGAAGGCCTGCAGACATTCTTGGCCACTATGTCTAGGTTGGGAGGCGGTGGTACTGCTTACATCTCGTGGGCAGAGGCAGGGATCCAGGGTTTGTGAAGGCCTGCAGACATTCTTGGCCGCCACATCTAGGTTGGGAGGCGATGGCACTGCTTACGTCTCGTGGGAAGAAGGCGGGGACCCTGCCCATCATCTGAGACTGCACAAGACAGCACCTTTATCCTGCAGCACAGCATCATTTATCCACCCCTGACGGCAGCAGCTGCTGAGGGTAAAATCCCTGGTCTGGAGTAATATTGATGAGGGCACAGTGTGTGGCTTGGGACCACTTTTCCTTGAGGTTTACAATGGATCGTTTTTACCTTTAAGTTCTTCACATCATGTCAGAGTCCAAGCATGCGCACATGAGTGTAACCACAAGAGAGAGAAAGAAACAGGGAGAGGAGCACTGTTTGTGGGGCTGGCAATGCCACCCGCCCTCCAGACTCCAGTCTGCAAGATCGTAGGCACCCATGGTCCCAGGTCACGCAGCAGGGATTCAGACCAGGGTCGCCATGTGAGATTCCACCTCTCCTGAGCTGCATATTACTCTGCGCTGTGAAGTTAGCCTACAATTTTTTAAAAATCGAGCATGAGATAAAATTGAAGCTCTGTTTCTATGGAACTTGAAAGAAGTATTTTTTCCCTGCATGTTCTGTTTGGAGTAGAGAGGGGGACGCCTGGCAAGCCAACACTCAGAGTTTTTTACTGTAACGACAAAGTGAGACCTACTACCTTCCTAGGGAGCCCTGGTTTCCTGGTGCGACGCAAGCTCCATAACCCTGACACAGTGCCTTCGTGTGTGTGTGTGTGTGTGTGTGTGTGTGTGTGTGTGTGCATCTCGTGCGAAGTATCTTTTACCCTGCAAAGTTCACTTGCAAATGTGATTGCTTCATCTGGCCCACAAGGCAGTCTGTCAGCCTGCTTCCCTCCGCTGGGACCTTTAGCACAGTGAATCACACATCAGTGTTGTCTTCAGAAGCATGTGCTGTTTGACGTTATTCTGGGCCTTTGAATCACGCCGTCCATCTGCCTTGCTGTTCTCAGTAAGGTCGCTCTCCGTGGTTTCTTGGTGTGCTTTCCTGGAAGGATGCTTGCTGGCCTGTCCCATCAAGTATATCTTTCTTTTTTTTTCCTTTTCCTTTTTTACTTTGCTACACAGTGCATGCACCGAACACCCTGTGTTCTCCGACTTCGGGCCTCTTTTCTCCTTGCTAGACAGTAACGGCAGCTTCGGATGCCTTCATGCCACCTGGCTTCTTTTTCTTTCTCCTCTTCTTCATCTCCCATGGCCTCTCTCTAGCTCTTCTGTCATCTCTTTCTTTTGGAGGTCGCATGATTCCATTGGCTCCAACTTGTGTATTTTAGGACAATCAACTTCTCTTGTTTATTTGTTTGATTCTTTTTTTTTTTTTTTGAGAGG
>NW_006159697.1:4280229-4295632 GCF_000334495.1 Tupaia belangeri chinensis
CATCCTCCTCTTGGGACCATGCACCCGACATGAGTTTAAGCCACCAGGTCTGGGTCTTGAACTGCAGTCAATTACATGGGAGTCCAGTGACATAGCCATTACACCAACTGCTGATCCCTCTTTGTTTGAATCTTAAAGCTTGTCTCTTTATTTACTCCATTAGTGAGAAAGACAGACAGACACCACCCATAGTGTCTTGACCCTAAAATCCAGCCTCAGCGTCTGCTGCCCCTGGATCCCAGGCATGCACATCCCGGCGTACTCATGGAGGTCTCCCGATGTGAACCGGGAACCTTCTGGTGTGGGTCAGCCCTGCTTTTTATCACTGTGCCACTGCCTGACACAGTAATTGCTTATCTTAACATCAGCTGCCTAGTGACCTCATCGGGGCGGGGGGGGGGTCTTTTAAACCTGTGGGAAATGTGTATTATGAAGAAACTACAGGGACCAGCAGATGGCATCATGATTACATCACTGGGCTTCCACATAGTCGATCATGGTTCAAGTCCTAGACCAGGCAGCTTAAAAACTCACACTGCGCATGTGAGCATGCATGCCCCAAATCCCAAGAAGAGATTGGAGGAGAAGGGGTTACAGTGTGGCTATCCCCCCGCCCAGGGGGGTGTGATTTCTTATTACTTCTCTCTCTCTGTCTCTCTGGTGAGTGCACATGCCCTGTAGCAAAAATCGCTCTTAAAACAGAAAAAAGAAATTATGCATGGATTTCAAATTATTGATACATCACACCGAAATACATCCTTATTTAAATTCTGTATTTTCTGCAAACTTGTTGAAGTATCTTCATACATGCAAAGTCCCTTTGTGGAAATACCTACATTCATATTTGATTTTGTAAGGAGAGGTGATAAGAATGTGGAGATGGGACCAGCAGTTGGTGTAATGGCTATGTCACTGGACTCCCATGTAGTCGACCACGGTTCGAGTCCCAGACCTGGTAGCTTACACACATACTGGGTGCATGTACGTGCATGCCCAAGATACCCAGAGGAGAATGGAAGAGAAGGGATTGCAGTGTGGCCATCCCTCCTGGTGGCGATTTCTCGTTCTCTGTCTCTCTGTCTCTCTCTGTCTTTCTGGAGAGCGTACGCATCCTATAGCAAAAACCTCCTAAAAAAAATAAGGGTTTGGAGGATGTCTTCATAATTCTGCTTCCTACATTCTAAGGTCACTTGACACACCCTTCAGATCTGACATCAGGAGCCCCTAAGACTAGCCTATGATCTCTACCCTCTCAGAGGGCACTCCCCCAGGGAGAGCCCCATTAAGGAAGGTATTACCCTGTGGTAGTCTAAGTTATAATCCTCCAGTGGTTCTGCAGTTAGGGACAACTCGTTCTTCATTCCTGTGGTACAACTGGCCACCGCTCCAAATTTTTGTCCATTTTTACATTTCTTTAAAAGACTTCATAGAAGTCAGCAGATGACATAATGGTTATATCACTGGGCTCCTACGTAGTCAACCACAGTTCAAGTCCTAGACCTAGTGACTTGAGACACAAGGCATGTGTGTGTGCGTGCCCAAGATCCCTACAGGAGAATGGAGGAGACGGGATTGTGGCGTGGCCATCACCCCTGGGGGGGTGATTTCTCGCTTTCTATCTCTCTGTCTCTCTCTAAAAAAAAAGCTTGCCTGAAAAAAAAAAAAAATCTGTCTCTCAAAAAAAAAAAAAAAACTTAACATGGAAATCATTTTATCACTGAATTTCATTGACTATTAAAGGCTTCCTTTTCTTCCAATGCTGCATCCTGAGACTGACGCCATCTAGTGGGTTGTGATAGTAGTTGTTATTTTAATTTTTCTAAATCAGGGAGCCAGCAGGTGGTTAAGATGCTGGACTTCCACATGACCGACCACGCTTTGAGTCATGGACCTGGCAGCTTGCTTTCTCACTTTCCCTGTCTGTCTGTCTCTCTCTGATGATCCCATGTTTCCTACAGCAACTCAAATAATAATAATAATAGTAAATAAAAATAAATTTTAAAATTCTTTGAAAAACATGTTTTAAATGTTTCTAACTAGGAGGTGATTTTCATCTTAACACCTACAGGGATGTAGGGAGTGTGTGCTCCAGACTTCCAATCTGGTTTGTCTGCATTCTTTTGAGACATCACAGATGAAAGATTCCTTCTCCTCAATTTCCAACCGTGAATCAAAGGTCAATGATCTTGCAGGCTCCTCAAAGAACAGAGAAAGGGATCTGGAACTGTGGTTCTGCCCCTTGGAAGTCTTGCATGCTTAAGAAGAAAGTGACAAGGGCATTTGGGTTGGTTTCATGTGTTAGCCATCGTGAATAGTGCTGCAATAAACATCCATGTGCAAGCACTTTTCCAATGAAGAATTCTTCTGTCCTTTGGGTAGATACCGAGGAGTGGGATTGCTGGGTCATAGGGTAGTTCCATTTGTAGAGTTTTGAGGAATCTTCAAATTGTTCTCCACAAATGCTCCCGTACAGATGAATGGACTGAAAAACTGTGGCGCACATACTCTATGGAATACAACTCAGCCATAAAAAAAAAAAACAACAACAACAACAAAACCCTGGCTTTTGACAGAAAGTGGAAGAATATGGAAGATGTACTGCTGAGTGAAGCAAGCCAGGCTATGAAGGAGAAACATTGTATGTCCCCACTTAATATATCCTGAGTGTCCACACTCTATGGCTGAAACTGTCGGGCTAAAGGATGTACAAACACAACAGATGGGTGTGAATGCCAGATGTGGTGTGTGTGGAGGAGTGGGGACTGGGGAAGGGCATTTGGAGAAGGGATACCGAGACAGAGCATTGGTGGAATGGGGAGGTGTTACCTGTTGAAGATATTTTGATCAACTGGACTAGGGAGAAATGTTCACATATTGAAATGTTCACTTAATAAATTAAAAAAAGAAGAAGAAGAAGAAGGAAGTGACACTAACTTTTCTCTCATTGTCTACCCAGCTGTCTACATTGTTCACGTGTGCAGCATTTCCTTACTGGAATTTACTGACTTGTAGGAGCACCCCAGTTGACTTGATTGAAACTGATTTTACAACCTGAGACAGGCGACTCCATAAGATCTCGTTTGTAAAACTCAACCAGTCCACGGACGTTTTCTGGTGTTGGTTTTTCCTTGACTTAATTTGCTAGCTTGGGTTCTTGTTCGGGCCCTTCTGGTCCTTCCGATGACCATTTCCTAGGAAATATTGATTTGAACATGGAAGGCTTTGTTTTTAATAACACTCATTCACGCGTGCTCACATGCATGCATGTGTACCTGTGCTCATGCGTTCCCAGATCGACATTTTTATCTTGCTCTCTATCTGCGAGCTTTTTCATGACTTCTGCCATTTCGGGCCGACTTTTCAAGCAATCACTTCACTCCGGTGATGTATTGCTTCAGTTTCTTATATTTTAACAGCATCCCCCATGCCATTATAGGCTGTAATGGAGCGATGGGAGGGAGATATTTCAAAGTAATTGCTGAGTGTGGGTTCCATTTTGCTCAATGACTAATATAATTTCTTTCTGGAAAACAGAACCAAGCAGTACTGCTCTGTTACACGATTCCTTTGAGGATATTGAACTTTAATGGAAAGCCTTTGCTGCTGCAAATCTTCAGGAGGGTATGATTCATTTCCCTCTGTTTGTTAATGGCATAGTAGCGATTAAGCCATTTTCCTAAAGGCAACAAAATTAGCTTCTTCTAAGACCGTGAGTGGAAGACCAACGGAGGACAGGGTTTGACTCGTCCGCTGAGCCCTCAAAACATTCTCTCTTAAATTGCAATTTGATTAAGAATTGAGACCGAAATAGCAGTGTTCATAAAAATGTAGTTATAAGATAGAAAAGTGACTTTTCAATCCACCACTAGAACTTGTAGTATTTTTTTAAATGTGTCATGTTTTACACTGTTGCTTATTTTTGTGTGTACTCACCGAAGAGAGGGAAAGTAAAACAGCACTCCCCCAAGGGGGATGGCCAACACCCCATCTGCATTCTCCTCTCATGCACACTGGCCCAGTGTATTTTCTTTTCTTTTCTTTTCTTTTTTAAGGATTGTTTTTATTGGGAACCAGCAGTTAGCGTAATGGCTACGTCACTGGACTCCCACGTAGTCGACGGCGGTTCGCGTCCTAGACCCAGTGGCTTAAACTCACGCCGGACGCGTGTGCGTGCATGCCCAAGATCCCAAGAGGAGAATGGAGGAGAAGGGATTGCAGTGTGGCCATCCCCCCTGGGGGGTGATTTCTCGCTTTCTGTTTCTGTGTCTCTCTCTGTCTGTCTGGTGAGGGCATGTGCCCTATAGCAAAAAACAAACAAACAAACAAACAAAAAACTCTCCAAAAAGAATTGTTTTTATTTAACGTTATTTATTTATTTATTTATTTCCATTTGACTACAGAGGGACAGATTGAAAGAGAGAAGGAAAGCCAGAAAGGAAGCCACCAGATCCGGGACTTGAACCAGAGTTGACCATGTGGGAGTCCAATGCCCTTAACAACTGGCCCCAAGGCCCAGTGTATTTTCTAAGCCGTCAGATCCAGGTCTCAAAACACACAGTCAGGCATGGGAGATCGACAAGGACCTGGCACATTGCTCACGCCTCTGAGGCTGGGATTCCAACGACCTGGTGGGCCATGTAGTACCCTGCTGCCTTAGCATCACTCCATGGCTGCCCTGGCCATGTGAGATCCAGCCACCTTCAGCACCACACCACCTGGCTGGCCATAAGAAAAAGTTTCAATAAAGTTATAGGTCTTGGGGAGAGTCAGCGCCCTGGTGGGTAAGACGCTGGACTCCTACATGGCCAACTGTGGTTCAAGTCCCACACCTGGAGGCTGGATTTCTCACTTTCTCTCTGACTCTCTGTCTCTCTGGTAAAATGCATGTGCCTTATAACAGTTTTTAAAATAATAATAATAATGAGGATCAGCAGGTGGCATGGTGGTCAAGGGTGTTGTACTCCCATGTGGGCGACTGTGGTTCAAACCCTGAACCTGGCAGCTTGCTTTCTCATTGTCCCTCTCTCTCTCTCTCTCTCTCTCTCTCTCTGTCCCACACTGATCAAAATTAAAAATAAATAAAATAAATAAATCAAGTTAAATAAAAAATAATTCTTTACAACAAAATGTTAAAATAGTACTACTAATGAATCAAATGATTCTTAAGAGAACATAAAGTTACAGGTCACGGGTTAATCCTTGAAAGGTCTACCTTTGTGTCCATGAGGTACGCGTTAGAACTGTCCTCTTATTTATTAATTTCTCATGAAATGCAGCCCCTGGTGTAAGAGACATTCTACTCCAGCCTGTTTATAGGCTTGGTCTCAGTCCTCTCCCAGATAGCCTAGCTAAACAGGGAGGGAAAGTGATGACATGACACGTTGTATTCTTCCCCAGAACATGCCTGTTTTCCAGGGCGTGTGGGCTTCCCGCCGTGTGTATTTCAGTGCTGTCTTACCTGGGCAGGGAATTGAGGTCCAGGGAAGACGTCTAAAAAATGAGCACCTCCGCAGAAAGGGCCTCCAGGCTGTTAAAAATAGAGGAGCTTGCAGAAGAGCTGCATCCTCTAAGGTCAGTGTTGCTAAGTCAACCAAATTATTTTAGGTGTTCCTTCCTGACATTGATGTTTTTCTTTTCCTGTGTTGTTTTAATTTTGGAGCAGAGCTGGGGACGGAGAACACGGCAGGGACCTCTTTCTGTCCCATCAGTGTGATAGAAAAATCATAATGAGAAAGATGCTCGAAGAAGGAAAAAACTTAATAACTTATGCATATTTTTATGAGACAGAAATGTTGAATGATATTGGGACCAGCAGATGGCGTAAGGGCTATGTCGCTGGACTGGGGGGGGGTGATTTCTTGCTTTCTGTCTCTCTCTCTCTGTCTTCCTGGCAAGTGCACATGCCCTATACCAAAAACCTCTCCCAGGAAAAAAAAGGAAAAAGTTGAATAATACCAACCATAAAATAAATAGACAAGGTTTGAGTAAAAAGTAATGGTTTTCAGCACAAAAATAATGCCAGTTAGGTCCAGCCCTGTAGCACAGTGCCTAAGTAGTCATGGAGGAAGCTGGATGCCACCTGGCTGGCCGGAGTTTGACTCCCAACCTCTTTGTTTAGAAAAACACTCTGGGGACAGAAGCATGTGACCAGGATCTGGGTGGGATGCAGAATTGGAGGAAAGGGGAGTGAGGCTTGATCAACCCTATTGGGGCAGGTTCTCATTCCCTGTAGCTTTCTGAAGGTATAGGTTAAAGATCAAAGGTCAAGGGTAAAGATGGGTTTCTTAAATGATCAAATGAGTAATGCCTTCTGGTCTTAAAAAAGAAAAGAAAAAGAAAAAAGATTCCAGGGGGGGTATCTTGATATCTATGCTTTATAACATAGTAATGTAGCAAGTTTATTGGGTAGAAGATGGATGTCATGTCATGACCTTTTGTAAGTAAGACTGCCAATTAATACCAACCCTAGACCAGTCAATCACTGTACACAGTAAGAGAGAGAGAGGGGGAGTGAGAAAGCAAGCCACCGTATATACATATATGTATATATAGATGTACTTTTTAAATTATTTATTTGGTTGGATAATTTGCTATTATTATTTCTTAATTTGGCCAGAGAGAGACAGAGAGGGAGAGAGAAAGGGAAAGTGAGAAAGCAAGCTGCCAGGTCCAGGATTTGAACCACTGTCAACCACATGAGGATCCAGTACCTTAACCATCATGCCACCTGCCAGCCTCATAAAACCTTATTTTGAGTGGGCTTACAGAGGGTCCTGAGTAAACACGTAATTGGCCGATTTAAGTACACAAAGACAAAGAGACAGTTCTAACAGCCTTCAGAGAGAAAGAGCAGGTGAGCCATAAGTAAGACTCGGGTGGACACGGAGCTTCGCCGTTGTGAGACTCTGCAGGAGGAGCACAGGGTCTTAGAAGATGCGGGAATGATATTTTAAAAAACGGAAGGAAAATTTCGATTTGACAGTATAAGCCAACTTAAGAATAAAATCAGTCAGACAGCGTCAAACATTCATTTTTTTTTTATTAATTCACTTTACACCATCACAACACACAAATGAATTTGCATCAAACATTCTAATAAACATTCCCTCTGAAAATTCTTTTGGAGAAGGTACTCAGTCAAGAATGCGGAACAACTTGCTAAGAATGCTGGGAAGGATATGGGAAGCGAGGGTTACCAATAACTTCACAGCATTGTATTTGTCTACAAAGGCTTAAGGAAAGAAAGTAGGACTCACCTATGGGTCATAGAACGAGACCAGCTCTGACTCCAGGACTTTCCTACCTAGGTCCAGATACATCGCCCCTCTCCACCACCTGTTCTCTCTGTGTATTTCTTCTTTTTTCTGTAGGTTTTTGCATTAGGGCATGTGCGCTCTCCAGAAAGAGACAGAGACAGTGAGAGAGAAAGTGAGAAATCACCCCCCCCCAGGGGAGATGGCCACACCGCAATCCCTTCTCCTCCATCCCGTCCCAGTGTCTTAGACACGCACGCACATGCGTCTGGTGTGAGTTGAAGCCACCGGGTCCGGTACTCAAACTGCAGTTGACTACATGGGAGTCCAGCGACACAGCCATTACACCAACTGCTGGCCCCCTGTGTGCTTCTTTGATGACCTCAACATACAACAAACACTTTTTGATCTCTCTGTTGCACTGAAACCCCATGGATAAAATGTTCTCAGTTGGAATGTATTAATTTTCATCTGTCTAAAGGAAGCGGCATTGAGAAGAGACAGCCTCCTACCCGGTTACTCATCTTCCTAGGGGTGTGAAGGGCTCGGAAGTGGAATAGGAAAAGCCCCCACATGGTCAGAAGTTGCAGGGAACCCTACGAGCTTTTACCCAAGTCCTCGATGCAGTTGGGCTGGTCTGAGCGTTGGCACGGTCCCCGCAAGGTGACTGCTGCCCAAGCTTTCTCTGCCATGGGGGAAGGACAGAGCGGAGAAGACCAGGCCATGAGGAATGAGGGTATTGTTGGAGAGAGGTTTGAGGGCGCCGACAGCCTCTCCTCCTGTGTGGCCTCTCACAACTGTCACATACAGCTTCTCCCAGAACCTGTGGACATGCCAGTCTACCATAGACCTGACTCCATCAGCCTCCATTCTCCCCAGGATGGCTTCAGAGGTTATTCCTGCTCTGCCTTAACCTCTGCAGTCCCCAGAGTAGAATTATCTGGAACAAACAGAGAAACAGAAAGAGAGTGAGACATCACCCCGGCGGAATGGCTATGCCACCACCCCTTCTCCTCCATCCTCTGGTCAGGATTTTGGGCATGCATGCATGCACATGCACCTATGTGAGTTTCAAGGCACCAGGTCCGGGACTGGAACTGCAGTTGACCACGTGGGAGTCTAGCGTCTTAACCACCACCACCTGCTGGTTCCTTGTTGTTTCATCTTAAAAGAAGGTACTCCTGGGACCAGCAGTTAGCGTAATGGCTATGTCACTGGACTCCCATGTAGATGACTGCGGTTCGCATCCCGGACCCGGTGGCTTAAAACTCATGCCAGGTGCGTGTGCATGTGTGCCCAAGATCCCGAGAAGAGAATGGAGAAGAAGGGATTGCGGCGTGGCCATCCCCCCTGGGGGTTATTTCTCGCTTTCTATCTCTCTGTCTCTCTGTCTGTCTGGCGAGCGCACGTGCCCTATAGCAAAAACCTCTCAAAAAAAGGTGGGGAGGGGTGCTCTAGCTTTTTGGTTGTATTGATCATCTTTCCTGTGCCGTGTGTACTTGTCGTTGGAGAAGGGGAACGAGTCTGTATTCCCAGCTCCCCTGGGAGTGCTGACGGGACGAGACTGAGGAACGGTGACACGATGAACCCCGTGATGGCTTCTTTCATGCCAACAGACATAATCAACCGCGGTTTGTTCATACACCAATTAAAGAGACGATCCAGGAAAGGAAACCCTCGTCCCGTACACCTTCATTATTTCACCACTTGTCAAAAACTTTCTCGAAGGCTACGATCATTGTCTGAGAGGAATCCAAAACATTCCGGGGATAGTTTCTAAATGATGATGAGGGTGGCGTTGTGAATTCGCCATCATTTGCCACCCTATGACAACACATAGCGCAGTATTCAACGATTCACCGTAACAACTGGGGCAACGGAGGGCATGTCTATTAGAAACACTTTGTGTAGTTTTGATGACCATAATTTTTCAAGTTTTTTTAAATAATTACTTATTTTTCATTTTATTTACTCATTCTTTTTTTTTTTTTTTTTAATTTTGACCAGAGACACACACACACACATAGAAGAGAGAGAGAGAGAAAGTGAGAAAGCAAGCCACCAGGTCCAAGACTAGAACCATGGATGGCCATGTGCGAATATCCAGCACCTTAACCACCACGCCACCTGCTGGCCCCAGGTTTGTTTTTTTGTTTTTTTTTTTGTTTAAGAGAGATTTTTGCTATAGGGTGCATGCACTTGCCAGGTTTTTTGTTGTTGTTGTTTGTTTTTAAAAGAGATTTTTGCTATACGGTGCATGCACTTGCTGAATCGACAGAAAGAGAAAATGAGAAATCACTCCCTCAGGGAGTGGCCACACTGCAATCACACTGCACTGCAATCCCTTACCCTCCATTCTTTTCTCGGGATCTTGGACACACACACACACACACATACACACACACGCCTGGTGTGATTTTCAAGCCACCGGGTCTAGGACTTGAACTGTGTTTGGCCATGTTGAGAGTCCAGTGCTTTAACTACCACATCACCTGCTGGCCTTGCCATATAAATTTTTAACCAAAGACTTGGGATGAGCTCCTGAGGGCTGTCTTGCCCCATTTTCCTCTTCCTTCACCTTCAAAATAATAACTACAGAGGACTGTTGATTTGTTTGGGACATGTGGCTCTGTCACCATGTCCAAACAAACACTGGCACATCCCCTACTTGGGGATCAGAATGACAGAGGATGGACCACCACCTGACAGGCGGTAGTTGAAGTAGAAGTTTAAAGAAACTTGGCCAATAAGAAGGGATAAAACAACGGAACCCAGAACCTAGGAACACACCAGTAACAGGGAAAAAGAGAGACTGAAAGGATGATAAATCCATTCAGAGAAAGTTCTTTTTATCTCACCCCATAAGATAAAACCAGTTCTTCCAGACTGGTGAAGATTTCTTTCTTTTTCTTTCTTTTTTTTTTTTTTTTACTTTTTTTAAGAATTACTTATTTAATTTTATTTATTCATTCAATCATTTCCATTTGACCAGAGGAAGACAGACACACAGAGATAAGGAAAGTAAGAAGGCAAGTCACCAGGTCCGGTACTCAAACCGCGGTCAGCCATGTGGGAGTGTCCAGCACCTTAACCACTATGCCACCTGCTGACCTCAAGATTTCTTTATTTTTTTAAAGAATTATTTTATTCAATTCTATTAATTAGTACTATTATTAATTTGAGCAGAGACAGAGAAGGAGGGAAACCAAGAAAGCAAGCCACCAGGTCAGGGACTTGAACTGTGATCAACCGTGGGAGAGTCCAGCACCTTAACCTCCATGCCACCTGCTGGTCCTGAATATTTCTTTTATACAAAGGGACATTAAAATGAGAAAGCAAGCCACCAGGTCCAGGACTCGAACCGCGGTTGGCTGTGTGGGATTCCAGCACACTTAACCACCGCGCCACCTGCCGGTACCACAACTGTGGATAAAAAAAAGCACAGAACTACCTGTTTCTTTAGATCTTCAAGTCCTTATGAAGTTTCTTCTGACATATAAGACTTTTTTTTTTTTTTTTGAGAGGTTTTTTGCTATAGGGTGTGTGTACTCGCCAGACAGACAGAGAGAGACAGAGAGACAGAAAGTGAGAAATCACCTCCCAGGGGGGATGGCCACGCTGCAATCCCTTCTCCATTCTCTCTTGGGATCTTGGGCACGCACGCACATGTGCCCAGCGTGAGTTTAAGCCACTGGGTCCAGGACTTGAACAGTGGTCAACTACATGGGAGTCCAGCAACATAGCCATTATGCCAACTGCTGGCCCCAGGTATATTTTATGTGTTTGCTTTCTTTTTCTTGTCTTTCTCAAATTTCTTACAGAGTTCATGTGCTCACCAGACAAAGACAGAGGGGGTGAGGGAGAGAGAGAGTGAGAAGGAGAAAGTGGGAGAACACCCAGGGGTGGGGGCAGTGAGGGTGTCCATGCTGCAAAGCCTTTTCCCTCCATTCCCTTCTCAGGATTTTGGGCACGCAAGCACACACGCCTGCCTTGTGCCTCAAACATCTGGTTTTGGGATTCGAGCCATGTGGTCAGCCATGTGGGATCCAAGCAGGCCCAAAAGTGTATGCTTTTTTCTTGTCAATCTGTTTTGGGGGGCCAGCAGTTAGTATGGCAGTTAAGGCTCTGTACTCCCACACGGCCAAACACGTTTGGATTCCTGGACTGGCAGCTTGCTTTCTCTCTCTCTCTCTCTCTCTCTCTCTCTCTCTCTCTCGTCCTCGCTCTGGTGAGCACATGTGCCGTGTAGCAAATTTTTAAAATAATACTAAGTAAATAATTCTCGTAAAAGTCTGTTTTTATAGGATAAACGTAATATAGGAAGAAAAGATATTGTTGTCCTGTATCATCAAACTATTGCTTGGACAAACTTGCTTAGGTAAAATCTTATAAAATAGCAATATAGTGTGTATGTCTTTATGTGTACATAGGTATATATACCTACACACACACACACACATATAAAAAGCATCTTATAAAATATTGTGATATATAAGAAGGTACCCAGTAAACAAAAACTTAATATTGGGTGGTTGGGAAAGTCATGACATATTTTTCTGTTTCTCTGTGCAAAAATGTGTTGTGAATTCTCTTTCCAATTATTTACATTTATTTATTTGTGTATTTAAATTTGACCCGAGAGAGAGGGGAAAGTGAGAAAACAAGGCACCAGGTCCAGGACTTCAACCATAGTCGGCCACGTGGGAATCGAACACCTTCACCACCACGCCACCTGCTGACCCAGCACCCTGAGTTTTCCGACAACCCAATGTTTAATAGCTTATTAACAAATGTACTGAATTTCATTCCGAATAGACTTCTGTCTCTTGAAAACTTGACCCAGCTGCGTTGCATTGTTCCTAGCGCAGATGAGTCGACAGATCCAGTAAGATAAACCCCAGTGCTTTGTTGTTGTTTTAGGACAGGGCTACAGGGACATCATTGGAGAGAGGAATCCCGTTTCCACTTAGCGGGCTCTGTGTCTGTGGTGACGTTGCCCGTGGGATCTGTGTCACGGAGGGGCTTCCGTGAGTAAGAGGCACATCTACACGTGGGTGCACGCAGGGGATGAGTCTTGACCGCCTCGGGAAGCCATACACGATCGCCCCGCTATTAGGTAACATGTCCGGAGTCTGCAATCCATCGTCTGTCCCGGGACCAGTGACGCTGGCGAGGGAGCTGTCTAACGTAGTTGATGGTGTTATAAAATGTAAACACCTCGATCGAGTCGCAAATCTCCTTCTCCTCCACGGGGAAGGACTTCTGCTCAAATCATCCTGACGTTTGAAACACGATTGCTTGGAAGGGTGACGGCCCACGGGCAACTCGCCACCTGTTAAGAGGACGTTTCTTTATTTATTCGACATCCATAGCATGAAAGCATAAAGTGGATAAAACAGGTGCATGAGGGCTTTAGGGCTCAACGTGGTGTCTGCGGCTTTCAACGAACAAAGGAACTCAGCCATTTACATGAAGGGACTAAAGAACGTGTAGGGGAAAATTACAGCCAGGGTGCATCTTGGCCCAAAATCCATGCAAACGTTCTCCACGATACACATTTCACCTGAACGTTTATTCTCAAAAAGACCCCTCTTCAAATATAAAACAGTTATTAAAGCTTCCTGAGCAAAATAAATGTTAAGGGAGATTTAGCGTGAGTATAGGTATTCTCGAAAGTTTAGAACCTGGGGGGAAGGCAGGGTTTTTTCTTTTTAATAATTATTTAATTTTTAATTTACTGTTGTTATTATTATATTTTTGATTTGCTATAGGGCTCACCAGAGAGAGGAAAAAAAGAGACAGACAGAAAGGGAGATGGCAAGGGACCAGCAGTTGGCATCATGGCTATGTCGCTGGACTCCCATGTAGTCGACTGCGGTTCAAGTCCCAGACCCGGTGGCTTAAACTCACACTGGGTGCGCGTGTATGCGTACCCAAGATCCCAAGAGGAGAATGGAAGAGAAGGGATTGCGGCGTGGCCATCCTCCCTGGGGGGTGATTTCTCGCTTTCTGTCTCTCTGTCTTTCTGGCTAGCGCACATGCTCTATAGCAAAAACCTCTCATAAAAAAAGAAAAAAACGAAAGAATGAAAGAAAGAGAAAGAAGAGTGAGAAGGCTAGCCGCCCGGTCTGGCATGCGAACTGCAGTCAGCCTTGTGGGAGTCTATCACTGTAACCATCACACCCCCTGCTGGCCCTCAACGGGCAAAAGTGCATGAAGGGGTTAAGGGAGCTGAATCCCATACAGCCGACCATGGTTCGAATCCCAGCCCTGGCAGTTTGGAAAATGCATGGGCCCATGTGTGTGCATGAAGCATCGCATGTGCCAGGGTATGTTCCCCCCGTCCTGTACCTCTGTCTTCCTCTGCCGAGCATATGCACCTCTAGCTATTAAAAAAAAATTAATAAAAACAGGAAGATCTATGCTCTGGAGTTGCAGATGAACGTGGGTGTGGAAGGAAAGGAATGAATATCAATCAACGGGCCCTAGGCCATCAGGTGATATGGTGGTGAAGACACTGGACTGCCACATGGTCAACCACAGTTCTAGTCCCGAACCCAGCACTTTGAAACTCATGCCAGGCGTGTGTGCGTGCATGTCCAAGATCCCGAGAGGAGAATGGAGGAGAAGGGATTGTGGCGTGGCCAATTCCCCCAAGGGATGATTTCTTGCCGTCTCTCTCTTCGGCGAGCGTGTGTGCCCTATAGCAAAAATCTCTCAAATCAATAGTGTTTAAAAAAAAAAAAAATCAGTGTGCCCCTAAAGAGAACCAAACACTGGGACTGTAAGGCAGAGAGACCGCGGCGTGACTGCATTTAACCCACGCTGCTGTGTACACAGAGCTGATGCTGACGCAGGCTGTAAGGAAGAAGAGCGTTCTGGAGGAGATGCAGATGTTGCACTGTCCATGAGCCGCGCTGAGCTCTTGCAGCCCTTAAGACCTCTGAATACAGAAAGAATTCGCAGAGCACTGGGCCCAGCTCAGAGCCAACACCCCCAGGAGAAGCTTTGAGACACGCACTGGAGTTCTCGCCTGGGGAGAGATGCACCCAGTCACCGCACCGACTGCCTGTGTGAACAGCACCTGACGGGAACTCCAGGGCTGCAAGATTCACGTCAGTGCTGTCATTCCTGTGTGTTTGCTCTACCTACATGTTTAGGAGACCTGGGTGAGGCTACTATTCACTCACCTGGAAGACCTACCTATTAGAAGAACCTGTAATACAGAAATATTGACTTCAGGCTCAGCCCCAGGCTTAAAACCTAATGACTTTTCTCCAAGTGCGTTGACACACTTCACGTCTCCACATGCAGCCGGCTCCCAGGAGCTCTGCAGACCTGCTGCGGAAAACATCGGGCATCACAGGCTGGTGTCAAGGACTCCGGAGCCGTCCTGCCAACTACTGCTTTCTTTCTTCCCGGAACTATGCCACGGCCGTGAGACCCGCGTGGTGTGAACCCTCGGTCTGCATTCCATGTCGCACCATGTCTTTTTTTTCCTATAAATACGATCTTTTGTATTTTTCTTTTGGGTTGTTGGGAAAATCAAGATGCATTTTTTTAAAAGAATTATTTTATTTAACTTTTTATTTTTATTTGACCAGAGAGAGAAAGAGAGAATAAGAAAGCAAGCCGCCAGGTCCAGGACTCGAACCGCGGTCAGCCACGAGGGAGACCAGCGCCCTTAACCACCATGCCACCTCCCAGCCCCTCAATATGCATTTTGATAGAGAAAAATACTTTCATGACTTTCACAACAACACAGTAAACATTTTGATTGCTGAAACAGTATCTGTCTTTCAATTTTGTTAAAGTGAACCGACTTATTTATTTATTTATTTTGGAGAGTTTTTTTGCTATAAAGTATGTGCCGTGGCCAAAGAGACAGAGAGAGACAGAGAGAAAGCGAGAAATCACCCTCCAGGGGGATAGGCACACCGCAGTCCCTTCTCCTCCATTCTTCCCTCGGGATCTTGGGCACGCACGCACATGCACCCAGCGTGAGGTTTAAGCCACCGGGTCCTGGACTGGAACCACGGTCGACCATGTGGGAGTCGAAGGACATGACCGTCACACCACCTGTGAGCCCCATGATTGACTTATTTCCCTAAAGAGAGAGAGAGACAGAGAGAGAGAGACAGCACCCCCCC
>NW_006159697.1:4295834-4299806 GCF_000334495.1 Tupaia belangeri chinensis
CACGGTCAACTACGTGGGAGTCCAGCGACATAGCCATTACGCTAACTGCTGGTCCCACCCAATGGGGTCTTGATGCCATGATCCCTCCCCAGCCTCAGTCAGCCCCTGAGCATGGCGTGTGCACACAGCATATTAGGGAGAGGGAGAGGGTGCGCATTGGGTCAGCGTGGCATGGTCTTGCCTGTTCCTGCTGCACCACCATCTGGTCCCCAGTACATCTTCATTGCTGTAGGTTTAGAATGTCAAAGACTGGGGCTAGCAGGAGGCATGGTGGTTAAAGGCACTGGACTCCCACATGGCTGACTGCAGTTCAAGTCCCAGACCTGGCAGCATGCTTTCTCACTTGCCTTCTCTCTCTGGTTAGATTAAAAAATAATAATGGGGATGACGATGATAAATAAAACTTAAATAAATAATTCTTAAAAAAAAAAGAATGTCAGGACCAGCAGGTGGCATAATAGTTACATCACTGGACTCCTACAGAGTTGGTTGCAGTTTGAATCCCATACCCAGCGGTTTTAAACTCACACTGGGCGCATGTGCATGTGTGCCCAAGATCCTGAGAGGAGAAGGGATTGCAGCATGGCCATCCCCCCTGGTGGGTGATTTCTCACTTTCCCTCTCACTGTCTCTCTGTGGTGAGCACACATGCCCTATAGCAAAAATCTCTCTCTCTGGAAAAAGGAAAAAAAAAATGTCCAAGACCATGAAGAAAAGAATTCTTTCAACAAAAGACCACGGTTGATAATTTGTTTATACACCTGCACAGACACACCCGCGTGCACGTGTGTGGATATCTGAATACAAAAAGCAGTCAGAAAGCAAAGGTCTAAAAGTCCACTGGAGTGGCAGGTGGCGTAATGGCTACGTTGTTGAACTCCCAGTAGTCAACTGCAGTTCAAGTCCCGGACCTGGTGGCTTAAACTCATTCTGGGCACATGTGCGTGCGTGCCCAAGATCCCGAGAGGAGGATGGAGGAGAAGGGATTGCGGCATGGCCATTCCTCCCGGCGCTGGGGGTGATTTCTCGCTTTCTGTCTCTCTGTCTCTCTGGCGAGTGTATGCACCCTTCAAACACCTCTGCAAATAAAAGGCCCCTGGAAGGATTACCGCCTGGCCCCAGTGGGATCATCTGAACTTCCACAAGAGAAAACTTCAGCAAAGGTTCTGGAGAAATGAAGATCAAGGATGAATTTACTTTGCTTCCCAGAATGTCGAAATCCAGAGATCATTCTCTGCCCGACACCCCCTGGGTAGGAGCTGGGGAGAGACCTCTCAGTGGGTGTCGTGGCTGCTGAGCTAAAGGGATGAATGCAGAATAATGCATGAGTTTTTTGTGATGCTCAAAATGGAAACCGAAGGGGCGTCTTTCCAGGGCGCAATGACAGTTCTCTGAAGAGCTGATGAATGGAAGAGTCGTGGCCCCTCGCTCGCTGCACATCCTGAGTTTCAGAGCGATGGAAACCGGATGCCGGGTGGACAATTGCAGATGAGGGACGTAGACAGGCAGGAACACCCGGGAAATTCTGTCTTGTGAAGCCTCGGATGAGTGGTAATCCTGGGAAGCTGTCACCTCTGGGATAAAAAACATCCGCCGAAACAGAGTATGTTTTTTGTTCTCTTTTTTAAAAAGAATTATTTACTGGGACCAGTGGATGGCTTAATGGTTACGTAGCTGGACTTCCACACAGTCAACTGCATTTTGAGTCCCAAACCCAATGACGAAACTCATGCTGGGCGCATGCGCATATATGTCCGAAATCCCAAGAGCTGACTGTAGGAGAAGGGATTGCAGCGTGGCCATCTGTGTGCCTGACATCCCAAGAGCTGACTGCAGGAGAAGGGATTGCAGCGTGGCCATCCCCCCTGGGGGGTGATTTTGCACTTTCCCTCTCTCTGGCAAGTGCATGCACCCTAAGGCAAAAATCAAAAAGAAAAACAAAAAGAGAACCATGTACTAGACCAGCTCTGTGGCCTGGATCCAGGTGAAGGCGGCTGGACCCCACTGCAGTTTGACATCCCAAGAGCTGACTGCAGGAGAAGGGATTGCAGCGTGGCCATCCCCCCTGGGGGGTGATTTTGCACTTTCCCTCTCTCTGGCAAGTGCATGCACCCTAAGGCAAAAATCAAAAAGAAAAACAAAAAGAGAACCATGTACTAGACCAGCTCTGTGGCCTGGATCCAGGTGAAGGCGGCTGGACCCCACTGCAGTTGGAGTCCCAGACCTGGCGGTGTAAAAATACCCTGCCCGTGTGTGCCCAGAATCCCGACAGGACGTTGGAAACATGGAGAGCAGGACGCAACCGGGGCATGGCCAATGCCACGTTGGAGGGAGGATGCTCTTTCTCTCCCTCCGTGTTTCCGTGTCTCCCTGGCCAACATGTGCGTGCCTTCTGGCGAGATTTAAAAAAAAGCAAAATGCAACCACCTGCAAGATGCTCCTCAACCAATGAAGATGAGGTTGTAGTGGCTGCCACCGGGAGTCTGACTCTGAAGTCCGCGATGGAGCCCGTGCGCTGACATTTCCTCCCAGAGCTCAAGGTTGTGCAGACACCTTGTTACCTGACGCTGTGAGATAGAGCAACCCTCCGAGTCTCTGGGAACCCGGAGGGCTGGGAGAAGATGGCCCCACCACCACCCCAGGGAGCTCAGTGCATGCTGAGCCAGTCCTTAATAAACAGAGATTTAGGGGACACTCGGTGACATCTCTCTCTCTGGATCATTTCCAGCGTAACTGAGTCAAACATGGAAAAGCAATCTAGGGTCACAGGATGGGAGTGCCCTGGAGAGGGGGCCAAGGCGTCTTCCTTTGCAGCTGTATTTATAGCTCTCTCTGACTTTGCCACATTGACAACCTTGACATTGCTCGGCTGCCAATGAAAGGCGTCCCTGCTGTGCCCTGAAATCATTGCAGACACGCGCACAAACACAGCCTCACAGCAGACCCTTGAAACTGGTTCCGCATCCCTCCCTGTCTGCACGTTCCAACCAGGGAAGAGCAAAACCACACCGAGTTCTTGGTGACGGTGGCCTCTGGGCCGGGTGAGCACAGACCTTTTCTTGTCATTCCAGAAGCGGTGCAGTGTGACAACTATTTGTCACCGGACTCCCATGTAGTTGACTGTGGTTCAAGTCCCAGACCCGGGGGCTTAAACTCACACCGGGCGCATGTGCATGCATGCCCAAGATCCCGAAAAGAGAAAGGAGGAGAAGGGATTGTGGCGTGGCCATCCCCCCTGGGGAGTGATGTCTCGCTTTCTATGTCTCTGTCTCTCTGGTGAGTGCACATACCCTATAGCAAAAATCTCTAAAAAAAAAAAAAAAAAAATTGAAGCTACATGGGGTCAGCAGGTGGTGTGGTGTTTAAAGTGCTGGACTCCCACGTGGCTTACTGCAATTCGAATCCCAGACCTGGTGGCTTGCTTTCTCACTTCCCCTCTCTCTCTCTCTCTTTCTCTCTGTCTGAATGTCTCTTTGTGGTGTGCACACGTGCTCTATAGCAAATTAAAAATAACACTAACAAGAAAGAAACCGAAAGTAGTAGGCAGTTCTCATCAACCAACCTGGCGGACACAGGATATTTTGATTTAAAAGTAATGTAACGTTGCTTCAAGGGGATTTTTGTTACCAGGTGGGCCATTCCCAAATTTTCATTACTAGGAAACCCATTCCTCCATGATTTTCATTTTGATACATGTTGTATAATAAGCAAGTCATATCTGTTCTTTTATATTTTGTTTCTAAAATAGAATCAATTTCGGTCTCGTGACTTAATGTAATTTCAAGGAGAGTATTTTTAAAAGCCCGTACCGCCTCGTTCTAGGTAACTGTGTGGAAATATAATGTACTTTATGCAAATAATGCCAGAAATCCCAGTCGTCATTTCAGGGGCTCTCTGTGCAAAAACCTGTGCTATAAAAATCTCCTGTCCTTCCACATTTCTTAGGTGGACTCTTCTTTTTTTTTTTTTTTT
>NW_006159697.1:4302438-4303293 GCF_000334495.1 Tupaia belangeri chinensis
GGTGGCTGCCACCGGGAGTCTGACTCTGAAGTCCGCGATGGAGCCCGTGCGCTGACATTTCCTCCCAGAGCTCAAGGTTGTGCAGACACCTTGTTACCTGACGCTGTGAGATAGAGCAACCCTCCGAGTCTCTGGGAACCCGGAGGGCTGGGAGAAGATGGCCCCACCACCACCCCAGGGAGCTCAGTGCATGCTGAGCCAGTCCTTAATAAACAGAGATTTAGGGGACACTCGGTGACATCTCTCTCTCTGGATCATTTCCAGCGTAACTGAGTCAAACATGGAAAAGCAATCTAGGGTCACAGGATGGGAGTGCCCTGGAGAGGGGGCCAAGGCGTCTTCCTTTGCAGCTGTATTTATAGCTCTCTCTGACTTTGCCACATTGACAACCTTGACATTGCTCGGCTGCCAATGAAAGGCGTCCCTGCTGTGCCCTGAAATCATTGCAGACACGCGCACAAACACAGCCTCACAGCAGACCCTTGAAACTGGTTCCGCATCCCTCCCTGTCTGCACGTTCCAACCAGGGAAGAGCAA
Source organism: Tupaia belangeri chinensis (assembly GCF_000334495.1). Lineage (NCBI taxonomy): Eukaryota > Metazoa > Chordata > Mammalia > Scandentia > Tupaiidae > Tupaia > Tupaia belangeri. The sequence goes on from NW_006159697.1 coordinate 4,302,976, forward strand.
AACCACACCGAGTTCTTGGTGACGGTGGCCTCTGGGCCGGGTGAGCACAGACCTTTTCTTGTCATTCCAGAAGCGGTGCAGTGTGACAACTATTTGTCACCGGACTCCCATGTAGTTGACTGTGGTTCAAGTCCCAGACCCGGGGGCTTAAACTCACACCGGGCGCATGTGCATGCATGCCCAAGATCCCGAAAAGAGAAAGGAGGAGAAGGGATTGTGGCGTGGCCATCCCCCCTGGGGAGTGATGTCTCGCTTTCTATGTCTCTGTCTCTCTGGTGAGTGCACATACCCTATAGCAAAAATCTCTAAAAAAAAAAA
>NW_006159697.1:4303495-4304203 GCF_000334495.1 Tupaia belangeri chinensis
TGTGATGGTTAAGGTGCTGGACTCCCACATGGCTGATGTGGTTTGAGTCCCAGACCTGGTGGCTTGCTTTCTCACTTCCCCTCTCTCTCTCTCTCTTTCTCTCTGTCTGAATGTCTCTTTGTGGTGTGCACACGTGCTCTATAGCAAATTAAAAATAACACTAACAAGAAAGAAACCGAAAGTAGTAGGCAGTTCTCATCAACCAACCTGGCGGACACAGGATATTTTGATTTAAAAGTAATGTAACGTTGCTTCAAGGGGATTTTTGTTACCAGGTGGGCCATTCCCAAATTTTCATTACTAGGAAACCCATTCCTCCATGATTTTCATTTTGATACATGTTGTATAATAAGCAAGTCATATCTGTTCTTTTATATTTTGTTTCTAAAATAGAATCAATTTCGGTCTCGTGACTTAATGTAATTTCAAGGAGAGTATTTTTAAAAGCCCGTACCGCCTCGTTCTAGGTAACTGTGTGGAAATATAATGTACTTTATGCAAATAATGCCAGAAATCCCAGTCGTCATTTCAGGGGCTCTCTGTGCAAAAACCTGTGCTATAAAAATCTCCTGTCCTTCCACATTTCTTAGGTGGACTCTTCTTTTTTTTTTTTTTTTGAGAGATTTTCACTGTAGGGCGCGTGCGCTCGCCAGACAGACAGAGAGAGACATAGAGACAGAAAGCGAGAAATCACCCCCCAGGGGGGAT
>NW_006159697.1:4304230-4330225 GCF_000334495.1 Tupaia belangeri chinensis
TCTCAGGATCTTGGGCACGCACGCACATGCGCCCGGCGTGAGATTTAAGCCACTGTGTCCGGGACACGAACCGCGGTCGCCTACGTGGGAGTCCAGCGACATAGCCATTACGCTAACTGCTGGTTCCCTTAGGTGGACTCTTCTGATTGTGGAAATAGAATTCTGAGGCCCCATTCTTTCTTTTTTAATTTGTTCTTCTTCAAACATTCAATCGCTATACCCAGCACAATAGACACCTCAGTCCAGTCCCGTTGAGACCACCGCAGGTCCTGGTCACCTGTGATCATTTCATTTAATAGCATGATGGCCAGTCATTACTTATCTCGTTTTTTTTCTTTTTTTGGAGAGATTTTCACTGTAGGGCGCGTGCGCTCGCCAGACAGAGACATAGAGACAGAAAGCGAGAAATCATGCCCCAGGGGGGATGGTCACGCCGCAATCCCCTCTCCTCCATTCTCCTCTCGGGATCTTGGGCACGCACGCACACACGCCCAGCGTGAGTTTTTTAAGCCACCGGGTCCAGGATGCGAACCACAGTCGACTACGTGGGAGTCCAGCGACATAGCCATTATGCTAACTGCTGGTTCCCCTTATCTCATTTTTCAGGTAAAATAAGCACTGTAAATAGTGCAGCTGCACTGGAAGGAGCCTGCCCCATTGGGCGGATGAGACCTCATAGCTTCCCTTCTCTCCCCTCCCATCCTGGGTGGCTATGACCTCTCGTCAGACCCCAATCAGGTCCGGGCAGGAGCTGTTCTCAGCCTGTCCTAGATCCTGTCTGGCTGAGCTCCCACAGACGTCGGAGAAGGCAGGTGTGCACTTGCTGGGCTGCTTTTCATCCTTTATCCTTGGGCTCAAAACTCATCACACACAGTTCTTGGTGGACACGAAAAGAAAAAAAAGCAATTGCAGCCTATTGGTTCATCGCAAAAGTCATGACGCATTTTTCCATGGAAAAAATTCCTCATGACTTTTTTGACAGCCCAGTTGTTTTGCTAAAGAATTTTTATTTCGGAAGCCAGCAGGCAACATGGTGGCTAAGGGTGCTGGCATCTCCCATGGTCGACCTTGGGTTGAGTCTGGGACCTGGTAGCTTGCCTTCTCAGTTTCTCTCTCTCTCTCTCTCTCTTTCATTCTGTCCCTTTCTGGTAAAATTAAAATAAATAAATAAAGTTAAATAAAATAATTCAAAAAAAAAAAAAGAAACCAGCACGTGAAGAATTTTTATGTAAGCATTGGTTTTCACAGCGTTAATGTTCACACATGCATGCACACACCTCTGAACACCTGCTCATACACACACCTATACAGTTATATAGTTGCATATTCCAGAGGATGTGCTGAGTATCTGTTATGATATTAGGTCCTCGGAAAAGTCACCATGTACGTATTCTATGTTTACCTATGCAAAAATGGGTGACAACTTTTCTGATGACCCAATATATGCATATTACATATGGCATTTTGTTTTGCATGTAATATATGTTATAAGTACATATTTGCCTACAGAAGGTATGGATGTCTATAAATGTCTCTCAATATGTATATTTATAATGTATATGTTATTATATACGCATGAATGTACATTATTTTACAGATAGCATACATTCTGTAGGTCTCTGTCTATAACTGTCTCTATGTATATTTATAATGTATATATTATAGACACATGAATGATACATTATGTATTATTTTACATATATCATACATTCTATATGTCTATGTATGTCTGTAAGAGTCTATGTATAATGTCGATAGTATATACACATTAATGATATATTATGCATTATTTTACATATAGCATACATTCTATATGTCTATGTATGCATAGATATGCAAATGTCTCTCTGTATGTATATCTGTAATGTGTATATTATATATGCATATATTATGTGTTCATTTACATATATATTATATATGTCTATGTATGATAGATATGTCTATATATGTCTATTCACATGTCTCTCTACATAAATATACAATATGTATAAGTATATATATATGATATATATAGCAGCTACAAATTAACATACACGCCAAAATTATAAAAAAATATTTAACATCTGTATTCACTTCATTTTCTTGGGGTTTACTTGTCCGCCAAAAATATCCCCTGTGTTTTGTAAGGAATGATCTCCTGAAAGAAAAACCTGGCTGCGCTGACAAGTTAACACAGCTGTATCCACGGCTTCACCCAAGACCCACCCGATCCAACCCCTTCTCTTGACTTTGCGTCTCTAGAAAAATCGACAGGACCCGGAATCATTCTCGGAAGCCTTAGCGTGGAATCGAAAAGAACTATTTAGATTTCCATGACGAGTCACGGAAAGAAGAAAGTGTTCTGTTCTCGCGGCCCCGTGAAGCCCTATTAAAAATGTGTATTTTTACACGATAGCCATTTCTGCCAACACGCGGTGAGGAAAGGGTGGTTTCTGGGTTTTGGCCCCTTTCCCAGGAAAAATGGTTGAAAATAACTGCACGGGCCGACCACACAGATTGTCGACGTTCTGTCTCTGTTGTTTTCCCAGAGCGCACAGAAAATGCCACCGAGGTAGCTGTTCACGGGTGACCATTCACACTGTCCCTTTTGTGTCATTGCTCTTCCACTGTTCAATCGTTAGTGATTTGCAAGGTTCATTTCAAGGACAGGGACTCTCAACAGCCAAATATTGCATCACCTGCGATGCTTGGAGGGTTTGGAACAGAAAGAAGCTGCTACCGAGAGCAGCCAGCTGTGTCAAATCTCTGGTTTGGGACCACCGTGTGCTTTCTTCCAGACATTCACCTGGACCGCGGACGTAAAGTCACCTGATCCTTCAGGGAGGAGACTCCGAAGGAGAGTCCATTTGCACGGATCTTTGGCGGCCAGTATAGCCCTGTTATCAAAGTGATTAGGTTCCTTCCTTTAACCTTCCAGGACCACAGGGGAAACTCAGCCATTTAGGTCCGCCCATACCTGGTGCCTACCTAAAAAAAAAAAAAAACAAACAAGAATGACAGCATTGTGATTTTTCTATCTCACTCTCTGTTTGCGTCTAAGAAAACGATGGTGCCTGGAAACCTCCCTCCTCTCCCTGCTCTGGCTGTGTCAGACCACAGAGCTCTACGGTGTCTGTCTGTCCATCCTGTGTATCTGTCTGCAGCATCTTATTCACAGGGAATTACCCGCTGCAGATGAAGAAAGAGGAATGACACCTCGATGGTCAGCTCTAAACTTCAGAAGCACGTCCGGTGCGAACACAGGTCATGTTTGGACACCCTGACTTTGTAGGATCCGATAACTCAGCGGTAGAGACAGCGCATGCATCTTAAAGTCAGCCTTTGATGTCCCTGTTGTGAAGACCAACATGATCCGACACTCGACACTCAACGTATTCGAGGGGCAAACTCTCATAAAGAAAAGAGAAGCATTCACACTTATTCTGCACTTGAAATGGGCACGCTGCCTTCCTGATGGTCGGCTTTTTACAAAAATGAAGGAGAGCTGGATACCTGGATGGGGGCTGGCAAGCGGTGTGGTGGTGAAGGCACTGAATTCCCACATGGCCAACCACAGTTCGAGTCCAGGACCTGGCAGCTTGCTTTCTCACTTTTCTTCTCTCTCTCTCTCTCTCTCGGCTGAGTGCCCTATAGCAAATTAAAAATAATAAATGAATAAATATAAATTTTAAAAAGAAGAAACCAGAAAACCTTGATTGGACGTTGCGTTAAGTCAAGCTGTCACGGCAGAAACTATGAGAAGAACAGCATTAAACAATGCCACATTCCAGGGCCAGCCAATGGTGTAGCTGGTACGTCGCTGGACTCCCACATGGCAGACTGGTTTGAGTCCTGGACCTGGTGGCTTAAAAATTACATGGGGCACATGGGCATGCATGGCCAAAACCCCAGGAGGAGAATGGAGGAGAAGGGATTGTGGTGTGGTCAACCCCCTGAGGGGGTGATTTCTCACTTTCCCTGTCTCTGTCTCTCTTTCCCAGGAGTGCACGCACCCCCAGGCATAAACCTCTAAAAAAAAAATAATGCCACCTTGCTGTGTTAAACGTCAGAGGCGTGTAGAGAGCACATACCCTCTGCAAGACTGTTTGGTTTTTGGAAGAGTCAGCCTGGCAAAGATGAGCACCCAGGAAGGTGCTCTGAGAAGAGGTGACAGCCCCTCTGCCTTGCATGAGGACTGACGGTGGGTGAAATCCACCCTCCTCATTGCTCCTGTGCTGCAAACCCTCTTACTCTTCTACAGAGGCGACATCAGTGAGGAGTTGACAGAGGGAGACGGGAGGGGGAGGGGAAGAGAAAGCAGGCGGGGAGGCTTCTGCCAGAACATGCCCGGAGCTTAGGGACTCATGACCTCTTTCTCTCGTAAGGAGAGACACACTGGTTGGTCTGCTTCTCTCTCAGCACTGAAACTGGCATTTTCAGCTATCTTCACACCTTCCCAGCAGGACCGGGGCTTTTCTCCCAAGCAGAGCATGATTCCTTTTACAACAACTGCACTCCACGTGGAATAATGCATGCAGGTGTTGCAGAACGCTTTCGGCAGGAAACACCGGCAAGCGATTGCTCAGTAGCTGCAGGGATGGCCAACGTGTGAACAGTCCCACTCATGACACCTACTCTCACATCCAATTCCTGCAACTCGGGAGAGGATGGGCCTGCAATGCCCCACGGTGCAGCTGACATTTAGCCTCTACCTCTGGGTTCAGGAGGGGACCAGTCCCTGATCCAAGTGTGGGATTTTTATTGGTGCTTTAAAACAGTAAGCTGTCCGCTCCTGCAGCTGTCTGTGAGCCCCTCCTGATGCAGAGAGCACAATGCCCTGGCCAGGACTTCTCCCTGTTATTCCCGTGTGACACCTGTAAAAGTGCACTGTAGATGCAGTACCCTGGAGACATCCCTCACCACCCAGGGCAGTGGAAATATAGTCTCCCCAAAAATGTTGGGGATGAGCCGCTACTGTGCATACTTTGCAGCTTTAGAAGCTGGCCGTCAGCGGGCTGCTCGGAATACTGTCGGCGCTGGTCAGGGTGGTGGTTTGAAGGTGTTGCTTTTCATCCACGTTGTTGTAAGACTCACGCCAGTCACTCTTCATAGACACAGCACATGCGCATCATGATTTAATAAGCGTCTTGGGGACCAGCAGTTGACCTCATGGCTACGTCACTGGACTCCCATGTAGTCGACCCCTGTTTGAGTCCTGGAACCGATGGCTTAAACTCACGCCGGGCGTGTGTATGCGTGCCCAAGATCCTGAGAGGAGAATGGAGGAGAAGGGGTTGCGGCGTGGCCATCCTCCCAGGGGGTTGATTTCTCGCTTTCTCTCTCTCTGTCTCTCTCTGTCTGTCTGGCGAACACATGTGACCTATAGCGAAAATCTCTCCAGTTATCATCATCATCATCTCTTGAAAGGAGTGAATGACACGCCACTGGGAGTGGGGGATGATGAAGAAAAGGCCAACAGCCTGGTTAGATATTTTGGGGAAACTCAAAGGAGAATGCAAAACTTGTTCAACCTCGTCAAGACTGTTCGTTCGTCCGTCCGTCCGTCCTTCCTTCTTTCTGTTCTTCCTTCCTTCTTCTCCTTGGAAGGCTTAGCCAGTACATATTTGAGCAGAAAGTTGCTTTAATGTTGGCGTCATGGGTTACATTTGCAGGAAAATTTAGAAAATATTCATAGTTCTGAATCTGAGTAAGAGAGTGTATGTCTTCCCCCCAAAAAATGACTTTGAATCATCAGAGAAAAGCCGTTTTCCCGGCTCAGGCTGTATTAGACGGAATGAAAAATGAGACAGAGCAACTGACCACTTGGCTCCCAAGAATGCCAAAAAGGCTTGTCTGTCTAGACCCTCAACTTAAAGAATCTTCCTCATTTTTCCCCCAGAGATTTTTGCTATAGGGCACGTGCACACACCAGAAGGACAGAGAGAGAGAAAGCGAGAAATCACCCCCCAGGGGGGATGGCCACGCCACGATCCCTTCTCCTCCAGTCTCCTCTCGGGATCTTGGGCACACACACACACATGCACCTGGTGTGAGTTTAAGCCACCAGGTCCGGGACTTGAACCATGATCAACTACATGGGAGTCCAGTAACATAGCCATTACGCTAACTGCTGGTCCCCATTTTGCCTCCTCTCTTAACCGCCCACATACCCATGGATGATAGAGTTCATTCCAATGTCCACAGAAAGCATAATCATGATTTATGTAAGTTGGTCAGCCGACCCAAGGCTCTGGGCTGCTTCTAGAAACGAACGGGGAGATGGAGTGCCTAGGCAGAGCAAGAACATAAGCCACGAGATACCTTTCTGGGTTTTCTCTCCGTCTGCTTTTCCTTGTGCTATTTCATATCATTTCTCCTTAGCATTTAGCTAGACCTCCTCGTGGGGTGCAGCCCGGGTTCCCCAGGCAGGCGTGGGGCATGCACTCTCACCCCCGAGGCCATGACCATGTGCATCGTGGGGAAGGAAGGACGGTGTCTCGGCCCTCCTCTTGCACAGTCTAGCTCACGCACTTGTGTCCCAGCGGCCCACAAACACGCTGCGTTCTCTTGCAGGGTTTTTAAGCACCGGCGACCAGGCGGCTAAAGGGAACTACGGGCTGCTGGACCAGATCCAGGCACTCAGGTGGGTCGAGGAGAACGTCGGGGCCTTCGGCGGAGACCCGAAGCGCGTGACCATCTTCGGCTCGGGGGCCGGGGCCTCCTGCGTCAGCCTGTTGACCTTATCGCACTATTCAGAAGGTAAGGGAAGTGGCCCGCGGGGGGACAGGTGCAACCACAGAAACAAGAAGGGGACACTCCTATGGTTCCCATCCTGGGGCAGGGCAGGGTTGCCAGAGTCTCTCCGGGTGCCCTCAGCAGAAAAATCCCCCATGGGAACATGAGGCTGTGCACATTTGCACATTTGCTACCAATTCTACTCTGGGCTTTGTTTCTTTTATTTTTTGCAAAGTATGCTGAATTGTCTTTTTTTGTTGTTGTTTTTCTTTTGATTTTTGCTACAGTGTGTGTACTCCAGTCAGAGAGAGACATAGAGAGAGAGAGAGAAAGAGAGGGCAAGTGAGAAATCACCCCACCCCCAGGGGGATGGCCATACCACAGTCCCTTCTCCTCCATTCTCTTCTCAGGATTTGGGGCAAGCACGCATACCTGCAGTGATTTTCAAGGTCCTGGGTCCAGGATTCGAACCATGGAGCCAGCCACGTGGGATTCAGTGCCTTAACCTCCGTGCCACCTGCTGACCCATCAGTGGCCTTTTTGACTCTGTTCCGGTCCACAGTTCCATCGCCTCTTTCAGTTGTCGACATGCATTCTTAGATCCATTGATCAACAAGCATGGTTTTGATTTTTTTTTTGGAGAGATTTTCACTGTAGGGCGCGTGCGCTCGCCAGACAGACAGAGAGAGACATAGAGACAGAAAGCAAGAAATCACCCCCCAGGGGGGATGGTCACGCCGCAATCCCTTCTCCTCCATTCTTCTCTCGGGATCTTGGGCACGCACGCACACGCACCCGGCGTGAGTTGAAGCCACCGGGTCCGGGACTCGAACCGCGGTCGACTACGTGGGAGTCCAGCGACATAGCCATGACGCTAACTGCTGGTTCCCGGTTTTGATTTTTTGAAAGAGCATTTTTACTATAGGGCACGTGTGCTCTATAGAGACAGAGACAAAGACAAAAGTGACAATTTACCTCCCAAGGGGGATGACCATGCTGCAATCCCTTCTCTTCCATTCTCCCCTCAGGATTTTGGGCATGCACACACACACACCCAGCATGCATTTTAAGCCACCGGGTCCGGGACTCAAACCACAGTCAACTGCATGGGAACCCATCGGCACAACCATTACATCTTCTGCTCCAATAGGCGTGTTTTTTTTAAATTCACGTGTGTGGTTCCTGTTAACTCTACCTGTTCTGGAAACAGTAGGAGCCTTTAGGTTGCATTCACTTAAAAGCACCCAGTACCTAGGATAGTCATCTTTGTCCCTGCCCACCTTCCTTCATCTGGAAAGATCATTTTCAGCCAAGGACCCCCCTGGAAGCTTGATACCCATGGAACAGAGGGACTTGGTGGATGGATCAGCACAGGGAGCTGAGAAGTGTCCCAGGTGGTTTTCCCAATAGCTGTCCAAGCTCCATCTGGAGCCCGCAGCCCTGCAGGGGAGCCTCAGGTTTTCTCCAGAGCCTTCCTCGGGGCACCTCAGTGCTATCCTTTATAAAAGGGGTCTGTAGGCGGTCTCAGATGAGAGGCTGGAAAGAGAAGCTCGTGAGGGTGGACACAGTGGTTCTGGAAGCAGGGTAGGGACGTCTCTGCTCTGGCCTCGGGAGACAGCAGGAAAATCTGCAAGGCTAGCGATACTGGGTGACCTGGCCAGTGTGTCCATGAGTACTCACAACGACTTCATCCAGGTAGGGGTTGATGTTCTTCTGGGTCCTCGGGTGGCTGAAGAGCTGCAGCATAACACGTTGACCTGATCACACCCAAGGCCCCTGAAACTTCAATGGGATTACATTTTTAAAAATGGTCTCATAGGGGCCAGCAGATGGCATAATGGCTATGTCGCTGGACTCCCATGTAGTCCACCGCTGTTCGAGTCCCAGGCCCTGTGGCTTAAACTCACGCCGGGCGCGTGTACGTGCGTGCCCAAGATCCCAAGAGGAGAATGGAGGAGAAGGGATTGTGGTGTGGCCATCCTCCCCCGAGGGGGTGATTTCTCGCTTTCTATCTCTCTGTCTCTCTTTCTCTCTGGCGAGCACACAGGCCCTATAGCAAAAACCTCTCCCCTCTAAAAACATTGTCTCATGGCCAGTGAGTGGCATGGTGGTTACAGCTCTGAATTCCACATAGCCGACCTCAGTTCGAGTCCCAGACTCAGTATCTTGAGGATCGCGCTAGGCGAGTGTGCATCTGTGCCCAAAATCCTGAAAGGAAAGTGGATGAGAAGAGATTGTGAGGTGGCCATCCACTCGGGATGTGATTTCTCACTTACCCTCTCAAAACCAACAAAAACAAACCGCTGTCTCAGGGTGTCTTTCTTTAAAGTAACTGCAACTTCTTTAAAGGTTTAATGATGTATTATAGTGCAATTGCAATCCTTTCTCCACTTCCTGACCCTTGGTGGGTAAGTGATTGACTCTTCCTGGATCTTGATTTCTCCGTGAGCAAGAGAAGAATGAGGATGAACTTTAACTCCTTGAAATGTAAATTTCTTGATTTTTAACATTTCCTAAGAGCTATTGAAAAGTAGAAGGCTCATATTTGTATTGGCTTTTTGTTTTTCATTGCCAGATGGCACACCTGCTCAGCACAGAGAGAGAATGAGAGGAAGAAAACACCCCACGCAGGGAAGACAGACACTGACAATCCCTTCTCCTCCATTTCTCCATCCTGTCAGGCATAATTAGTCAGCCACGGGGGGCCAGGACTCAAATCGTGGTTGGTTTGGAGGGATCCAGCAATGGTCTTGGGACCAGCCCTGTATTCAGTTTTGTTTCTTGTTTTTTTGTTTTTTGTTTGTTTGGTTTTTTGTTTTTGTTTTTGTTTTTGTTACTGTTTTTACTGTAGGTCACATGATACTTGCCCAAGAGATAAGGAAAAAGAGGTTCCCCTCCCCAGGGGGATGACCATGCCAAAATCCCTTCTCCGTTTTCCTCTTGGGGTTTTGGGCATGCAGGTGCACTCACCTGGAATGATTTTCAGGCTCCCAACTTCAGGACTCGCCTAACAGTGCGTTCGGCCATGTGAGGGCCAGCCTCCTTCACCTCCACCCCACCTGCTGGCCATGCTAGCTGTTTATTTTTTTATAAAAGAAAAGTGAATCATCCAGGACCAGCAGTTGGCGTGATGGCTGTGTCTCTGGACTCCCCTGTAGTCAACCGTGGTTCAAGTCCCGGACTCGGTGGCTTAAACTCACGCTGGGTGCATGAGCGTGCGTACCCAAGATCCTGAGAGGGGAATGGAGGAGAAGGGATCGCGGCATGGCCGTCCCACCTGAGAGGTGATTTCTCGCTTTCTCTCTCTCTCTGGCAAGCTCTTGTGCCCTCTATCAAAAACCTCTCCAGAATAAGAAAATAAATAAATAAAAAGTGAATGATCCAGTAGGTCTTTCAGTCCCAGGGCATTTCACACAACATCTAGTTTCCACTTTTCTCATTTGATATAATCCCAGTTCTGCATTTGGAAAGTAGTCCGGGCCAGCTAAATAGAATCCAGCCCATTCGCACGTAACTCCTGGAAGGGGCTGTTAATGACGTAAATCAGCAGACTGGAAGCATGGTGCTCTTTCACAGTGCCTTTGCCTCCGGTATTAATGCAAGGCAGTTCTTTTTTTTCTTTCTTTCTTTTCTTTTTTTTTTTTTTTTTGGCGAGTTTTTTTTCTAGGGCGCATGCACTCACCAGAAAGACAGAGATAGAAAGAGAGACAGAAAGCGAGAAATCACCCCCCCCAGGGGGAGGGGATACTGCAATCCCTTCTCTTCCATTCTCCTCTCGGGATCTTGGGCACGCACGCACACGCGCCCAGTGTGAGTTTAAGCCACCGGGTCCAAACTTGAACCGCAGTCAACTACATGGGAGTCAAGCGATATAGCCATTATGCTAACTGCTGGTCCCTCGTAACCTACTCTCATGAAATTGAAGTGCACATGGAAAAGGATAGTTAAATGAAGTTGTTCACCACAGTATCATTACCATAGCAAAGGAGTCATCAAAAAGCTAAACTCTAGGGTCTAGCAGTTGGTGTAATGGCTATGTCACTGGACTCCCTTGCAGTCAGCTGCGGTTCAAGTCCCGGACCCAGCAGCTTAAACTCACACCAGGCGCATGTGTGTGCATGCCCAAGATCCCGAGAGGAGAATGGAGGAGAAGGGATTATGGCATGGCCATCCCCCCTGGGGGATGATGTCTCGCTTTCTGTCTCTCTGTCTCTCTCTGTCTTTTTGGCAAGTGCACGCACTCTATAGCCAAAATCTCTCAAAAAAAAGCTAACCTCTGAAAAGAGAAAAGTTATAAGGAGCCCTGTGAAGGTACTCAAAGGAGGTGTCACTTGAGAACTGTGCGTAAGATTTATAATGGCATGGAAAGTATGGTGTAGGGACACATGCCTAGTTGGAGTGCAGTTAAGCAAAGCAGACCTACGGACAGGGAAAGGAGACGCCATTATACTAATGTCCAGTGTATTTAGGATGCTCAGACAACTTGTTTGGAACAGTAGGCGTTAGAAAGAATTTCTTTCCGGTGTGGTAGTTAAGGCACTGGACTTCACTGGACTCTCACATGGCCCACTACATAGTTTGAGTCCCAGACCCTGCAGCTTGAAAAATTTCACGGGGCGTGTGCATGTGCATCTAAAATCCCAGGAGGAGAACGGAGGAGAAGGGATTACAGTGTGGCCATCCCCCCCCCAGGGGGCGATTTCTCACTTTCCCTCTCTCTGTTTCTGTCTCTTTTTCCACTGAGCATACATGCCCTCTAGCAAGAACATCTTAAAATTGAAAAAAGAATTTTTTAAGAAGTGGTTTTGTTTCATTATCCAATTGTTTGAGTCATATTGGGGGTTCTATTATTCCCTATCATACAGATATGTGGAATAGACACACACACACACACACACACACATGCACAATATATATATATTATATAACTGTATATTTATATAAATTTTATATATAAATGTATTTGTATAATATATTATCTATAATATATTATAAAATACAGTATATAAATATATAACTATATTCTACATAATATGTCATATATAAACATGTCCGTAAAATCTATAACTATATTTATATTCTATATGTCACATAGAAACATATCTATAAAACCTATAACTAAATATATTTATATTCTATATAATATGTAATATATAAAAATCTACACCTAAATATGTCTATATTATATAGAATACTATATGAGTATATATTATGTAAATATAGATGATATCATGCATATGTAATATATCCTATGAATCTATTTGGTTCTATATTTTATATATAATTCTATAACGTACGTAAGGCTATGCGTTTATAAGTATGAAATAAAATATGTAAGTTCTATATCCCACACTACCTAAACTCTTACCCTTATCTGTGAGAGAGGGGAAAGGCATCTTCTGGCGGTGTCCCCACTTCCGATCGCCTTCACTTAGAAACGTTTTCAGGAGCTCGCATCCAGACCTCATTTCTTTCAGCGGCTTGCAAATGTTAATCTTTGAAGCCAAACACTCAAGTTGATTCTCATCCATTTCTTTTTCCTTTTGAAGAATTATTTATTTTTCATTTTATTTATTTATTTAAATTTTGACCAGAGAGAGAGAGACAAAGAGAGACAGACACAGAGAAAGCAAGCCACCAGGCCCTGGGCTTGAACCGTGGTTAGCCATGTGGGAGTGGCCCGCACCTTAACCACCACGCCACCTGCTGGTCCCTGATGTGTGTCCGTTTCTGACCCAGATGGCCCACAGGTGGCTTGAATGCCAGATTGTGCTAAGCCAGACCAGTTGAAACTCTCTCTGTGTTGTTTGTCACATTGGGGACCCCTCCGCACATTAAAGTCACCCCCTCCTGAGTGTCATCATACTTGCCTCATCTTGGATTGCTTTTGAAACGTTTAAAACTGGGCAGGGCATGAGGTCCTACAGGAGACTGAGCAGATGGACAGTTTTTTTGTTTTTTGTTTTTTGTTTTTCTTGAGAGGTTTTTGCTATAGGGCGCTTGCACTCGCCAAACAGAGAGAGACAGAGAGACAGAAAGTGAGTAATCACCCCCCAGGGGGGTTGTCCATGTCGCAATCCCTTCTCCTCCATTCTCCTCCTGGAATCTTGGGCACGCACGCACACGCGCCCGGCGTGAGTTTAAGCCACCGGGTCCAGGACGCGGTTTCCTGCGTGGGAGTCCAGTGACATAGCCATTACGCTAACTACTGGTCCCCAGATGGACAGTTTTAAGCCACACAGACTTTTACTCTTTTTTTATATAAATATTTATTTGATTTTATTGATGTATTCATTTATTTTTCATTTGACCAGAGAGACACACACACAGAAAGAGAGAAGAAAGTGAGAAAGCAAGCCACCAGGTCCAGGACTTGAACCACAGTCTACCATGTGGGAGTCCAGTGCCCTTAACCACCACGCCACCTGCCAGCCCTGAATTTTGCTCTTAAAATTGTCCACGCTTTTGCAAATTCTCCCCCAAGAGAGCCATTTAAAAAGGTAGCCAGACTACATAGTACAAACACAGGGGCTTGAATGGCTATACTTTGGAAATTAGTGATTTTTTTTAAAACAATCTTTGTTAGTTGGGTACCCCGCTGAGGATTTCTTGAGGTGAAGCTAATTTAATCCATTTTAATTGTAAATTCTTAATACGTTCATTGGACTCTAGGTAGAACTATAAACACATCCCTGAGTGAGTCGTTTGGAATTGATTCTGGTGGGTTTTCCAATCCTGCTCGTGAACCGGTACCTGGTCTAACCTGTGAACTACAAGGTCTTGTGATGTCTTACTCATACAAATCATGATTTTGTTTGCTTGTTGTTTTTTTTAAAGTATTGTTTATTTCATTTTACTTATTATTATTATTTAATTTGACCAGAGAGAGAGAGAAAGGGAAAGTGAGCCAGCAAGCCACCAGATCCAGGACTTGAACCATGGTTGGCCATGTGGGAGTCTAGTGCCTCAGCCACCACTCCCCCTGCCGGTCCCACGAAACATGTTTTTAGGAGCAATCAGAAAGTACAGTTATTCTGTTTCTTTTTCTTTTTTTTTTGGAGAGGTTTTTTTTGCTATAGGGCCACGCACACACGCCTGGCATGAGTTTAAGCCACCGGGTCCGGGACTCGAACCGCGGTGGACTACGTGGGAGTCCAGTGATACTGCCATTACGCTAACTGCTGGTCCCAGTACAGTTATTCTGAGATGGTTTCTTTATGGCACTTGGAGCCAAAACCATGCTTAATTGTGGAAGGAGGAAGAAATTTTAAGTGTTATTTTTCTTTCCTTTTATGCAGAGAAAGTGTCCATGCAGTTTCATTTCCTTAAAGCCTATTCTGTGTGTGCATGCATGCCTGTGTGTGTGTGTGTGTGTGTGTGTGTGTGTGTGTGAAATGCATATCCAGGAGGAGGGGGCAATACCGTGAAAACGGGCGAAAACAGACCCAGAGAGAACCCCGAGCTCCTGCGTCCAGAAATTCACAGGCCCCAAGACAATGCCCGCCTTCTTCCCGCAGTCAAAGCCGCTGTTCTGTCCCGGGGGCTTTTCATTTGCATGTCTTCAATGCCGCACCTGCAGGTCTGTTTCAGAAGGCCATTATCCAGAGCGGAACAGCCCTGTCCAGCTGGGCGGTGAACTACCAGCCGGCCAAGTACACGCGAATCCTGGCGGACAAGGTGGGCTGCAACATGCTGGACACCACGGACATGGTGGAGTGTCTGCGCAACAAGAACCACAAGGAGCTGATCCAGCAGAGCATCACCCCCGCCACCTACCACATCGCCTTCGGGCCCGTCATCGACGGCGACGTCATCCCCGACGACCCGCAGATCCTCATGGAGCAGGGCGAGTTCCTCAACTACGACATCATGCTGGGCGTCAACCAGGGCGAGGGCTTGAAGTTCGTGGACGGCATCGTGGACAACGAGGACGGCGTGACGCCCAACGACTTCGACTTCTCCGTGTCTAACTTCGTGGACAACCTGTACGGCTACCCCGAGGGCAAGGACACGCTGCGGGAGACCATCAAGTTCATGTACACGGACTGGGCGGACAAGGAGAATCCCGAGACGCGCAGGAAGACCCTGGTGGCGCTGTTCACCGACCACCAGTGGGTGGCCCCCGCCGTGGCCACGGCCGACCTGCACGCGCAGTACGGCTCCCCCACCTACTTCTACTCCTTCTACCACCACTGCCAGAGCGAGATGAAGCCCAGCTGGGCCGACTCAGCCCACGGCGACGAGGTGCCCTATGTCTTCGGCATCCCCATGATCGGCCCCACCGAGCTCTTCAGCTGCAACTTCTCCAAGAACGACGTGATGCTCAGCGCCGTGGTCATGACCTACTGGACCAACTTCGCCAAAACGGGGTATGTCCTTCTTCTCTTTTTTAAATTATTTCATTTTATTGCTCATTATGGTTCTTTTTTTTTTTCTTTTCAGTTTTGCTACAAGGCATGTCTCTTCATACCAGAGAGACTCACAGAGAAAGAGAAAAAGTGAGAAACCAAACTGCCAGGTCTGGGACTCGAACTGAGGTCAGCCATGTGAGAATCCAGCGTCTCAACCACCATGCCACCTGCCAGCCTCACCTGGATATGGCCGCCTTCTCGCCCCAGCAGTACGGCCCTCCTAGCTGCTTTGTCTCCTTCCAGACTCTGTGCTTGGGGCCGGCAGGTGGCATGGTGCTTAAGGTACTAGGCTTCCACACGGCTGACCATGGTTCAAGTCCCGGTCCTGGTGGCTTAAAACTCCTGCCAAGTGCGTATACATGCATGACCAAAACTCCAAGAGGAAAACGGAGAAGGGATTGCAGTGTGGCCATGCCCCCCTGGAGGTTGATTTCTTTATTTCTCTCTTTGTCTCTCTGTCTCTCCAGCGAGCACACGCACCCTATAGCAAAAACTCTCAAAAAAAAAAAAAAAATAGAGAAAGAGACAGAAAGAAAGGTGCAGTCTCCAGGGTGGACACACAGGCCCGCACACTTATACGCATAGCAGCCAGAACCGTTTTTCTTCCCTAACGCTATGTGCATGTCTGTCTGACTGTCTTCCTCTCTCTGTCTCTCCCTCCCTTCTTCCTTCGTCCTCTCCTCCCTTCCTATTTTCTGGAGAGTGCGTGCACTAGCCAAAGAAAGATTGAGAGAGAGAAAGCAGCCCAGGGGGCATGGCCACTCTCCAATCCCTTCTCCGTCTCGCCCTCCTGTCCGGATTCTGGGTACACGATGGTGCCCTCGCTGACTTGGGAGAGCCTCCAAAGATCGAAACTGTGGGATGGGACAGGATGTTGACAACCAACGAGTTTGACAAAGCCCATAGTACTCTTAATACTCTTAACTCTTCATTTAGTTCTTTCAATTTCTTTTTTTTCCTTTCTCCTTTTTTTTTCCTTTCTAACAGCTGTTTCCTTGAGGGCATGTGCATTCACCAGAGACACAGAGAGAGACAGAGAGGGGGGAAAGTGAGAAATCACCCCCAGAGGCCATGGCCATGCCATAGTCCCTTCTCCTCCATTCTCTCTATGGATTTTGGGCACGCACACGCTTGTGCCTGGCGTGGGTTTCGAGCCTCCGGGCCTGGGACTGGAACTGCAGTGGGTAACGTGAGCATCCAACACCTTAACCACTCCACCACCTGCTGGCCCTGGTCCTTCCCATTTCAAATGGGCAAGTGGGCAAGAAGACTTGTGCTGGAAGAGGCCATTGTAGTAAGGAGGTGTTTCCACTAGTGGTCCAGGAAAGAGCCTTGCTGGCTACCTGGCCACCAGCTGCTGCTGTTTCTTGTGGTCTGTGAAAGGTGGGACAGAGGCTGGAGAAAAGGCAGTTTATTCTGTAAGCTGTTACCAGCAGACAGGCAGCAGCACCACCAAACTGTCTCAGAACGTCCAATGTCTTCATGGTATTTATTGGCACAAGACACAAGCAAGTGCAAATCTCTCCTCAGGGCCGTCCAGCAGGGCCCCGTGCTTTCCCCTGAGTGCTGACCCCGAGTCCTGCAAACGCTCACCCCTGGCTTCTCACGTGCCCCTTCCTCACCTCACCCAGACCTCCCGTGCCTCAGCAGGCAGAGGCCGGTCTTACCGTCAGGATGGCTCCTGCCCTGCTGGCCTGCGGTAAGACCACTGAAATGATATCGGAAAGGAACCACAGCTGCCAAAGCAGGAGCTCGCTGTGTGCAAATCTGTCCAAGGTGGCGCGTTTCCGTCATGGAGAAATGATGTCAAGGAACACCAAAAACTCACCTCAAGATATCAAAACGGGAACCGGCAGTTAGCATAATGGCTATGTCGCTGGACTCCCATGTAGTCGACCACGGTTCGAGTCCTGGACCCAGTGGCTTAATCTCACACCGGGCGTGTGTGCATGCATGCCCAAGATCCTGAGAAGAGAATGGAGGAGAAGAGATTATAGTGTGGCCATCCTCCCTGGGGGGTGATTTCTCGCTTTCTGTCTCTCTATCTCTGGCTGGCTGGCGAGCACACACGCCTTTCAAAAAAAAATCTCTCCAAAAAAAAAAAAAAAGGTATAAAAACGATGTTAGAGAATGAAATGCTTATGGTGTAAAAATCTTTGTGCATCGGAGGAAAGGGGTGAGTCCTGACGGGCCGGTAAATCAAACATAATTCCATTCCAGGTCTTCGAGAAAAGAGGTGGGTAAAAGTCTCTTTGCCCCAACACGCACTGCGTTCGTACAGAGAAAAACCATTTCGTATGCTGTAAAGGCAGAGTGATGAAATGGAATAAAAAATGAAGGGGTCAGCAGGTGATTAAGCTGCTGGTGGTTAAGCTGCTGGACAGCCACGTGGTCCACCCGGTGGCTTGCAATTCACAGGGAGTGTGTGTGCGTGCACGCCCAAAATCCCAGGAGGAGAATGGATTGCAGTGTGGCTATTCCTGGGGCGGAGAGGGCGGGGATTTTTCACTTTCTGTCTCTCCATTCTCTGGGTCTCGAGCAAGCACATGCACAGTATAGTAAAATTCTTAAAAAAGGAAAAGAAAAGAAAAGAAAGAAGTAAGAAAAGAAAAATGTAATAAGAAGGTTTTAAATGGAAAGACAAATCAGAATGGAGGGAAATGTCTCTATGCCAGCTGCAAGAAAATGCAGCACTTTCAGCAGTCAAGCCATGCATGACGCCTCATGGATCAGAGACCTGCGTGCACCTGGAATTCTGAAATGGGAAGGCCGTGCTGTCATGGCCAGTAACACCAATACGGGTTATCGTTCTTCTTTGAAGTGTTTGCCGTAGGGCACGTGTGTTCACCAGGGAGAGACAGACGAAGGGAAAGTGAGAAATCACCTTCCAGAGGAGATGGCCACGCTGCAATCCCTTCTCCTCCCTTCTCCTCTCGAGATCCTGCACACGGACCTATGTGCACCAGGTGTGATGTACAAGCCAGCAGTCCTGGGACTCGAACCGTGGTTGAGCATATGGGAATGCAGTGCCTTGGTCACCACGCCACCTGCTTGCCCTCGTCTTATCGGTGTTTTGACACAGCTCCCAGGATGTGGTGTTGGCATGGCAGGATGGCTCATACCTTGCATTTGCTTCAGACGCCATCTGGTGGGCTGTGATCAGTGTTCTTCACAGCCATGGCTGGGTCTTTGTAAAAAAAAAAAAAGCCAGGAAGAGGGGCTTAGGCAGGAGGGCTTCCAGGGACTGGATGCATACATCTGCTGGTCACAGGGCACTCCACTCACATGACACTCTCCAGGGGTGATCAGGCCAAGGTGCAGGGTGTGGGTCCCAGGGTCTCTTGCTGCATGCCTAAGGCACCGCTTCCTGCCCAGGGTCTTGGCCAGTTGGGGCTGGAGTTGGGTCACAGCGTGAAGAGACTGTTGATGTGCTTTCTCTCTCTGTCTCCCTCTCTTAATGGGAGACACAAACAAATATATTTTGTTTTGTTTTGTTTTTCAGAGAGAGGATTTTGCTATAGGGCACATGCACATGCCAGAGAGACAGAGAGAAACAGAGAGACAGAGAGCAAGAAATCAGCTCCCAGAGGGCATGGCCATGCTGCAATCCCTTCTCCTCCATTCTCCTCTCGGGATTTTGGGCATGCACTCACACGCACCCGGTGTGAGTTTAAGCCTCCAGGTCTGGGACTCAAACCACGGTCAACTACATGGGAGTCCAGTGATGTAACCATTATGCCATCTGCTGGTCCTGCAAATGCATACATTTTAAAACAGTCTTTAAATTGCACTCAGGGAGAGCCACTCTTTCATTTCTTTCAAAACGGGGCCAACACATGACCTTGTGGCTGAGGCAGCTGGATGCCACACGGCTGATTCTGTGATTGGGGTCCTGGACCCGGCAGCTTGAAAAAGAGGCCAGGCACTTTGTGTTCACTCCCATATCCCGACAGGAGGGGGTGGTGATGGACAAGCGATGGCACCTAGCCAGGCTCCATGGAGGGGTGTTTTCTTGCTTTCTCTCTCTCTCTCTCTCTCTCTCTCTCTCTCTAGCAGGCGCATATGCCCTCTGACAAATAAAAATAAAAACAAAACAAAATCAGACCTGCCCTGTAGCCTGGGCAGTGGTTAACGGAAGCATCTCTCACATGGCTAAGTACAGTTTAAACCTTGACCCCGACAGCTTGATCCATGCCAGCTGCATGTCCCCAGATCCTGACAGGATGGAGAATGGAGAAGGGATTGTGGTGTGACCACACACCACTGAGGGGAATGCTTTCTCCATCTCTGTGTCTCTCTGCCTCTCTAATTCTCTCTAGGAGCACAGGTGCCCTCTGACCAAACAAAAATAGCCTTTATTGCCAAAAGAGCATTTAAGCCAGGTGGTGGGATTTCACCACTGAGTGCCCGGGAGGAGCCGCTGAGCCTTTAATAACCCTGAAGTCCGGTTAACAGTTCATTCTACCTCGCTTTAAATGTAAGGAAAGCTATTAAACCCAAAGGAGGATGTGAGGGCTCACTGGTATTTTTACAGAACTTGTGGCATCTATGTCTACCTAATGCAGTGACCCACGAGACCTTAGAAAGGTATTCGAAGGACCAGCAGGTGGCGTGCTGATTAAGGCGCTAGACTCCCGCATGACCAATAGTACTTTGATTCCCAGACCTGGCAGTTTGCTTTCTCACGTTCCCTGTCTATCTCTCCTTCCCCCCCCCCTATTGTGAGCACATGTGCCCTGTAACAGGTTGAGAAATCATCATTCTAATAAATAAAATTAAATAATTATTTTTAAAAATTTGCTTCCAGAGAGATTTTACTCTAGGGCACATGGGCTCACTAGAGAGACAGAGAGAGACAGAAAGCAAGAAATCACCTCTCAGGGGGGATGGCCATGCCACCATCCCTTCTCCTCCATTCTCCTCTTGGGATATTGGGCACGCACACACATGCCTCTGGTGTGAGCTTAAACCACCAGGTCGGGGACTCAAACTGCAGTCGACTACATGGGAGACCAGTGATGTCCCCACTATGCCATCTGCTGGTCCACCCCCTCCCTAATTTTTTTCAATGCATGCAAGCATCTGCCACCAAGTTTGTATCTCAGTGGGCCAGCAGGTGGCATGGTGTTTAGGGCGCTGGGTTCCCCACATGGTCAATTGCATGGTTTAAGTCTTGGACCTGGCAGTTTGAAAATCATGCTGGGCACATGTGCATGCGTGCCCCAGATCCCAAGAGGATAACAGGGGAGAAGGGACTGTGGCATGGCCGTCCCCTCAAGGGGGTGATTTCTCACTTTACCTCTCTCTGGCAAGTGCATGCACTCTATGGCAAAACAAACAAACAAAAGAAGATCGATCGCATGTCAAATAACATAGAACAGGTGGGAAAGAGGGCGTGAGGTGCTGGAGAAACAGCAGGAGGAGGTCGTGTTTTAACAGATGAAGGTGAACCTATGCATTCCCGCGGCAGATGAGGTCCTGCCTGTTCCTCTCCATCGTCCATCATTATCACCTCTCGTGTTACTAACAGGAGTCAAAAAGCTGCTTAGGCCAAAATAAAGTCTGAAAAAAAAAAAAAATAGAACACCGGTAGCCTGCTTGTGGACTCGGCTCTCTACGGAATGTGTGAAAAGAGAGAATGACTTAGGTTTTCATAATCTGCGCAAGTTTATCTTGGTTTAAGGATTCGGACGGTGCGTCTACAAGGACCTTCATAGACAGATCGTATCAGGCAAAAGCTTGCTTATCTGGATCTTCCAAATCCTGCCCTTTAAGCTTTAAGAACCAAATAAATGTGTTTTCTTTCCCTTTCAAATATACACTGAATTCCTTTGAAAATACCCTAATAGTCAACACGAACACAATACTCTTTTTATTTTTTTTTTCATTTATTTTAGAAGAATAAAAATCAACGACAAAGGTTGGTCCCATAGCCTAGTGATTAAGGGAACCAGCTCCCATTCGGCCAACCCTGGTTTGAATCCTGGGCCCTGCAGTTTGAATCTTGACAGGATGGAGAAATGAAGAAGGAATTGTGGCATGGCCATGCCCCATTGGGGGGGGGGATCTCACTTGCTGTCTCTGTCTCCCCTGAGCGCACATGTCATCGGGCAATAAAAGATAAAATCGGAGACCAGCAGATGGCGTAGCAGTTTTGTCACTGGACTCCCCTGGGGCCAACCAGACCAAGTGGCTTGAGAATCACTGGGTGTCCATGCTCAAGGTCACATGAAGAGAATGGAGGAGAAGGGATTGCAGCATGGCCATCCCACCTTGGGGGTCATTTCTCACTTTCCCTTTCACTATCTCTCTCCCTCTCTCTGGCAAGTGCATATGCCCTAAGGTAAAAAATCTCAAATAAATAAATATATATATTGACAAATGTCTCCATGGCAGATTCCAATTAAATAGGAAAATTTAACCATCTCTCTCAGAAGACTTAAAGAAAAGAAACATGAGGCGTTATATTGAATCCAGCATTTTTCCAGACACCTGTAATACAAAAGTCAGAAATAAAAAGCAGGTTATGTTTGGGAACCAGCAGTTAGCGTAATGGCTATGTCGCTGGACTCCCCACGTAGTTGACTGCAGTTCGAGGCCCAGACCCGGTGGCTTAAACTCACGCCGGCCACGTGTGCGTGCATGCCCAAGATCCCGAGAGGAGAATGGAGGAGAAGGGATTGCGGCATGGCCATCCCAACCTGGGAGGTGATTTCTCACTTTGTGTCTCTCTGTCTCTCTCTGTCTGTCTGGCGAGCGCATGCGCCCTATAGCAAAAACCTCTCCAAAAAAAAGAAAAAAGCAGGTTATGTTTGCAACAGATGAAGGTGGGATCTCCAGAAAGCTCCTGGAAAATGTTCATTGTGGAAAAGCTGTGCATGGATTTCAAATGTGTGTGCAGCAACCTCGCTCCTGATTTAATTTCTCCTAACCATGAACTCTGGGGGAATACCTGCGTATTGGTTTATAAATAAATTTCCTTTATACTATAAGTCAGTGAAAATGCTGATGGTATTAGGCCCTATACTGTTAGTTCTTCTTCTTTTATTATTATTTGTAAAGTAAAAGCACACTAATGTGCATTCAGTTAAAAGGCACAGGTAAACTTTCTTTTTCGTCTCTAACACAATGTAGATCACACACACACACACACACACACACGTTTATTCCATGAGTGACAGACACACACACACAGGGGACACAGCAATAGCATCCACTCAGGAGGTAGGGTCACCGTGGTTTCCAGCACGTGTCTCACAGTATGTAATATGCAGCATACAGACCTGTGAGGTATCCGGTACCTGCCCTGCTCTGAGATTCTGCCGTCCTCTCTCCCTGGCGATATTTCAGATGTTTTCATCTTCACATTGGAAGAAGACGGGGAATAGCTGTTGAATTTCTTACTATACGCCAGGCCCCTGCAGTTACTTTCTGAGCCATCCTTGTGTACGGCCAAGCCTGATACTCCGTGAGGCCGTCTGACATGGAAAGGTTCCTGGTTTGAATTCAGAGGGGTGGCCCTGATTAGTCTGAGGATGAGGGGAGACTCTTCAATGTGAGAAGGGTTTTAGGGTATTCTCTCTCTCTCTCTCTCTCTCTTTGTCTGTCTCTCTCTCTCTCAGTTTCTGTGTGTATGTCTTTTACACATGGCCAAAATCAAGAAGGTTTGAAAGGAAACCGTTTATGGAAAAAAACAGAATGAAAGTATGAGTTTATTTTGGTGCAGCACAGAAATGTAAATCCGTGCATTTTCTTTTTTTTTTTTTATTTTATAAACAGATTTTTTTCTACAGAGTGCATGCACTTGCTGGAGATGCAGACAGAGACAGAGAGACAGAAAGCGAGAAATCACCCCCCAGGGGGGATGGCCATGCCGCAATCACTTCTCCATTCTCCTCTCAGGATCTTGGGCATGCATGCACACGCGCCCGGCGTGAGTTTCAAGTCACTGGGTCCAAGACTCCAACCATGGTCACCTGTGTGTGGGAGTCCAGCAACATAACCATTATGCCATCTGCTGTCCCCTAATCTTTTTCTTTTTTTTTTTAAGGAATAACTTCATTTTATTTATTGGTATTATTTGTCCATGTGCTATAGGGCACACGAGCTCACCAGAGAGAGAGAAATGGAAAGTGAGAAAGCAGGTTGCCAGGTCCAGGACTTGAACCGCCGTCGCCCATGTGGGAGTCCTACACCCCAACCACCAGGCTACCTGCTGGCCCTCATTGACGGCCTCTGTTATAGACAAAGAAAGTGAGGCCGAGAAGCACAGAAACTTGTTAACATTTCCCGGCTGCGGAGGCAGAGCTGTGAGAACCAAGCCTATGAGAGCCAGGGCCATGACCCCACCCCAGCCTCCGGCCGAGGGGAGCACCCTCTCGGGAGCCCAGCCAGGTCGCTCTCGGTTAAGTACGGCCCTTAGCCGAGTCACTGAGCTGGCTTGTCTGAGGAGGGTCCCCCAGGCTTCTGCCGTGAGAGCCAATCTTGGGTAGCTGGAAGCAGCTTCGCCAAAGCCCTGCCAAAAAACAGCGACTCGGGAGAAGGAGTTGGCACCCCAGGGCTGTGTTCCCCTCCGAGGTGACGGACATTGTGTCCCAGGTCTGGCTGCCGGGCCATCCCCTTGGTGACATCTCACGGTGTATGAGCTCAGGCTTTTAAGTAACAAACACTGAAATGAAATTCCTTCCACAGCTCACTTAAGTCATCCTGAAATTTAAAAATACAAAAAAGGGGAATTGGCTACCTTTAAAAAAAAAAAAAGAATTATTCAACTTTATCTATGTATGTATTTTAATTTGACCGGAGAGGGACAGAATGAAAGAGAGAAAGGGAAACTGAGAAAGGAAGCCGCCCGGTCCAGGACTCAAACAACAGTCGGTCATGGTGGGAGTCCAGAGCCCTGAATTGCCCCGCCACCTTCTGGTCCCGAGAATTTACTACATTTTTTAATGGGGTCTTTGCTATTGGCTGGTCTTCTCTTTTCCTTTGGCCAGACCACTTCCACCCTGCTCTCTCTTTTTTTTTATTTTTTATTTTTTGAGAGGTTTTTGCTATAGGGCACATGCGCTCGCCAGACAGACAGAGAGACACTGAGAGACAGCGAGAAATCACTCCCCAGGGGGGATGGCCATGCCACAATCCCTTCTCCATGCTCCTCTCGGGATCTTGAGCACGCACACATGCGTCTGGTGTGAGTTTAAGTCACCGAGTCTGGGACTCGAACTGCAGTTGACTACATGGGAATCCAGTGACATAGCCACTATGCTAACTGCTGGTCCCCCTCAATTTTTTTTTTTTTAACAATTTTGGCATAGGGTGTGTGTACTCCCTGGAGAGAGAGAGAGAAGGAAAATGAGAACTCACCCACAGGGGGATGGCCACACCGCTATTCCTTCTCCTCCATTTTCTTATTGACTTGGGGTTTTGGACATGCACGTCCACACACCTGGTGTGATTTTCACACTGCCAGGCCTTGGACTCAAACCATGTGGGACTTCAGCACCTAAATCACTACACCACAGCTGTCACATCTTAGTATATTTAAAAAAAAAAATTAATTGCCAAGGGGACTTGTGTGCTCTGCACAGAGAGACAGAGACAGAGAGAGAGATGGGGTGTGGTTCTATCACAATCCCTTCTCCATTTCTCCATCCAGTCAGGATTTTGGAGACATGCAGCGGGCATATTTTTTAAGCTGTTGAGGCTGAGGTTTGAATCACACGTGGGGTCCGGCTCTCTTAACCACTGGGCTACAGAGCCAGCCCTTCCAAAACGATTCTTTTTTTTTTTTTTTTTTTTTTGGAGAGGTTTTCGCTATAGGGCACGTGCGCTTGCCAGACAGACAGAGAGAGACAGAGAGACAGAAAGTGAGAAATCACCCCCCAGGGGGGATGGCCACACCGCAATCCCTTCTCCTCCATTCTCCTCTCGGGATCTTGGGCATGCACGCACACGCGCCTTGTGTGAGTTTTAAGCCACCGGGTCCGGGATGTGAACCGCGGTTGACTACGTGGGAGTCCAGCGACATAGCCATTACGCTAACTGCTGGTTCCCCCAAAACGATTCTTGAGCAGGAACGGGAAGGCTCGCTTTTTGAACTTTGGAATTGATCGACCTCACAATGATCAGTATTGGAGGCCAGGTGATTTATTTTTTGAAGTTTTTGCTATAGAGGGTGTGTGCTCACCAGAAGGAGACAGAGAAAGACAGAGAGAGGGGAAGTGAGAAATCCCCCCCCCCCCTGGGGAGGTGGGGGATGGCCACACCATGATCCCTTCTCCTCCATTCTCTTCTCAGGATTTTGGGCACGCACGCACATGTGCCCGGAGTGATTCTCAAGTTGCCGAGTTTGGACATGAACCACGGAGTCAAATATATGGTGTCCAGCTGCCTTAACGTCCACACCATCTGCTAGGGACTGGATGCATTTTTGCAGTGAGGGGATCGTTCCTGTTCCCTGAAGGGTGCTTAGCAGCACCCCTGATATCAAACCGTCCCCTCATAGTATCACCCTTCATTTATGACAACCTGGAAAGTGTCCAGGCACTACCAAGTGTCCCTCCAGGGCAGATCATCTCTGACTGAGCTTTAAGGAGTTCAACTTGAAACACTGAAAATATGTGTAGAGACTTGGAGTTTCCTTTTAATTGTTAAAGATAACTTGATACATTTAAAAGACAGTAACAATGTTCCAGAAATGTCACATTCCTCTCATTCAGACTTGCAATCTTTTGCTAAGAATTACTTGTCTAACTTTATTTTTGTCTTGTTTTCCTAATTGGCTGTGGGACACCTGTGTTCACCTAAGAAAGAGAACAGGAGAAAGCAAGCTGTCAGGTCCAGGAGTTGAACTACGGTCGGCCATGCAGGA
>NW_006159697.1:4331820-4337203 GCF_000334495.1 Tupaia belangeri chinensis
CAGGAATGCAGCGCCTTGACCTCATGCTACCTGCTGGCCCTATGGGTTAATCCTTTATTAAATTTCTTTTTATTAATTCATAGTAGAGTCGGTGTGCATGCACACGAGACAGCATGAGAGGGAGAGAGAGAAAGGGGCACCCTCTAAGAAGTCTGGCCAGACCTCCGTGGCCTTCCCAGCTGCCGGGTCCTGGACGTCCACACCTGTCCTGCCTCTCCACGTTGACCAGGCTGGACGTTACAACCAGAGTCACCCTGCGGGTCCGGCTTCTCCTATTCCATGCATTGCTATCCGTGCTGTGTCATAAACCCACACCCAGGGTTTATTCTTCTTTAAAAAGGTTTTTGCAGGGCCAGCGGATGGTGTAGCAGTTACGTCACTGGGCTCCCACAGAGCTGACCACAGCTCAAGTCCTGCGTCCAGTGGCTTGAAACTCTCACCGGGCACGTGTGCATGTGTGCCCAAGATCTGGGAGGAGAAGGGAGGAGAAGGGATTGCGGGGTGGCCACCCCCCCTGGGGGGAGGTTTCTCACTTTCCCTCTGCCTGTCTTTGTCTTTCTCTCCCTCTCTCTCTCTCCCTCCCTCCCTCCAGCAAGTACACATACCCTAAGGCAAACACTTCTTTAAATTCGTCTTACTACTATTCTTATTATTATTTTGCTAGAAGGTGCGTGTGCTTTCTGAGAATGAACAGGGAGAGGAGGGGGACAGTGAGGAAGCTCCCTGCGTGGAGAATGGCCATGCCTCAACCTCTTCCCCATTTCCCTTCTTGGGATTTTGGACACACACGCACACACACACCTGTACCTGGTGTCTGATTGATTGATTGATTGGTTTTCTTTAGGTTTTTATCATAGAGCATGTACACTTGCCAGAGAGAGAGGGAGAGAGAGAGAAGAGGAGAAATCACCCCTCAAGGGGGATGGCCACACTGCAGTCTTTTCTCCTCTGTTCTCCTCTTGGGAGTTTTGGGCACACGTGCACTCATGCTTGACATAATTTTCAAGCCCCCGGGTCTGGGACTTGAACCAGGCAGCCCACCATGTGGTACCCAGCCACCTGGAGCCCTCTGCCACTGGCTGGCTCCGATTCATTCGTAATATAAAGACCAGAGAGATTTTCAAAGAGCAGCCAAGATGGCGGAATACCGTCCTTGGCACGTACGGGTGAAGTGACATTCATTTCCCGCCCTCCCCGGTGGAGAGGACTTCTTCTCAATGATGGACCCACGTGACCTCTGTTCTTTCTTCCATCCCCAGGGATCCGAACCAGCCCGTTCCTCAGGATACCAAGTTCATCCACACCAAACCCAACCGCTTCGAGGAGGTGGCGTGGTCGAAATACAACCCCAAGGACCAGCTGTACCTGCACATCGGCCTGAAGCCCAGAGTGCGGGATCATTACCGGGCCACCAAAGTGGCCTTCTGGCTGGAGCTGGTCCCCCACCTGCACACCCTCAACGAGATCTTCCAGTATGTCTCCACCACCACCAAGGTCCCACCCCCCGACATGACCTCCTTCCCCTACGGCACCCGCCGATCGCCCGGCAAGATCTGGCCCACCACCAAACGCCCGGCCATCACGCCCGCCAACAACCCCAAGCACGCCAAGGACCCTCACAAGACGGGGCCCGAGGACACGACGGTCCTCATCGAAACCAAACGGGATTACTCGACCGAGCTGAGCGTCACCATCGCCGTGGGGGCGTCCCTGCTCTTCCTCAACATCCTGGCCTTCGCTGCCCTCTACTACAAGAAGGACAAGCGGCGACACGAGACGCACCGGCGTCCCAGCCCCCAGAGGAACACCACCAACGACATCGCTCACATCCAGAACGAGGAGATCATGTCCCTGCAGATGAAGCAGCTGGAGCAGGACCACGAGTGCGCGTCCCTGCAGGCCCACGACACGCTGAGGCTCACCTGCCCCCCGGACTACACCCTGACGCTGCGCAGGTCCCCAGACGACATCCCCCTCATGACACCAAACACCATCACCATGATCCCCAACACCCTGACGGGGATGCAGCCGTTGCACACGTTCAACACCTTCAGTGGCGGACAGAACAGTACGAATCTACCCCACGGACATTCCACCACCCGAGTATAGCTTTGAGGCCCCCCGCCCCTTCCCCGCACCCTGCCCTCCAGCCACACACGGAAGACCGCGCCAGACAAGGCAAGGCCGCCAGACCAGGAATGGTTTCCACCTCGCCACCCTGGGACGCGCGCACGGAACAGGGCGGCCGCGTCCCTGCGGCCGCGTCCCTGCAGACGCGTCCCTCCCGTGCTTCCCGGTGTGACGAGATCCACGCCCGGCCCTACGGAAATGTGAAATCCTGTCCATTTTCCTTGCCGATCTCCGCCCCTCCAAACCGACACGCGGCGTGACCGGGAGGTGGCCATGCCCAGGCCCCGGACGTGTCACACGGCGGGCGGCGTCACAGCTGCTGACGGCTCTGGGACTCGGCCAGAGGCATCCTTGTGTTTCTTTTTCGGTTTTCAGGTTTTTTTTTTTTTTTTTTAAATGACAACTGGGGGAGGGGGATTTAAAAAAAAAATAAAAAGTTCTTTACGTGCCATGCCACAGATGGCTCGATGTTCGCCAAGAAAGAGCCTCTGGGGCTTTTGTGCGGCCTAAGGAGCTATCATCCAGAGAGAGAGAAAAGTAGAATTTTACGGTTCGAATCCAAGACTTGACTATGCAGCGAAATCCATACCGTTCTGTGCAAAGGGACGTTTTGCCAGCCTGAACTCTATTTAAGAAACTTTGTACAAATTAAAAGAAAGGGAGAAAAAAAAAAAATGTATATAGCTGTGAGTTGGAAACAAAAAACAAAGGGGGAAAAAAAAAAAAAAAAAAGCTTTTTTCGGTGTTTTCCGTTTGAAAGAGCTTTCCGCGAGCTTGTGCTTCTCATCGTGGTCCGTATGTATATAAATATCTATCTCTATATACTCATCCATGTCACCTGTGTTTCCTTCCCAGCGACAGAGGCTTTTCTTCTCCATTCCTCGCGGCCCACGAAGACGTGGCATTTTTTCTAACGTCTTTCCATCTGCAGGAGGACGGAGCATCGTCCAGAAGACCCGGGAGCATCCGCGTGGCCTGGTCCCCATTTTGCGTGGCCCCAGTGCATGCCACGGCGTTGTCGGGGGACTGTTGTTTCGGAAAACTCTTGATTTGTGTGCGTCTGCCTTCACGGAGTTGAGACACAAAGCTGGGTCCCCCGAGCGGAAGGTCTTTAAAGGTGGTCCCGGGAGAGACGGCGTGTGCACACCAAACGGCGTCGGGTCGGGCTGGGGGGGCCTACAGACAGAAGCCCTGACAGGTGTCCTGTCTTGCTGGAACAGTGGCTGCCCTCCCCCTGCCCAAGGCTCTACCAGAAAAGGGAAGAGAGGTAGTCTTTGGCGGGGCTGTCCCCTACCACGTCAATGAGACTCTGTTCCCCGGCAGCTGCGGGCGGGTTTGGCCAGGGCAGGGCCCGCACGGCTTGGCTGGTCCTATTGGCAGGCCTGGGTGTCGTTTTTGTAAGTCCCTTTTAATTTTTTTTTTTTTTTTTTTATCAGTAAGCAACCGTTTTTTAAATTTTTTTTGTCCTTTATATCATTTTTGAGATAAAACAGCTGCTTGTCTGAGATAATTTACTTTCTTTCTGGATCTGTCCGTGAGTCACCAGGTGCATGTGACAGAAGAAGGAAAGAAAACAGGGGTGGGGGGGAGAGCAGAACATTACAAGTGCTTGTCAAGGTTTTTCTGAGACATGAGGGGAGTCTCCCCGTTTTATTTACCTGTCCGGCCGCTGCACACTCACGATCCGTGGCTAAGAGGGTTTTCCCTCCGGTGGCTTGTCCTCTTTTTCTTCTCTCTTCCCGCGTTCCTGATGGAACCGTGGGAGTGTCCCAAGGCGGACGTGACCCGGACCGCGTGTCTCTTCTGACATGAATGCATCGCCAAGAAACAGCAGCCAAAAAGATGTGCAGCTCACATCTCCGGGCACCCCGGGGTTCTTTTAGAAACCGGGTGTTAAACGTCCTGCCTGAGGCCGGTCATGCTTCATCAGCAGCCCAGCTGCCTTGGGCTTTCCAGTAACCGCCTTCGAGTACCCAGTCCCTACCCGAAAACCGTAGCGGGCTGCAGGGGCAAACCGAGCTCTCAGAAACTCACGCACGACACCGATGCTTGTCCGGGTTGAGGCTGGAGAGGGGTTTTCTGTCTAGGCACGCGTGAATCGGGACGGTCTGGATTCATCGCACACGGCGTACCTCTTCTTAGCCGCCGCGAGGGGTCGCGGGGAAGAGTTGGCCCTTGTTTTCCTCCCTGTCCTGAAGTTTGTTAGCAGCCCCTCTGTCCGAGTGTGGGATTGCCCCGGTTGGACCACAGCAGACAGGGTCTCTGCAGAGCTGAAGAGGAAGGGCCGGCCCGCGCCGTGGTTGGGATCCGTCCCTCCGTGATGTGAGTCGTAGTACCTGTTGAGTATTTTCAATTGTCTTCTGCTAGCAATATGTACAGTTAACGCGTCAGGTTTGTGACATTGGGATAAGGAAAAAAAAAAAAAAGAGTTCCTGTTACGTGAATAACTTTAGCTTTTACAGAGGATTATGATCAAAAGCAATTTAATACATCTTACACGGTATCTTATTTCTACATGGGAAGAAGGGATCTTCATAGAGTTCTATGAGAAAAAAATATACTAGCTATCTATAAAAAAGAGAAAAAAGAAAAAAAAAAAACACTAAGAAAAAAAAAAAAATCTTTCCTAGGCTTTTATTGTCAACCTTCAGAGGCACGCAGGGTTTCATGGTTCCTTGGGTTATGATTTTGCAATTTTGTTTTTGATTTTGCCTTAAGTAAATGATACACGATATATATGGCTGGACACATATGTATAAACTTTTCAGCAGCATTTTTAATAATAAAATATCACAGTATTTTCTAATGCTTTGTGCAAAGAATTCTGCGTCTGTTCTTTCTTGCGACGTGGCCGGTTTCCTTCACGGTGTGGTTTTTCTCTTCTCTGGCACCGTCAGAGCTGCACCGAGAAGGTGGAAGAGCCGCCGGGCCCCTGACTGATGGCGGTCCATGGCTCACTGGGTCCTTCCCCACCACCATGTGCCGGGGGCTGGGCAGTGAGCAAGCCCTTCCCCAGCACACACACGGCCACCTGGGGTCTACCTCCTGTGAGGTCACAGGCTGCCCTGGGCCCTACTGTGTGACGATTTAACTGTAACCTGCATTGTGTCACTGGGGTGTGTGGTGGGTGGAGAACCCTTGGGTGTCCTTGGATCACCCCAAGCCCAACTCGTCCACCGAGGTCTTCAGTCTGTAGAGGGACTGTCTTCCATAAGGCCGCTCTCTGGTCCCTGGGACGTTGGGGACTGCTGAA
>NW_006159697.1:4337217-4338671 GCF_000334495.1 Tupaia belangeri chinensis
CTGAACCAATTTCCAGTCCACTTGGATGAACTCAGTTGAGAATCCACTTTTTGTTTTGCCACTGGTCAGATGCTCTACCTGGAAAGAGACGCAGGGAGAGGGCCACGGTGAGACCTCAAGGCCCCAGAGCGATTGGCCGTGCCACGGTCCCTTCTCTTCCATTCTCCACTAGGAATTCTAGACACGTGCATGGGTGCCTGGCGTGGTTTCAAACCACCGGGTCTGGGGCTCAGATTGTTCAGTTGGCCATGACTGGTCTAGTCCCTTGGTCTTGGCACCATCTGCTGGCCCCCACAGTGGGTGGGAGTGTTAAGGTTTGGCCTGCAACACCAGGCCAGTATGTGCCCAATCATTACACCCTGGTGGCCCACAGTGGGAGAGCCAGTCCCTGGGAAAGAAGATGACATGGGACCAGTAGATGGCATCGTGGTTATGTTGTTGGACTCCCACATAGTCGGCTGTGGTTCGAGTCCTAGACCTGGCAGCTTAAACTCATGTGGGGTGCATGCGCATGCATGCCCAGAATCCCAAGAGGAGACTGGAGGAAAAAGGATTGTGGTGTGGCCATCCCGCTAGGGGGTGGTTTCTCACTTTCACTCTCTCTGTCTCTCCAGTGACCACATGTACCCTATAGCAAATAAACCTCTCTCTCTCTCGCTGGTTGGTGCATGTGCCCTATAGCAAAATAAAAAAATAACAATGATAATAAATAAAATTAAATAAATAATTATTTTTTAATAAGAGAGACATACGAGGCCAGGAGATAGAATAATGGTGACGTTGCTGGACTCCCATGTGGCCAACTGTGGTTCGAGTCCCAGATACGGAGCCTGGAAACTCACACTGGGTGCATGTGCGTACATGCCCAAGATCCCGAGAGGAGAATGGAGCAGGAGGGATTGTGGTGTGGCCATCCTCTCTGGGGGGTGATTTCTCACTTTCTGTCTCTCTTTCTCTGTCTGTCTCTCCAGCGAGCACACAGACCCTATGGCAAAAAACCTCTCTCTTTTTTTTTTTTTTTTAAGAAAAGGGGATGGGGCTGACAGGTGGCATAGTGGTTAAGGGTGCTGGACTCCTGCAATTCAAGTCTCAGACATGCCAGCTTGCTTTCTCACTTTCTCTGTCTCTCTCTGGTCAAATTAAATAGAGTCATTCTGTAAAACATTTTCTTTTTTTTTAATAAAAGGGAGACGTGGAGATTAGGAAATGTGACCATGTAAGGCAGGGGAAGTTGGATTCAAAACGTGACCGTGAGTGTTTAAAACCCAGACTGGAGCCAGGACGTTGCAGGGCCAGCGCCGTGAGTCAGAGGCATACGTGTAAAGGGGACACAGCTGAGGACAGCCATTCAGGGGACCAGACCCTGCAAGGCCACCCCGCTGTCTACTTGGAATCTGAGCCCTAGTGGTTGGGAATGCCCCAAGATGTGGTTTGGAAAAATGAGGGGGTCGGAA
>NW_006159697.1:4338702-4343500 GCF_000334495.1 Tupaia belangeri chinensis
TTGGAGTTGGTCCTGGGAGTCAGTGGATAGACGCCGTGTGATTGCACAAGTGGGGTGTGTACCCACGTGGACAGTCAGCCACGCCGTCGGGCATGCATGGCCGTGCAACTCAGGTTCAAGTGCTCACCTGACTCCGCCTTGGTGGCCTGGACTGCGTCTTTGCGTCAGTGACAAGCTCTCAAGGTGATGCGGGTGTGGGTGGCTGTCAACCCACCCCAGACAGGCGGGCTGCAAGGTCAGAGAAATGTCCCCAAGTCTCCCGGGGTGGCTTGGCATGCGTGGGGAGAAGCAGGAAGCATTTCGGGGACAGCCCAGTGGGAGAAGGGTCCCTTACAGTTGTCCCTGGGCAAGGGTGGCATCAGGACCTCCCAGGAGTCTTGGGCATTTCTGTGGGAGGGGCATCTTCAAGGGTCCCTCCACTGCCCTGGGCATTTTCTTTTTTAGAGATGGGCCTGTGGGTGTTTGTCTCTCTCCTTGGGCTCTGCTGGAGGAAAGGGAAGGGCTCGCACAACTCTGAGTGCCCTGGGAGAGAGGGGAGAAAGGTCCGAAAGATCAAACCCAGTCTGGAGGGGACACACCCCAGTGAAGAATTCCTTGGGATCAGAAGAGGAAGGTTTCCACCTGATCCGGGGGAACACAGGAGGCTGCTCGCTCTTACTGCAGAGGGCTGACTCCCCCAGAGATACCGAACTACCCAGATGTAAAAGACCCCTGGCTGCTGGGTCGGGACCACCTCAATCTCTCCACCCTAAAGGCCTTTCTGCGGTTCGAGTCCTGGACCCAGAGACTTAAAACTCACTCAGGTATGTGTGCCTAAAATTCCGAGAGGAGAATAGAGGAGAAGGGATTGAGGTGTGGCCATCCCCCCTGGGGGGGTGATTTCTCACTCTCTTTCTCTCTGTCTCTCTATCTGTCCAGTGAGTGCAGGTGCCCTATAGCAAAAATCTCTCTCTCAAAAAAAAAAAAAATCCGAGTCCCCACCTTTAAAGGCTGATATAAGTCTCCTAATGTGGCCCCTTTAATTCTTTGTGAAGAGAATAAATCCTTTTTTCTCTTAAAGAAATTATTTCATTTAACTTTATTTATTTATTTATTTATTTTAATTTTTACCCGAGACAGAACAGGGGGTGGGGAGCGAGAAAGTAAGCCACCAGGTCAGGGATTCGAACCACAGTCGGCCGTGTGGGAGTCCAGAGCCCTTAACCCCCACGTCACCTGCCGGCCCCAAGAATAAACCCTTTTTGTCTGCTTAGTCTCACTTACTCTTGGATATGGTAAATTCCTTCTCAGTCATAGCAACACAGCTCTCCCTAACACCTGGCCGTGGTCTGTGTGTGGTCTGTAGTCTGTGGTCTGTGGTCTTCCATGAAGACGTTTCAGTTTCCAAAAGTCACCCTCAGTCTGCAAACAGGTGAGTGTAGTACCATAAAATAATCTGAGATACACAGAGAGAGGGACAGACCACCCTCATGTCACTTTTAATACAATGCCTTGTTATAACCCTTTCCTTTTTTTAAAAAAAGAGAGATTTTTCTATAGGGTGTGTATGCTCGCCACAGAGATAGAGAAAAAGCAAGAAGTGATCCCCGGGGCGATGGCCATGCTGCAATCCCGTCTCCTCCAGTCTCCTCTTGGGATTTTGGGCATGCATGCACATGCACCCAGTGTGAATTTCAAGCTGCCGGGTCTAGGACTCGAACCACAGTTGGCCACGTGGGAGTTCAACATCTTAACCACTATGCTGCCTGCTGGCCCCTAATCTTATTTTTACTGGTC
The DNA here is from genome assembly GCF_000334495.1 of Tupaia belangeri chinensis. Lineage (NCBI taxonomy): Eukaryota > Metazoa > Chordata > Mammalia > Scandentia > Tupaiidae > Tupaia > Tupaia belangeri. Next base: position 4,340,479 of record NW_006159697.1, read on the forward strand.
AATGTTGCTAACCTCTTAATATGTCCAGTTGACAAATTAAGCTTTATCCTCCGTATGTATAAAAAAAAAGAAAGAAAAAGAAAAAAAAAAGAACAGTCCTACTAGCTACACTCTCAGACACCCATGGGGAGTGTTGGCATTTGTCCCCCATGGCTAGGAAAAGAGGGTTGTGCTGTCATCCTTTCTCAAATAGTGCAGACAGGAATAGAAGAGACAGCGAGAGTCATCCATGCATCAATCTGTTACAGTTTCTCAGCTGCACGTTTCAGATCCGAGAAAGGGCAAGATTGTAATGGCATCTGTGGTCAAGCCTGAGTTTCGAACTTGCTACAGCAAAGGCATTGCACAGCCCTCCCACGAGTTCACACAGGCTGCTCGAGATTTGGGGCTTATCCTGGGTGGTTTGAGGAGCGCCAGAGGGAACGGTGGTTTGCTCCTGAACAGGTGGCTCTCTGAATAATTGGGGCACCTACAGCGGCTAGCTATGGTTGGCTTCAGGAAGAAAGCAGCCCAGGAGAAGGGGCTGGGGGCCATTTCGGCTGGTTGCAGAGTCTTCTGTTTGTCCTGTTCAAGATGGTTTCATACTGTCTTCATCAATGCTGTTAATCTTCAGAATCTTCTTCTTTTTTAATAATGATGTATTTTCGAATTTTTACGTATTGTCATGATCATTTCTTTTTCATTTGCTGTAGAGCCCATGCACTCACCAGAGAGAGACAGAGAGACGGAAAGAGAGAGAGGGAGAGTGAAAGAGCCAACTACCAGGTCTGGGACTCGAACCATGGTCAGCCATGTGGGTCAGCATGGTCAGCATGCCACCTATTGGTCTCCAGTCTTTGAATTATTCTACCAGGCAGCCAGCTGCACCGTGACTTAGCCGGCAGTTCTGATGAGGCTAGTTCTACTTCTGAGTTACGAGGGCTGTGTTTTCCTTCTCAGAACTCCCTTGAGATGGACCCATTCACCCCCATCGCATGGGTTACCAAGTTGTAAAACCCACACACAACATCGAGGCTGAGCTGAGAAAATGAATGTGCTCCTTCCCCTGCGGATTCTTATTAGTATATGAAAAGACAGGGATATATAGGAAGATGCCCACCATTGTGCTACTTCTCTATCAAGCCGTCATTAGTGGGAATACTTAGAAACCCAACTAAGAATGGTGTTTTCTCTATGGGCAGGAGGCTGGGGGGAAGGAAGGAGATTGCCTGATACTCCACGTTAGGTCAACCCGGCTCAGTCAGTTCATGGGACTCTTCTTAGGGGTTCCTCAGGCTATCCGAGTTCCCTCAGGTACAGAGAACCTTGGGAAAGGGAGCGAAATCTCAAGAGTTGTAGATAGGACAAGCCCGGAAGGAAAACACTTTTCCCTAAGCTCGCCTTCCAGGTTTTGCATGCACACCCTGGACCTGGAGCATAGTCACTGATGCAGAAAGAAACGGGCATGTAGCATTTCTGGCACTCAAAATAGAGCCCTAACAGGACCAGCAGTTAGCGTAATGGCTATGTCGCTGGACTCCCACGTAGTCGACCGCGGTTCGCGTCCCGGACCCGGTGGTTTAAAAACTCATGCCGGGCGTGTGTGCGTGCATGCCTAAGATCCCGAGAGGAGAATGGAGGAGAAGGGATTGCGGCGTGACCATCCCCCCTGGGGGGTGATTTCTCGCTTTCTGTCTCTATGTCTCTCTCTGTCTGTCTGGCGAGCGCACACGCCCTATAGTGAAAACCTCTCCAAAAAAAAAAAAAAAAGTAAAAAAAAATAGAGCCCTAACAAATTCTCATCAAAACAGAGAACTCAGGCCAGCCCTATGGCATGGTTGTTAAGGGAGCTAGATCAAACATGCCCAACTAAGTGGTTCCAATCCCAATTCCAGTGACTTGGAAGACATGCTTCATGCCTGGACTCACCCAAGATCACAACAGCATGGAGAACAGAAAGGATCGCAGCATGATTACACCTCATTGCGGCGCGTTCTCTTCTCCCTCTCTGTCTCTCTCTGGGAAGCACACATGCCCTCTGGCAAATGAAAAATGAATTAAAAAAAAAATAAATTGGTGAGGGCCAGCAGGCGGCATGTTGGACTCTCATGTGGTTGACCGCGGTTCGAGTTCCGGATCTGGTGACTTGCATTCTCACTTTCCCCCTCTTCCTCTCTCACTCTGGTAAGTGCATGTGCCCTATGACAAATTAAACTGTGCTAATAAATAAAATGCAACGAACGCTATGAAAAACATCCATTGGTGTCTGATTTTTAATATTAGAGGCATTGTTGTGTATCAGCGGCAAACTGGGTCAAATCAAGAGTTGAAGATTTGCAAATGGGCACGTAGCAGCCTCACTGCCGGGCCATTTTCTTTCCATGAGGTTTGATATTATTTACGAACACAGTGAGTCTGAACCTTCAGACTCTGCTTCTGCTGCTTCAAAATGATGTTTTCGACACACGTGGTTAGTACAAACACTCAGAGGACACCTGACATTTGGTTCTAGGCCGTGGAAGTTCAAGCCCACATTGACTGTTGTCCTCCGAGGGGTCCTGGAATCCTTAGGCTGGTGAGAAAACTCTGAACAGAAACATCATGTACGTGGGTGCTGAAACTTCTAGGGTATGTGGATTCCAATTTCCTTGTCTACATCTAGATCTCCCCCGGAGCCTGTATTTAATTCGCTCAGGTACTATGGCATGCATTTTTACATTTTTGTTGTTGTTGCTGTTTTTTAATTTTGCTATAGGGTGCATGCACTCACCAGAGAGACACAAAGAAGGGAAAGGTGAGAAATCACCCTCCAGGGCATGCACACACACACACACACACACACACACATCTGGCATGATTTTCAAGCTGCTGGGTCTGGTTGAATCATGGTTGACTATATGGGGGTCCAGCCCTTTAACCACCACACCACTTGGTGGTTCCTTTTTTCTTTTTTTCTTTTTTTTTTTTTTTTTGAGAGATTTTCACTGTAGGGCACGTGCGCTCGCCAGACAGAGAGAGACATACAGACAGAAAGTGAGAAATC
>NW_006159697.1:4343722-4345829 GCF_000334495.1 Tupaia belangeri chinensis
GCTTTTTGTTTTCGTTTTTTTTTTTTTTTTTTTTTTTTGAGCTATAAGAATCAAATCACCCCTAAAGTTAGCTACATGGATGCGTACTGGTTATTTAGTCGTGAATGCAATTCTGCTTCATGTGTTTTTCGTTTCCTTTTTTTTTCAAAAATATTTTTATTATGGGAACCAGCAGTTAATGTAATGGCTATGTTGCTGGACTCCCACATAGTCAACAGCAGTTCGTGCCCCGGACCTGGTGGCTTAAAACTCACGCCAGGCACGTGTGCGTGCGTGACCAAGATCCCAAGAGGAGAATGGAGGAGAAGGGATTGCAGCGTGACCATCCCCCCTGGGGGGTGATTTCTCACTTTCTGTCTCTCTGTCTCTGTCTGTCTGTCTGGCAAGTGCACGCGCCCTAGAGCGAAAACCTCTTCAAAATAAAAAAAAATATTTTTATTATGATCATAACCTTGTTCATCTTACATTGAATCACATCTAACTTTACAGTGTATTACATTTCTTTTTCCTGAAGGAATACCATGCATATCAGTCAATACAAAGACAGTAAAATCCCCATCACCCTCCAATAGCTTTTCATTTTTTTCCAGATGCTGATGATAATTATTCCAATTATTTTTTTTAAACATTCCATCACTCTTTCTCATTTGGCTTGTAAGAAGTACTTCTCAGACCTGTCCAGTTGAGAACACTCTACACATCACCATCCACAGGGAATAACCCATTTCTGTGTCCCACCCATGTCATTCCTCTCCACTTGTTCTCATTTTTTATTTCTAGAGGTTTTCGCTATAGGGCACGTACACTCGCCAGACAGAGAGAGACAGAGAGACAGAAAGTGAGAAATCACCCCCCCAGGGGGGATGGCCACGCTGTAATCCCTTCTCCTCCATTCCCCTCCCGGGATCCTGGGCACGCACGCACACGCGCCCAGCGTGCATTTAAGCCACCGGGTCTGGGACTCAAACCGTGGTCGACTACATGGGAGTCCAGCAACATAGCCATTACGCCAACTGCTGGTCCCTCTACTTGTTCTCTTGCTGTACTTCTCCAGACTCTTCTCTTCCCCCGCCTCCTTCAGGTACATTATTAACAATGACCTCTCCGAGACCCACCATGGATCAACCCGACGCGAAGACGAGGTGGCTCCTGCCTGTCATTCCTCGTCAGCGCAAGCCTGGTTTGGAACGACAAGGCAATCCCTTTCAACCTGGTGCATCGGATCGGAGAGGACTGCCTTTATTAGGATGGCCATGTCTGTCTGCAGTGCTCTGAAAAGACGTTTGAGCGGCAGGAAGTGCTATGCGGTCTGTGGGCTGCACAAACAGCCCGTAGGTGTTCCTAAGGTGCGTAAGTCCATGTGGCTGTCCTACAGCAGAGGCTACGGCATTGGAAAGGCTGGTTGGAGTGACAGTTTCTACACAGAATATGCTTATGCAGAACGGCTCCTGGTGATGCATGGTGGACATCGAAACAGTGCCGTTAGCCTGTGCACATTCTCACAGACATTCGAGACCACTGGATCCACTGTGTGCCCAGAAGGGAAAAGGAGGAAGAAGCCTCTCATGGCAGCAACTCAGTGACCCCACACTTAAGATTGAGTTATGGTGGCCAGCAGGTGGCATGGTAGTTAAGGACGCTGGACTCCCACATGACCGACTGCGGTTCGAGTCCCAGACCTGGAGGCTTGCTTTCTCACTTTCCCTATCTCTGTCACTATCTCCCTCTTTATCTCTCTTGTCAAATTAAATAATAATAAATAAATAAATAAAATTTAAAAAAAAAAAAAACAGATTGGCACTACGTTCCAGTCTAAGAGAGGAAGCCTAAGAGTGTTTTTCCATTGGAATGAATGAGACTAGCCATGGCCCCTGGTCTCTCCTAAAAGGTGTGTGTTGAAGAGTAAAGGGGAAGGCACTTTCTTGCACAACCATAAACAATGGCAGCACATCAAGGGATACATATTCTTATTATCACTATATACTCACAAGATGTACACAGATAATTAAAACTCTATGGTAGAGAGCGAAAAATTGGAGGACATAAAAGCAGTGAAGGTACTTAATGAGAATAGGACAGTGTGGAATGGGGGAGGTGAAGAGAAGAG
>NW_006159697.1:4345888-4367968 GCF_000334495.1 Tupaia belangeri chinensis
TTATTACCTGTTGATGATGACATGGATAGTATTCTCAACTGGATTGGTCTGAGAAGTATTTCATGATGGGTAAAGTCTTCTTACAAGCAAAATGAGAAATAGTGATTGACTGTTTTAAAACATAATTAGAATAATAATAATAACGATTGGGAAAAACATAGAAAAGATACTGAATGATGAAGCGGGGAGATTAATGTCTCTGTATGGACTGACATGCATGGCATTCCCTTTTGAAAAAGCAACGTAATACACTGTGAAATTATATGTAACCCAATGTAATATAAAGAAGATTATGATGATAATAAAAATTAAAAAAAAAAAAAACACAAGCCATGAGGCCCGGCTGGGTGGTATGGTGGTTAAGGTGGCTGGATCCCACATTGACAACTCTGTGCAGTTTGAGTCCTGAACCTGCAGACTTAAACAAACATGCTGGGCACATGTGTATGTGTGTCCAAAATCCATGAGGAGATGAGGAAGGGACTATGGCATGGCCATCACCCCTCAGGGGTGATTTCTCATTGTAACTGGTGAGTGCACATGCCCTACTGCAAAAACAAAACAAATCATGAATTAGGGGGAAAAAAAAAAGGATTAGAGTATAGAGTACAACTTAATTTGGGTGCAAAGCAAAAAAAGGAAAAAAAAAATGAACTCCATGTATCATTTTACTACTTTTTTTAAAAAAGAACTGTTTATTGAATTTTAGTTATTATTATTATTTTTAATTTTCTACAAGGTATATGTGTTCACCAGAGAGAGACAAAGGGGTGGTGGGGGGTAAGAAAGCAAGCCACTAGGCCCAGGACTTGAACCTCTGTTGACCATGTGGAAGAAGTCCAATGCCTTAACCATCATGCCACCTGCTGGTCCCATGTATCTTGTTTTCAAAATAAGCATTTCCGGTGAACTTTTAGAAGACTCCATAGCATAAATATTGAGTCATCAGAGAAATCATGATTTTTTTTGAGAGGTTTTTGCTATAGGGTGCGTGTGCTCGCCTGACAGACAGAGAAAGAGAGATAGAAAGCGAGAAAACCCCCCCCAGGGGAGATGGCCACGCCACAATCCCTTCTCCTCCATTCTCCTCTCAGGATCTTGGGCACACATGCACATGTGCCCGGCGTGAGTTTAAGCCACCGGGTCCGGGACTCAAACCACAGTCAACTACGTGGGAGTCCAGCGACATAGCCATTACGCTAACTGCTGGTCCAAAAATCATGATTTTTTTAATGCAAAATGTTTCATGACTTTTCTGATGACCCAATATATGTGGTAAGTGTGTGACACATCTTATAAATACATAAATATATACAGTATATCTAAATTTCTCCAGTGGCATAACTGAATATGCTGCTAGGATTAAAGTAGACCAAAATATGATTTCTGCCCTATATAAACCCAACCACATGTATACATGAGTACTCACTGAGATAGATACAACAGCCAGTAATCTAACCTACTGCATACTTAGCATCTGTTTTCCTCAGTTATTAAACATCCTTTCTAGGAAGTGTATGAGGGTCCTTTGAAGAGGTCTCATTACAGAGATATTCTCATCCATCCACGGTATTTTACAGGAGGCAAGAGAGATTGATCTGAAGGCAGTCTTATTTATTTTTATTTTTTGTGTAGGTTTTTGCCAAAGGGTGCATGTGCTCACCTAAGAGAGAGAGATTGAGAAGGAAAGTGAGAAAACACCCTCGAGGGGGATGGCCATGCTGAAATCCCTTCTCCTCCACTCCAGTCTTGAGATTTGGAGCACACACACACACACACACACACACACACACCTGGTGTGATTTTTTTCAAGTCACCAGGTCCAGGATTCGAACCTCAGTCAGCCATATGGGAGTCCAGCAACGTACCACCTGTATGCACATGTGCCCAGGGTGATTTTCAAGCCACTGGGTCTGGGTATTGAATCACGGTGGGTCATACAGGGTTCCAGTGCCTTAACTACCACACCACTTGAGTGATATTTTAACTTGTCTGTCAGGTGGTTCAGAGATGTGTTCATATGACAGACATGTTAATTTTTTTTTTTAATTCATGAGAAATGACAACGATGTTATCTTTTGTTCATATGGATGTGGAAATGGAAGGGTTAATCATGTGTGCCCCAGGAAGATGGCCTCACAATGTCAAGGTTTTCAGTGAAGTCTAGCTTAATTTCTGCGGGCAGAAAGGGAAGACCAAGTTGCTCATCCTGCCTTCCGCAGTCGCTGGAAGAAACTGCCCTCTTGAGCATGTGCTCTGTGTGTTAAATCCTCCTGATGACAATTTGCGATAGGTACAGGGAGAGCCCACTAAAATATAAAAGAGAACAGAACCTCCCCGCCACTTAATGGGCAACAGCCAACTCACCGACGTTCTGTTCTATATTATTCTCATGTAGCTCGTGGCTTCCAGCTTGTTATTGCTCTAACGAACAAGAGACTTAGAACATCAAAGAAAACCAGGAGGGTGCTTAATGTTTTATTGAATGCTATCACCGACCCAAGTGCGTTCTGATGAAAGGAGCAAAATTACTATTTGCCGAAGTTGGCTCTAGCGTGTGCTCAGAGCACCATCGATAGATGAGCCCTCTTGATGATTCGAAAGGCGTAATTAATGGTAACCTGTGCCGACGAAGCTAGCGAACGATCAGTTCATGCTCTTGAGTGGTCTCTTTCTAGTAGGACTAGCAGGTGGGTCCGCGGAAACTCTTCCAGCACAGTTGACGTATGAGATGCTTCTAGCTACAACGTATTAGGTTGTCGGGAAGGTCATGGCGTATTTGTCTGCGTCTTTCTGTGCAAAAATACGTCATGATTTGCCGACAACTCAACATACACCGAGCAGTAGGAACCAATTATTTTATTCCAGCACCAAAAGGATCTGGACTCACCCCAATTTTGCAAGAGAAACACAAATTGCAGGGAAGGGCAGATAAAAAGCATCTGAGTGCCTACCAGAAATCTACAAAGCTGTGTGGGGAGACGAGAGCATCTTGAAGTCGGAGTGTGGCTTGTGCAGACAGGAGCCACATGGGTTAGAGATGGAAGATAAAATGCAGGAGATTCGGATGCTTGATCCAAATTATGGGACATCATTTCAACCCTGGAAACCTGTCCCTAATCTGTATTTACTATCCTAGACTATGAGTGCTTGAGTTTATATTTCCAAATCTACTTTTCTTTTTCTTTCTTTCTTTCTTTCTTTCTTTCTTTCTCTCTTTCTTTCTTTCTTATTTCTTCCTTTCTTTCTTATTTCTTCCTTCCTTTCTTTCTTTCTTTCTTTCTTTCTTTCTTTCTTTCTTTCTTCTTTCTTTCTTTCTTTCTTTCTTTCTTTCTTCTTTCTTTCTTTCTTTCTTTCTTTCTCTCTCTCTCTCTTTCTCTTTCTTCCTTTCTTTCTTTCTTTCTCTCTCTTTTTCTTCCTTTCTTTCTTCTTTCATTATCTTTCTTCTTTCTTTTTTTCTGTCTTTTTAAATTGCCTTTCTTCTTTCTTTCTTTATTTCTTTCTGTCCTTCCTTTTCCTGTCTTTTCTTTCTCTCTTTCTTTTTAAAAAATTTTGTCAAATGGCACCTGTATTGGCCAGAGAGAAGAGGTGAGGGGTGGGAGAGTGACAAAGCATCCCCCTCATGGGGAATGAACACCCTTCTCCTCCACTTCTCCCCCACTCAAGACCTTGGGCATGTATGCACATAAGCCCACCACGTTCCTCAGGACTTTGGGCATGTATGCACATAAGCCCACCACGTTTCTCAAGCTGGGTTCAAGAATCGAGTCACATAGCCATGTGTGAGCAGGTTCCTTTAACCACTAGGCTATACAGTATGTCCAAGAACAGCTTCTCTTCTTTTCAAAAATATTTATAGAGCATGTGTGCTCACTGGAGAGAGACAAAGAGACGTATAAGAGAGAAGGTGAAACATTGCCCTCTAGAAAGGATGGCCATGCCACAATCCGTTCTCCTCCATTTTCCTCTGGGGACTTTGGGCATGCACACACACACATGCCAGGCATGTGTTTCAAGCCACCAGATCTGGGATTTGAACCACATAATTTGCCACGTGGGATTCCGCTGCCCAACTCGAGGCCACCTATTGCAACCCAAATAATATCTTCTAATAGGCAACATATTAGATGTATCTAACACTTTGTTTGATTTTATTATGTAGTCTGCATCATATCACCACATGTGTGTTACTACCTGTTTGGTCCACTTGACATAATACATATCACAGATGATGCATGTACTGAGGTTATGGAGCTCCTGGGAGACTAACTGCATACTGATCTTTATCCCTTTTTTTACCCCCAACATTCTTACTTGTTTTTACTGTGTTAATCTATGCCCTGCTAAATTAAATTTCAGGAGTCCATTGTTTAGCTTATTTGTTTGTTAGCTATAGGGTGTGTGCACTCACCACAGAAAGTCAGAGTGACAGAAAGTGAGAAAACACCCTCCTGGGGCATAGCCATACTGCAACCCCTTCTCCTCCCATCTCCCCTCAGGATTTTAGGTCCGCATGCACACGTGTCCCCATCATGTATATCAAATTGCCAGCTCCAGGACTTGAACCATGTAGTTGGCCATGTGGGATCCATCCACCTTAAATACTACACCAACAGACTAGACCCAAATGGAGTTACTTGTGCTAAAATGTGACATCATCTAACTAGAATTTTAAGAAAGTTGATAACAGGGCCAGCAGGTGGTGTGGTGGTTAAGGCACTGGACTCCCACATGGCTGACTACAGTTCAAGCCCTGGACCCAGCATCTTGAACATCATGCCAAGTATGTGCACATGCCCAAAATCCCAAGAGAAGAATGGAGGAGCAGGGATTGCGGCATGGCCATCCTCCCTGGGAGGTGATTTTTCCCTTTCATGCTCTCTATCTCTCTTTGTCTCTCTCCAAAAAAGTACATACACCCTATGGCAAAAAAAATTAATTAATTAATTAAAATCAGAAGAAGATGGATGATCTTAATGAGTGCATCTTGAGTCATATGATAGGTATTACATTCAAGTCTACAGTGACTGTTAAAACCAGAAATTAAAGCTACTTAAACTCCATTTACCAATGATGAGATAGATCCCTAAGATGCATGCTCAGAGACTGAGTTGGAACTTGCAAGGTAGACCTGTTGATCGATTTTAATATCTTCTTCTGAACAGTAATAGCTAATTTTAAGGTATGGCTAATTTGGGGAAATCCCAGCATTATATTTATAACCTACCAGAAGAAAGACTATATGCCAATAAATCCACCATCAGAGGTCCAGCAGGTGGCATGGTGGCTAAGGGCTGGGTTCTACATGGTCAATGCCATGGTTCGAGTCCTGGACCTGGTGGCTTGAAAAACATGCCAGGCATGTGTGTGTGTATCCCCAAAATCCTGGAAGGAGAATGAAGGAGAAGGGACTGCAGCATGACCATCGAGCCTGTAGTGCTTTCTCATTTTCCTTCTCTCTCTGTCTCTTTGCGTGTGGTCTACAAAAAAAATAAATAAATAACTTGTGGTCAGAAAGACTGCTAAGAATTATGCCAATCTCAGTTTAAGATGATAAATTACAGAAGGCTGGATAAAAAATCAGAAAGGTTCTATTTATTGAGACAAAGAAATAATCCCTGTTGAGTGAGCCAGGCATGACAAGACCCCCCTGACTGGAAATGCCATTGTCCTGTCAGATATTTAGCCTACAAAATCCAAGTGACATCAAGTGAGCAGCTCAAACTCTGAGGAAATTGCTGCTGACAGAGCAGTACGCAATGCAGGGCATTTGAACAATTAGTGACGGGTATGTCACTGTGGCTTGCCAAGCAGGGCAGCATACAGGCATTTAACACACAGTGAAGAAACTGCAGCCATGTGAATGATGCCACTTCATGGGAGTCATTTCAACCTTTTCACCACAGTTGTGGGTGTGTGTAGTCTAGTGTGCTCTTGTGTTGTCTATTAGACATTTTTAAAATATTATCTGTTTAATTTTATTAATTATTATTACCCATTTTGACCACAGAGAGAGAGAAAGCAAGACGCCAGGTCCAGGATTCAAACCACAGTTGGCCATGTGGGAGTCTGGTGCCTGGGCCACCATACTACCTGTTGTCACCTCCATTAGACATTTTAACAATGGTATTAACTCAAAACGGAGCAAATCGACCCCAAATTCTGAAAGCACTGGAAATGATGGAGAGAGAGCATTTCTCCACGTGTTTGGTAACTCACTAGAGGTAACTATGAGATTCTGTACGTCACATGACAGTGTTTCTTTAAAACACATGGAAACGTGTCCAGCACAAAAGCTCTCAGCAAACTTTCACAGGCTGCCGTCTTGGGGATCTAAACACAACTGGGAAAGACCCGAAGGCCAAGCGCTGGCAGAAAGGGTGCGTTAACAGTTCAGCTTGTGTTAGCACTGCCCATGCTCTCTCCAGAGTGTCGAGAAATATTCAACAACGTGTGGCCCGCCCTTTTCTAGTCTACTCCCTTCTTCTAAATTTACTTTGCTGTTTATTTCTTCATTCTGTTTATTTTCTGACTTTGTATACAGAGACAGTCTTTTATCACATCATCACCATCATTATCATCACTACCCTCATTATTAACAGCACCACCATCTTCACCACCATCAGTACCATCATCCTCATCATCACCATCATTATCATCACCACCGCCATCGGTACCATCGTCAGCACCACCATCTTCACCACCATTGGTACCATCATCCTCATCGTTGTCATCATCACCATCATTATTATCACCACCACCTTCAGTACCATCATCTTCACCATCATCCTCATCGTTGTCATCATCATCACCATCATTATCATCACCACCACCTTCGGTACCATCGTCAGCACCACCATTAGCACCATTGTCAGCACCACCATCTTCACCACCATCAGTACCATCATCCTCATCGTTGTCATCATCACCATCATTATCATCACCACCACCATTGGTAACATTGTCAACATCACCATCTTCACCACCGTCAGTACCATCATCCTCATCGTTGTCATCATCACCATCATTATCAACACCACCACCTTCAGCACCACCATCGGCACCATCATCCTCATCGTTGTCATCATCACCATCATTATCAACACCACCACCTTCAGCACCACCATCGGCACCATCATCCTCATCGTTGTCATCATCACCATCATTATTAACACCAACACCTTCAGCACCACCATTGGCACCATCATCCTCATTGTTGTCATCATCACCATCATTATCATCACCACCACCATTGGTACCATTGCCAACACCATCATCTTCACCACCATCAATATCATCATCCTCATCGTTGTCATCATCACCATCATTATCAACACCACCACCTTCAGCACCACCATCGGCACCATCATCCTCATCGTTGTCATCATCACCATCATTATCATCACCACCACCATTGGTACCATTGCCAACACCATCATCTTCACCACCATCAATATCATCATCCTCATCGTTGTCATCATCACCATCATTATCATCACCACCACCTTCAGCACCACCATCGGCACCATCATCCTCATTGTTGTCATCATCATCACAATCATTAGCATCCTCACCTTCAGCACCATGGTCAGCACCATCATCAGCATCAACATCCTCATCGCTGTCATCATCGCCATCATCATCATCCCCATCAGCACCGCCATCAGCACTATCATCAGCGCCACCATCTTCACCACCATCAGCACCATCGTCCTCATCATTGTCATCATCATCACATCATCCCCATCAGCACCGCCATCAGCACTATCATCAGCGCCACCATCTTCACCACCATCAGCACCATCGTCCTCATCATTGTCATCATCATCACATCATCCCCATCAGCACCGCCATCAGCATCATTCGTTATTATTGCCATCACTGTCGCCATCAGCACCAACATGTCATCACCACCGTAATTACATCATCATCATCTTATTTTCTTGTTAATGGTTTTTAAAAAGTCACTTCATTTTTATTTGCACTTTATTTACCGGTATATCCTTTCTATTTATCATATTTTATAGTTTATTGGTAATGTGTCATTCTTTCACTCCTATGTGGAATATATTTATTATATATATAAATATTTGTGCCCTCAGCAGAGACAGAGAGAGACAGAAAGAGAAAGTGACAAATCACTCCCCAGGAGGAGATGACGTTGTCAAAAATCTCTTCTCCTCTTGTCTCCTCTGGATTTGGGGCACACACGCACTTGTGCCCAGTGTGATTTTTCAAGCTGCCAGGTTTGGGACTGGAGCCATGCAGTCAACCATGTGAGATCCAATGGCTTAAACTCCACGCCACCTGCCATCCCCTAAATTTCATTTGTGTGTAGGAAGTATTATCTTTAAACCTTTTGCTTTTTCCTTACTGTTATTTAAGGGTGTTCAGCTTTTTAAAATTGTAGGTAGGTATTTGCCCTAGCTGAAGAGAGACAGAGTGACAGCAGGAGTGAGAGAAAGCGAGAAAGCACCCTCCAGCCCCAGAGGATGATCATACATCAATTCTATTTCTCCCTCTTTTTGAGATGTTGGATATGCGTGCACATATGCCTGGTGTGTTTCTCAGGGTCCATGATTTGAACTACATGGTTGGCTAGGTGTGATCTGGCACCCTAACCACCATGCCACGTACCGGCCCATCTATAGATTTTTGTGCATCTGAAGAAAGGCACAGATTAACCACCTTTTAAAAAATAAACAATTAATCAAGATGTTCTCTTCCCCTTGAATGCAAAAACAATGTGGTTCTTAGACAGATAGAGCCATACTTGTCTTCTACTACGTAAATGGCCATATCTTACCGATGCCTAGACCATATGGAAATCTTCCTTAGGATGGATTTTAAAAGTGAGATACACCCAGTGTTGGATTCCAGTGACAGGAATCTCAGGACCTGCTTCAGGAAACTGAGCACCCTGATTTAACAAGTCAGTCTTGGGACCAGGAGGCAGTGTCCGGGCTACATTGCTGGAGTCCTATGTAGTTGACCACAGCTCAAGTCCTGGACCCAGTGGCTTAAACTCATGCTGGGCACATGTGTGTACATGCCCAAAATCCCGAGAGGAGAATGGAGGAGAAGGGATTGTGGTGTGGCCCTCTCCACAGGGGATGATTTCTCAGTGTCTATCGCTCTGTCTCTGTCTCTCTGGTGAGTGCATGCATGCTCTAGCTAAAATCTCTTTCTCTAAAAATAAGAAAGAAAGAAAAAAAGGAGTCAGTCTTTTCTAGTGAGCAGTCCCTGGATTACTCACTTTCGTGTCTCTTTTCATGAGCCAGAAAAGCAGCATGAGACTCAGAGGTTCTCACCAATGGCCTTCTAACAGCATCTTCCATGCCATCCTCTCTACGTGAAGGTTTGACACAGCGAGGGCCAACTGACAACGCGCTTGTATTCTGTTGCCTATCTGCACTAACACATTTGATTTTAATCCAAAGTGACAGTGTAAAAACGAGTTGCATAGTCACTGAGTAACAAGCAGAGGTCAAGAGAGAGCGGTAGCCAGGTGTAGCTGCTGTAAAAAAAATGCACCAAACAATTTTTTAAATGAGGGATACATTATTGATTGAGGGTCCCAGCTGGTGAACTCTGGGATCAGCCACTGTATTTGCACCAAATTGGTTTTATGAATTTTATTTGTTTTCAGATTTGCTATAGGGCATGAGTGCTCACCAGAGAGACAGACAGAGAGGGAAAGTGAGAAAGCAAGCTGCCAGGTCTGGGACTCCATGGGGTCGGCCATGTGGGAGTCCAATGCCTTAACCACCACACCACCTGCTGACCTCTTGCACCAAATTTAAGCCTCCCATGTACTACTCACTCCCAGCTCCTGATGAAGGGATGTTTGTTACCAGGTGTTTCAGGATGTCTCTGGCAGTGAACATATTTTGAGAACCCTCCAATGGTCTTCTCCAACTCCCTTAGATCTGTTTTGCAAGGTCAAATGCTTCCTCTTCCTTCCTTCCTTCCTTCCTTGACCAGGGGTTGGGTGTACACCATGGCATGATGGCTCTTCTCTTCCCTCCCGCTCCTGTCCCATAGTCTCAGAAAGGCATCTCCTTACAAATTTTTTGCACATTGAATCATGTCTTGTCTGCCTGACCATGGGCCTGACCGAATATAGAAGCTTTGATCAGAATTTTTGGAAACAAAATGTAAGAAGAGGAGGGCCATCTCAAAAATTAATACAATGTATAGGTGTATTGATTGTAACAAATATGGAATTAATCTGCCATGCTGTGCAGGATATGGATGATGGGAGAAGCTATGGGGGCCTGCAGGTGGGGTGGTGGCTAAGGTGCTGGATTCCTACATGGCTATCTATGGTTCGAATCCTGGACCTGGCAGCTTGCTTTCTTACTTTCCCTTTCTCTCTCTCACTCTGGTCAAATTAAAAAAAATAATAATAACATTAATAATAAATAAAATTAAATAATTCTTTTTGAAAAAAGCTATGCGTGTGTTGGAGCTGGGCATATGAAATGAGCTCTCAGAATTTGGCTGTGAACCTAAAATTGCTCTTAAAAAAATAATGAAATAAGCTCAGAGCCAGCAGGTGGTATGGAGGTGAAGGTGCTGGATCTCACGTGGCCAACTGCACAGTTGAGTGCCAAAACTGGTGGCTTGAGAAGCATGTCGGGCACCTGTGCATGTATGCCCCAAATCCCAACCAACTGCACAGTTGAGTGCCAGAACTGGTGGCTTGAGAATCATGCCGGGCACCTGTGCATGTATGCCCCAAATCCCAAGGAGGCTGGAGGAGAAGAGATCACAGCATGGCCAATTTCCCAACGCCTGTGGGGTGATTTCTCACTTTCCTCTCTTGCTCTCTCTCTCTGGTGAGTGCATACACCCTATAGTGAAAAAGAAAAAAAAGAAACACACAAACAAAACAAAAACTCTCAAGATAGATGCACATTGACGTTCTTGTTTAAACGACAAGGGTTGCACCTATCATTTTTCCACGGTGGAGAGAAATAGCAGTTTTCCATCCTGTTAGCAGTTGCGTAATTGTGCAATCGCCCACCAGCTGGGAAGAGGCTTGCTGTGACCCCCCTTTTACTCCGAGGTGAGGTATTCGGCACCTGGGTGAAACACCACCAGGGACATCTTTGGCTTGACCCCGGAGAGTTCTTCTGGCTGTCCACACAGCAAGGTCCTCAGGTTCCGTCCCAAGGACTCCAGATCCTTTCCGATTGTGGTCCTGTGTATTTCCCTGGCAGCTGCACATGCCCACCTGAAAGCATTGCCTTTAGATCAAATTCAAGCACGCCAGAACTCCGAAACAAGACAGAGTCAGGATCCCCTCCACAGAGCCTTCTCTGCAGGGATAGCTCTCACATCACCAGACACGTCGACCTTAGTCCTTCTGGGCTGATGGTGTTGTTTTGTTTTCAATAATTCTTTACTCCATTTTATTTATTTATTTTATTTTATTTTTTGAGAGGTTTTTGCTATAGGGCACGTGCGCTCGCCAGACAGACAGAGAGAGAGAGAAAGAGAAAGTGAGAAATCACCCCCCAGGGGATATGGCCACACCACAATCCCTTCTCCTCCATTCTCCTTTCAGGATCTTGGGCACGCATGCACACGCGCCCGGCATGAGTTTAAGCCGCCGGGTCCGGGACTCGAACCGTGGTCGACTACGTGGGAGTCCAGCGACATAGCCATTACGCTAATTGCTGGTCCCTATGTATTTATTTTTTAATTTGACGAGAGTGAGAGGAAACGTTGGAAAACAAGCCTCCAGGTCTGGGACTTGAACCACGGTTAACCATGTGGAGTCCAGCCTCTACACCACCCTGCCACCTGCCGACCTCATAGATGGAGTCTGGAAGTATTCCAGTCTTCAGCTCTCAGAGTCTGCCTGCCCCTGGCCGGTGGAGTTAATTCACCCTCCCTTTGGCCAGTGAATAGATGCAAAATAAGAAAAACAGAAATCAGGAGCAGCAGATGGCGTAATGGTTACGTTGCTAGACTCCCACATAGTCGACTGCAGTTCGAGTCCTGGACCTGGTAGCTTAAAATTCACGCCAGGCACATGTGCATGTGTGTGCCCCAAACCCCAAGAGGAGACTGGAGGAGACTGTGGTGTGGCCATCCCCTCGGGGGGTGATTTCTCGCTTTCTGTCTCTCTAGAGAGTGCATGCTCCCTCTACAAAAAATCTCACAAAAAGAAAGAAAGAAGAAAGAAAAGAAAGAAAGAAGAAAGAAAAGAAAGAAAGAAGAAAGGAAAGAAAAAAGAAAGAAAGAAAGAAAAAAGAAAGAAAGAAAGAAAAAGAAAAGATCCCTTGGCCCAGTGGAATCATTAATTCAACCTTTGGTGAGAAGCGAGGATGAGATCCCTGAATAATGCCTCCTGAACCAGCTGATGGTGTGATAGTTAAGGCACCTGGATCCCACGTGGCCAATCCTGTGGTTCAAATCCAGGATCTACGGCTTGAGAAATACACCGAGGGTGTGTGCATGCATCTCTAAAAGCTCGCGAGAACAGAGGAGTGGGGATTGTGGCATGAACTCCTCCGCGGGGAGTCATTTCTCACTTTCTTCCTCTTGCCCTCTGTCTCTTTCCAGCAAGCACAGGTGTCCTCTAGCAAATAAAAATAAATATATTGCTTCCATATAGAAGCTAGTAGCTCGTGGAATTCCAGCGTCTAGGCAGGTATCGGGAAAAGGAAGAGACACATGTAACTCACACACACACCAGTGCGGTTCAGAGACCCTTTCCACATCCTTCTGATTAGGGCAGTCTCTGGGCCTACATAAATTCCAGTTGTTTTCTTTCTTTCTCTTTTTTTCTTTTTTTTTAAATTTTATTATTTTGGGGGGGGGAGATTTTTGCTATAGGTTGCATTTGCTCGCTGGAAAGACAGGGGCAAACAGAGAAACAGAAAGTGAGGCATCGCCCCCCAGGGAGATGACCGTGCCACAATCCCTTCTCCTCCATTCTTCTCTGGCATTTCAGACACACACGCACACACGCCTGGCGTGAGTCTCAAGCTGCCAGATCTGGGACTTGAACTGTGGTTGACTATGTGGGAGTCCGGCGACGTAACCTCTACGTCATGTGCTGGTCCCAGTTTCAGCTGTTTCGAACTGTGTGGTTCTCATCTAGACCAACATCAGCCGAGGCAGGTGTCACCATTCAGCCAGTCTCTGCAATACGGTCAACAAACAGAAGAGAAATAACTAGCCTGCAATGACCTTCAGAATCACCTTTCTTGGCTGTATCCTTAGAAAGCCATTTCCTCCCAGGCCCTCCCAAATCATTTATTAATCACCCTTGTAGC
Organism: Tupaia belangeri chinensis; assembly: GCF_000334495.1. NCBI lineage: Eukaryota > Metazoa > Chordata > Mammalia > Scandentia > Tupaiidae > Tupaia > Tupaia belangeri. The sequence goes on from NW_006159697.1 coordinate 4,359,181, forward strand.
TGGCATTTCTGCTCTGTAACAGCACACAAATCTCTTGGATCCTAACATTAATCATGTTTTGGTTCTATGAAGGGGCTCATTTATGCCTCCATTTTATGTGATTTCCCCTGACAATAGTGCTTAGATTATGTCGCGTGGGTTTTAATTCTGTGTATACCTTTGGTCTCTCTTTTTTATTATTATTAGTAGTAGTATAGTAAGTCCTAAAGTTAATCTTAATTTGCTCAGAAAACAGGGCTGTCTGCATGTTTAACTCCCTAAGTGTAGCATTACAGTGTGAATTATTTGAGTGGACATTTATTGTAGCATAATTACTACCTGGTATTTATTTCCAGTAATATTTGCTCTAAACCTTGCATCCTAGTGCATATTTCATACGGCATGGTAATTCTCCTGATTAGAATCTCTTCATTCTTTTTGTCTATTTCTCACATAAACATATAACAGGGTTTCAGTAATAGCCAACGAGTCCCAACTCTAAGTTACAGGCTACGGTATTAGCAGTTAAGAAAGTTCTTTGAAATACAAAGTAACGGGGCCGGCAGGTGGCGTGGTGGTTAAGGTGTTGGACTCCCACCTGGGCAAATGCGGCTCAAATCCCAGACCTGAACGCTTGCTTTCTCTCCTTCTCTCTCCCTAGAAAAGAGAAATTTCTCTTTCTCTCTCTCATCTCTGTCTTTTGTGAGCACCCATGTGCCTATCGCAAATTATAATAATAACAATAAGTAATGAAAGGAAATACATAAATAAGTTTTAGAAAGAAATAGTGATTGGGCGATTACATGGAGTCCTAATGAGAGATCTAGAAAAACGGAAGAGTACGCTGATAGTTTCCGATAAATATTTCTAACTCTGTCTGTCTCTAGCTCATTGCCCACCAGTCTGGGTAGGCATATACAGTTGGGAGTTGCGTGCAACGTGGAAGTTCTGAAAAACGCATTCTGAGGCTCATTACTTTGCAGGGCCCTTGCAGGAAACGAGAGGACCTTAGCCTAGCGCCACCCTGTCTGGCAGGAGTTCCCGCCTTTTGGCGTCAGGGAACAGAGGAGTGGGAGTTCATGTCTTGCAAGGTGAAATGCTTTCTTCCCTTCCTTTCTCCCCGCTTTCCTTGACCAGGGGTTGGGTGTACACCACGGCAGCCTGAAAATCATGTTGGGTGCATGTGCGCACGTGCCCCAAATCCCTGAAGGGATTACGGTGTGGCCATGACCCTGAGGGATGATTTCTTACTGTCCTTCTCTCTGTCTCTCTCTGGTGGAGGCACACAACTCTATAGCAAAAACTAAAAATAAAGGACCAGCAGTTGGCGTCATGGCTATGTCGCTGGACTCCCATGTAGTCAACCGCGGTTTGAGTCCTGGACCTGGTGGCTTAAACTCATGCCGGGTGCATGTGCATGTGTGCGCAGGAGAAAAAGAAAAAATTATACTAATTTCTTTCCCTTCAGATTGAATTCTCCTAAAGACATTTTACATTTCCATGTGGAAGTGTGTGTGTGTGTCTCCTACAGGTGATCCAACAGTTAGGAGAGCTGATAAATCCATCCAAGTGAATTTCTTGTGTATATGTTAACATGGAAGTGTGTACAGGAGCTCGACTGTGTAAAATAAATCATTAACATTGACACATTAACTCAGCTCCAACTGATGTTTTCAGTTGTTGGAAAAGTCATGACTTTTTAAAAATGTCTCTCTATGCAAAAATGTGTCAAGACTTTTCCAACCACCCAATAGTTCTTTCAGTAAGATTTGTAATCCCAGGATCAGCTGGTGGCATAGTGGCTATGTCTCTGGACTTCCACCTGGCTGACCATGGTTTGAGTCCTAGACCTGGTAACTTAAAACACAGGCTGGGCACATGTGCGTGTGTACCCAAGATCCCCAGAGAAGAATGGAGGAAGAGGGATTGTGGTGTGGCCATCCCCCCTGGGGGGTGATTTCTCACTTTCTGTCTCTCTGTCTCTCTGTCTCTCTGTCTCTCTGTCTCTCTCTCTCTCTCTCTCTCTCTCTGTGTCTCTCTGGCAAGCACAAGCACCCTAGAGTAAAATTCTCTCAAAAAAATTATAATCCTAAATACCCACACTTGTTTTTTTTTCAAAGACCAGATTTAAATTTAACTGTCTTTATCTTAAATCTGCAGACTGACAGAGTAAACTAGCCCATAGAAAGAAAACTTAAATAGAAAATATTACCATCTATTTCTAAGTCTAAAATGATCATAATAGTGAAAACTACTCCGTCCCCCTTAACATACTTTCTGAGTATAACTTTCGTCCTCTCTCCTAGTCTAGAAATTATTATGACAATATCACCATTCTACTCTGTCCTGAGACTGAATCAAATTATATATGCATGTTGTACCTCTTTTTTGTGTTTGGTCTGTCTGAAACCATAGGTGTATTATACAAAGATATAAATTCAAGGATGTAGCAAAATTTTTCGTTTTCTTTATACTTTGTGCTGAGTCTCACGGGATTTATCCAAAGGTAAAATTTTGCTTTTATACGTATCTTTGCTGCTGCCTGAAAACCGAAGTGTCTGGACTTTAAGAGCTGACAGATGGGTCCTCTATCTTAGAAGAAATTCACTTTCTTCTTCCTTCCTGACGTTTTTCACAGTATCAGCAAGATTAGGCAGAAGAAGATGATAATTCAAGCAGCAGCAATTTTTTTTTAAGTGAGCTCTTTTTAATTAATTTATTTATTTTAATTAATTAATTAATTAATTTGACCAGAGAGGGACAGAGCAAGTGAGTGGGTGAGAAAGAGACAAAGAGAGATGGAAAGTGAGAAAGCAAGCCTCCAGGTCTGGGACTTGAACTGCAGCTGGCCATGTGGCAGTCTGGTGTCCTTAACCACCACACCACCTGCCGGCCCCTGCTCATTTATTTTAATTCCATGTTTTTGCCATTGTGTGTACTTGCCAAAGAGAGACAGAGAGAGAGAAAGTGAGAAATCACCTCCCCAGAATGGGTGGCCATGCTGCAATTCCTTCTCTTGCATCCCCCATGGGACTTCGGGTGTGCATACACACATGCCTGGCATGTTTTAAGCTGCCGCCAGATCCAGGACTCAGACCATGGTTGGCCACGTGGGATCCAGCCCTTTAACCACCTGCTGGTGCCAAACCAGCCATTTTTAACAACCTGTGAGTCACACCTTGGATCAAAAGTATTATCATCGACCACAAAAATGCACCTTTTCACAAAGCGCGGTTTGATGGCATTTCAGCTTGTCTGTGGATCATTGGTTAAGAAGACCTCGTTCTGAAAGTTAATTGCCTTTGGAAGACAAAGCTGCCTGTCTTAATTTGGGAGTGACAGGAATTGGAAGAGAAAACAACCAGCAAATAGTCACAATGAGAATAATGTGATACCAGTATTTCCTGAACTGTGAGTGGAAAAAAATGTACATGTATCCTTTCTAGGGGTGGCTCCATCACCTCATGGTTAAAGGAGTCACATCTCAAATGGTTGAAGTGTCATTCAAATCCTGGCCCCAGAGACTTGAGACACAGGCTGGACCAGGGTGTATGAGTCCCCAGAATGCTAAAGGGGTGGAGAAATGGTGGGGGAAAAATTTAAGCATGGGCCTGGCAGGTGGCATGGTGGTTAAGGGCACTGGACTCCCACATGGCAGACCATAGTTTGAGTCCCAGACCTGGTGGCTTGCTTTCTCACTTTCCCTCTCTCTTTCTCTGGTCAAATTTAAATAAATAAATAAACAAATAAATATATTTAAATAAGTATGAAAATAAAAAACAAAACCAAAAGGGTTTAAAAATTGAAGCATGGGGGCCAGCAGGTGGCATGGTGGTTAAGGGCACTGGGCTCCCACATGGTCAACTGCGGTTCGAGTCCCAAACCTGGCTGCTCGCTTTCTCTCTCTCATTCTGTCCCTCTCTGGTCAAATTAAAATAAATAAGTAAATAAAGTTAGATAAAATAATAAAAAATGTATTTTTTTTTAATTGAAGCTTGAACATGCCCCAGTGAGAGTTTCATTGTCTCTCTTTTTCTCTGGAGTGGGTGCACCGTCTTAGAATAAGAGAAACGAAAGAAAAAAGAAGAGAAGAAAAGGAAAGAAGAAAAGAAAAGAAAAGAAAAAGGAAAAGAAAGAAGAAAAAAATGGAAAGAAAAGAGAAAAAAATTTCCTGGAGTCAGACTCGCTGCTGTCACATTCCTGTGAATGTTGTAAGAGTAGGAGGCAGCTGTGACTCTAGCACACTGATAGGAGATTTATTCATTCTTCTACTGGACAGTCACAACGACACCCCTAACAAGAGGCGACATAATGTCAGTAAGAAAACCGAAAAGAATATTCTGGAATCCATTGCGAAGCCAACCTGAGTCTCTCACTTACAGAACCGTGTTTACCTAGCAGCAAAAAACACAAGTGGGTTTTCCATTTGGGAGACGTCTTCCATGATGTTAATTATCTCGGGAGACCTATCTCAACCTTTCTGAGACTACAACCTTGAGGAGTCTCCCGGTGTATTTTCAATTCAAGACTCCTATGGCGCTATGGGTTAAGTCACAAGTAGTTCGTTTTCAAGCCTTCTTATTTCATGAAAATTTATGAAGGTAGATTTTTTTCCTCCCTGAAATGCTCGGTACATAGTAAATCTACCCTCTTTAGTGCTTCGGAACGAGAGCAGAACGCTTTCCTTCCCATTCTGGGCGAAGTTCTGCGTGCTGGGGAGGGCGACAGACCCTTTTAATCCATGATTTCTGTATGGCTCCGTGCCTCGTGTCTCGATAGATTTTTCTCTGACATTTTGAACTAGGACGGAGGCTCCGTTTTCTGTGCGCCCCTGGTAAACAGGCTTGCTATGTATATCTGCAGCCTGGATCTTCACGCAGGTGAGCAATACCTCGTCCCCAGGGTCCGACGCCCAGCGAACACAGAAGGGGTCGGAGACCTCGTATGTGTCATCGTCAATCGAACCACAGACCCTTCCCTTTCTGGGACTTGGCTTCAGCCTCCAGTTAGAAAACAGTCACAATACACAAAGCTGACATGTCTTGAGTAACACCCATGTGTAATCTGAATCTCCATCTCGATGTGGTTTCCCCCAATCCCATTCATTAATTGCTTCCAGACGTCAGCGACAGGCTTATAGCCTGGGACAGAGGTAGGGTTTCTGTTTTTCACTCCTCGATATTAAATCTCACAGTAGACAGAGCATGCCAAGGCATTAAATAACAGGCCTTATAAATCACTTGAAGAAAACGGTAACTCCGTGAATACAGTGCCCTGAGACGATGAGCTGGATTCAGATTGGAATTTTTTTTTTGTTTCTGTGAGTGTCTCATTAAAGAATTATTTATTTAATTTTACTTATTAATTCTATTTCTTTCCTTTTATTTATTTATTCATTTATTTTAATTTGACCAGAGAGAAATGCAAAGAGAGAGAGAGAAAGTGAGAAAGCCAGAAAGCAAGCCGTCAGATCCGGGACTTGAACCGCAGTCAGCCATGTGGGAGTATCCAGTCCCTTAACCACCACACCACCTGCTGGCCCGTTTGTCTGTTTGCTACCGGGCATGTGCGCTTGCTGGAGATGAGAGAGAGAGAGAGAGAGAGAAATCACCCCCACAACCCCAGTGTGGATGGCCATGCTGTAATTCCTGCTCTTCTAGTCTCCTCTGGGATTTTTGGACATTCATGCACATGCTCCCAACATGTTTTTCTTGGTTTATAATTTTTTTTTTTTAAGATTTTTGTTTGTTGGTTGGTTTTGCTAAAGGACACATGTGCTTGCCAGAGAGACAGAAAGTGAGAGATTTCCCCCCAGGGAGGATGACCATGCTGCAAACCCTTCTCCTCCATTCTCCTCTTTGGATTTTGAGCACTCATGCACATGTGCCTGGCGTGAGTTTTGATCCTCCAGGTCTGGGACTCGAACATCCCAACTCAACATGTTTTTCAAACTGCCAGGTCCAAGACTCGAACTGCACAACCAGACCCATGTGGGATCTAGTACATTCTTCTCCATGCCACCTGTTGGTCCCCATCTCTCCTTTACATTCACGTAACTATGCCATTTAAGTTCCAGATGCTATAAAGCCAAGGTTTCCATTTGACACACACAAATAACATTTCATGCCTCCTTTCTCTCACCAGACCTTAGAATGAAGGCTGTAGCTGAACAGTTGCTGGAGTTGTTTGTTTGTTTGTTTCCCTTCCATCAAGCCTGAGCTTCAACTGGCTCTCCTGAACAAATAGAATTTGGAGATGAGAGGGGAGAGGGCTCATTCTACAATGTAGAAGGCAAGTGAGCATTGAGGGGACTCTGAATAGCCAGGGTCAGTGAGCAGGCACTGAGCCCAAGCTAGGTTTATGCTTATTTCCTTAGTTTTCCTTCTACCCGTGTTCCAGCCAATTGATTAAAATATCTCATGTACACCTGGGTCTACTCCTGGATACTCTGTTTCTTCCAGATAGGTACTTACCCATCTTTATTTATTTATTTACTTATTTTGAGAGGTTTTTGCTATAGGGTGCGTGCGCTGGAAAGAGAGAGACAGAGATAGAAAGTGAGAAATCACCCCGCAGGGGGTATGGCCACACCACAATCCCTTCTCCTCCATTCTCCTCTTGGGATCTTGGGCACACACACACACACTTGCCAGGCGTGAGTTTAAGCCACCGGGTCTGGGACTCAAACCGTGGTTGACTCCATGGGAGTCCAGCGACATAGCCATTACGCTAACTGCTGGTCCCTAGTTATCTATCTTCACCCCAAAATGATGAGGTATTAATAGTGGTCTCACTATGGTATATGTCAATATCAGATACTGGAAATTTTCCTCACATTTCTTTTTTTTTAGGATTATTTTATTTAACTTTATTTATTTTAATTTGACTAGAGAGGGGCAAAGTGAGAGAGAGAGAAAGAGAGAGAGAGAAGAGAGAGAGAGAGAAAAAATGAGCAAGCAAACTGCCAGGTCTGGGACTTGAACCACAGTCAGCCATGAGGGAGCCCAGCACCTTCAACCACCACATCACCTGCCAGCCCCTCTATTTTTGTTTTTTTACACTTATGATGGACCGATATTATTATTTTTTTATTCTGCTATAAGGTACATGTGCTTGCCAGAGAGAAAGAGAAAGAGGGAGAGAGAGAGAGAGAGAATGAGAAAGCACCCCCAGGGGACATGGCCATGCTGCAACCCCTTTTCCTCCATTCTCCTTGGGATCTGGCGGATGCAAACACACAAGTCCAGAATGGTTTTCAAGCCACCAAGTCTGGGGAGTCTCCTATGCAGCTGGCCACGTGAGATGCTGCTGTCTTAACCCGCACACTCCCTGGGCGGTTCCATGCCAATATCTTTTTCTATGTCGCTGCATCTAATTAATGACCGTTCTGTTACCCAGCCTTGCATCTGCATCCTGAGATTGCTATTCTGTAACTTTCCTTGCTAGGAAGGTATTTACGAGGTTTTGCTTTCACGGTAACGTTGATCTTGTACAAAAGAACAGCTACATTTCAGAGGGTGTTGTCCTCACATTCCCCTTAAATGTTCCAGAAGATTTATCAGAGAATCTGTCTGGATCTGGAGTATACTCTATTGCTATTTTCACTATTTGGAATCAGACGAACTGAAGCGTTATAGATGATTCAATTTTATGTATTCCTGTGCTGATTCTGATAAACTGTGTTTTTCAGGAAAGGTTTATTTCATTGCAGTTTTGGCATTTAGCATAAAGTTATTCATGGTATGTGCTTATCTTTTTTTTTTCCTTTTTTTCAGATTTTTGTCACTGGAGGAAAAATTGAGACAGAGAGAGGGAGACTAAGAAATCATCCCCCAGGGGGTATAGCCAAGCTGCAATCAATTCTCCATTCTTCTCCTGGGAGACAGAGACAAACTCATGCCGGGCGCATGTGCGTGCGTGCCCAAAATCCCCAGAGGAGAATGGAGAAGGGATTGCGTTCTGGCCATCCCCCCGCCCCCCTGCGGGGTGATTTCTCACTGTGGCAAACACATGTGTCCTGTAGCAAAACTCTCTCTCCCAAAAAAGAAAACATCTCTCCCCAAATTTATTTTCCACTTCAGTTGGCTGTGATTACAGGACGTCAGTTCCCTAAAGGAAACAGCCACAAAATTATTGCGATCGGATACTTATTTACTCTCTTCGACACCACCATAGACTTTATTAAAAGCGGGCAAAGTCACTTGAAGCAATTTTAAAGATCTATTTTTAATTCCTTATTGCATTTAGATTCGTTTTTATTGCTGCTTTCTAAACTATATATGTGTGTGTGTGTGTGTGTTTCCCCTTGTTTCATTGCCATTTCACATTGGCTTTCCTATTAGCTCTGTTTCTGAATTTAATTAACATTTTACATTTCTTAATTTCTTTCCTGGATTTGAGTAATTTTGTCTTATTAGCACTTCAAAGTCAGACGGAGAACTCCAAGCCGAGGACATAATTGCCTAAGTAGCTGGCTCCCGACTGCAAGCAAGCTCATACACCGTAAGTGGTCTTTAACCTTTTGCATGTTCACGGGAAAATTAGAATGGGAATACCTTAACACCGTGTTTTCATATTACTTTTTCTTCAAACTTCCACACAATAAAAGAAGTTAAAATTATATGCAGTATTTTCATTCAAAAGAAAATCAAAACTTAGTGAATTTGTTAATACACCACCGTTCTTCAAGGCTGTATGTTTTTCTGCTAAGACTAGCAGACCAGAAAGATTTATCACAATTTGAGGTTCTTTTTTTTTTTTTTTTTTTTTTTTGAGACTTTTTGTTTAGGACGCCCTCTCCCCGCCCAAG
>NW_006159697.1:4368041-4432988 GCF_000334495.1 Tupaia belangeri chinensis
TCCTCCATTCTCCTCTCGGGATCTTGGGCACGCACGCACACACGCCTGGTGTGAGTTTAAGCCCCTGGGTCCAGGACTCAAACTGCGGTCGACTACGTGGGAGTCCAGCTACAAAGCCATGACGCCATCTGCTGGTCCCGAGATGTGGCTTCTCTCGAAAAACACATTACTTCAGTGCCATAGAGCTACCCCCATCCTAGATTTAAAAATTGATATAGGGGGAACCAGCAGTTAGCGTAATGGCTATGTCGCTGGACTTCCACGTAGCCAACCGCGGTTCGCGTCCCGGACCCGATGGCTTAAAACTCACGCCGGGCACGTGTGCATGCGTGCCCAAGATCCCGAGAGGAGAATGGAGAAGGGATTGCGGTGTGACCATCCCCCCTGGGGGGTGATTTCTCACTTTCTGTCTCTATGTCTCTCTCTGTCTGGCCAGCGCACACACCCTACAGTGAAAACCTCTAAAAAAAAAAATGACATAGGAACCCAAATCTGCAAGAATAGACTAGAAGATTGAAAAAAATGTGGCACACGTACTCTACAGAATTCTACTTAGCTATAAAGAACAACCAGACCTGGCATTTGATACAAAGTGGACAAATAAGAAAGATTTACTGCTGAGAGAAGCAAGCTAGACTATGAAAGAGAGGCATTGTATGTCCCCATTTACTATGTACCACATATCTGCACTCTACAGCAGAAAGTAGAAGATTAGAAGCTATGAAAGTGTGGGGAACAGTTGTGGGTAGCAGAGGTGGTGTGGGAGGAGGGTGGGACATGCTGGGGGTGGGAGGGAGAGGACCAGGGACAAAAGAAACATTTAGCAGAAACGAAAATGAAAAGTTATGTGTTGATTATCACGTATTACCGTATGGAAATGGTTGTGGCTTGACTATTATGCACTATATTCATGCGGGGGGGAAACCATGCTGTATGCTATAAAGATGTACAATGATTAAAAGTAAATTTAAAAATGTAAAACATAGGCGTAGCAGATAAAAGTAAATTTAAAAATCTAAAACCAGATGGTGTAGCAGATATGCCACTGGACTCCCACATGGCCAACCACGGATCGAGTCCCAGACCTCGTGGTTTGAAAATCACGTTTGGAGCGTGTGCGTGCATGCCCAAGATCCCGAGAGGAGACTGAAGAAGGGATTGCGGCTTGGCCATCCCCTGGGGGTGATTTCTCAACTGTCTCTGTCTCTCTGTGTCTCTCTCTCTCTCTGTCTGGTGAGTATACATAGCCTAAGACAAACATCTCTAAAATAATGTTATATATATATGTATATATATATAATTTAAATGGAAAAAAAAATTGAGACAAGGTTCTAGACCAAAGAGTAAAACAAGAAAAAAATTGGCACAGAAGAATCGTGTCCCTGTTTCTGTCCTGCATCTGCTAACGCTGGTCCAATGTTGGTCTTGTGTGTTTGGAGAAAAACACTTTTTTTTTTTTTTTTTTGCCCACTTGGTCGATGGGTGAAATGTAATCTATATCTTTGAGTATAATTTCCAAAGAAATGAAGATAATTCATTTATATCTATTAACTCCTCATCATTACCTGTGGCGTGAGTGATCTGATAATGACCCTAATGCTTCTAATACACAAGATAAATTAAGCCCAACAGAATAAACGCGTGAGGGGAAAGAATCCAAAGAATTAGGATCGTGTTAGACAAATAGGAAATAAATTATGATAGCAGTTGAAAGACACAAGCGGGCTGATTTCGCATAGCACGATTTTCATCTCGAACTTCGTTTGTGGTGTCATGAAATAATCGTTCTGCATTGTATTTGGAAGCAAAATGAAGCAGACAGTTCATTTCAGTGTGTGCCTTCTCTTAGAGAAATCTGATTTCAACAGGAATGTATATTTTGCACCAAAGAAGAGAAAGGGCACCATAGTGGAAATTTGGCATGATCTCTGAAACGCAAATGAACGGAAGGTCCAGAGCCCCACGAGCTGTAAATCACTGAGCAGGACACGGATAATTTAATAATATTCCGGGCAGTGTTCCCGGAGTTCAACATTTTTCTGCTCTCCACTGGAAACACACTGAGGGGGGAAATGAAGTGGCAGCCACACAAAATAATGTACAAACACTGGCTGATTAATCTACTTGTCACTACTGGGAGGGAAGACATGGCCTTTTCCCGAAGAGAGAGGGGGACTTTTACACGTACCTGTATAGTTAAATAGCCATTTCGTTGTATCATACAATGCACAACTTCTATTAAGAAGATTACAGGGACCAGCAGTTGGCATAATGGCTATGTTCCTGGACACCCAGGTAACCAACCACAGTTCAAGTCCCAGACCCGGTGGCTTCAACTCACGCTGGGCACATGTGTGTGCGTGGCCAAGGTCCCAAGAGGAGCATGGAGGAGAGAGGATTGTGGCATGGCCATCCCCCTCTGGGGAGTGATTTCTCACTTTCTGTCTCTCTTTTGCCTATAGCAAAAACGTCTCCCAAAAATAAATAAAAGTTATGAAAATGTGACTTAAAGAAGAACTAGACTTGAAAAGAAGAAAAGACACATGGATTTAGAAGGTAGGCTGTAGCCTTACCATCTCATATATGTAGAGATGGCAATTCGGACACTATCCACCCACCCACCCACCCACACGCACATATAAATTGGGCTGAAGGGTATGTGTACGTGTCAGAGGGAGAGAGAAAGAAGGAGAGATTAAAGCAGTGTGGCCATCCCCCAGGGAGTGATTTCTTATTCCCCCTACGAAGTGATGATCTATTTCCTTTCCCAGTGGAATTGTGATTGCTTATTCCCCCTATGAAGTGATGATCTATTTCCTTTCCCAGTGGAAATATATATTATATAACATATACAATATAATGTCTTACTATGTATTCGAGACCAGCAGGTGGTATGGTGGTTAAGGAGCTGGAATTCCCACATGGCCGAGCGTGGTTTGAGTCCTGGACTAGTGGCTTGCTTTGTCTCCCTCTTTCTCTTTCTCTGGCAAAACTCAAGTGAAAAAAAAAAAAGAAAAAACAGACAAACAAAACAAAACCAACAAGAAAGCAAGGAAGAAAAAGAAAGAAGGAAGAAAAGAAAGAAAGAAAGAAAGAAAGAAAGAAAGAAAGAAAGAAAGAAAGAAAGAGAAAGAAAGAAAGAAAGGAAAGAGAAAGGAAAGAGAAAGAGAAAGAGAAAGAGAAAGAAAGAAAGAAAGAAAGAAAGAAAGAAAGAAAGAAAGAAAGAAAGAAAGAAAGAAAGAAAGAAAGAAAGAAAAAGAAAGAAATCTTTAAATATATATAGATAGCTAGTGTGTGTTTTCGCCAGACACAGAGGAAGAAGAAAATGAGAAAGCGCCTCCCAGGAGTGATGGCCATGGTACAATCCCTTCCTCTTCATTCTCCCCTTGAGGTTGTTGAGCCTGCATGCACACACACCTGGTGTGTTTTTCAAGCCACCAGGTCCAGGATGCAAACCACAGAGTTGTCCATGAGGGATCCAGCACCTTAACCTCCATGCTTCTTCCTGGCTTCAGGGATTCTCTTTTTAAAGAAATGATTTCCACATCCCCAAAAGGAGTATGTGTGAGCTATAGCCTACGGGCTTACCAGTCCGTCTCCAATTCAAAGCTACATGCTCCCACCTTCTAGTTGTGTGTTCTTGGCCACGTTACCGAATCCCATTTGTTTGGGGGGAGCTGTTATGGAAATTCTTGGCATTGGTCGATATTCAATAACGGGTAGCTATTCTTCTGAGGCTTAGCCATGGGGCTAGCCAAAGTCTGGAAGTGATTCCCAAACATACTTTGTATAGGGTCATCCACCATCAAGTTATTTTAACTGTGCAAGTCTTTATTCACACATTCAGAAAGCAATTATTGAGCACTACCTTGTAGCCAAGCATGGAGATGAATAATGAGTGCATTTGTTTTTGGAGAAAACCATCTCATCAAAGAGAGAGATACAAGCTTTAACAGCACAATGCGGGAGCCGAGAGGTAACACTTGGGTGGAGGTGAGATTTCAAAATGGCGCACGTAAATGGGCGAATTCCATTTTCTACAAAGGTTCTGAAGTCCCCCCTGTATCTATGCCACCCTTTACTGTTTAGATCCTAAATGTGTTGTCTTTTTGACTTGTGTACACATCTAGGCATCCTTCCCCACCCAAAATATTGTTTGGTGTTCATGTCTATTTTCTCCTTCTAATATGCAGTATGCGCTTTCCTAAGAGCCATGGCTTGGGAGCAAAATGTACTTCCCGGGGAGAGCCCGGCTATGACTCAGTGTGGCATTCTGCCAGGGGACGGCTAGCCTCAGTTTAAGACACCGTGATTTAAAAAAAAAAAAAAAAAAAAAAAAGATTTATTATAATGATTATTCTCTAATTTGCTATAGGGCCCATGCACTCACCAGACAGAGACACAGAAAGAGAGAGAGAAAGTGAGAAATTGCACCCTGGGGGAATGACCATGCTGCAATCCCTTCTCCTCCATTCTCCTCTCAGGATTTGAGGCACACACGCACACGTGCCTGGAATGGTTTTCAAACTCCTGAGTCTGGGACTCAAACTGTGCAGTTGACCATGTGGGATCCAGCTCTCCTAACCATGGAACTGACCCACGTTCCTCATTTTTGAAAATTGCTATGAGAGGCTCCAACAAATGGAGGGGCTGATTAAGAGCACTAGACTCCCCCATAGTCAACCATGGTTCGAGTCCTGGACCTGGCAGCTTGCTTTCTCACTTCTCTTACTTCTCCTCTCTCTCTCTCTCCTCTCTCTCTCTGTCTCTCTCTGGTCAAATTAAAATAAATAAATAAATAAAGTTAAATAAAATAATTCTAGAAATATTGCTATGAGAATTAATTAGATTACTATATTTAAGGAATTTTATAATTGTGTACTCTTTCACACACACACACACACATTTTCTTGTTTCAGATCTATTGCAGACTTCTGTGTTAAAAACAGAAGTCCCAAATTTGCAAAAGCAAAGGAGGAAAAGAATATGCTACAGTCTCAGGGATAGGAAAGTTTGTGTTTGAAAAACTTAAAAAAAAAAAAAAAAGGTGCTTGCAATCACATTGAGTCGTTTGCTTTCCTCAGCCTAGAAATCATGAGACAATCTCTATCTATAATCTATTTAAAATTCATAACAATAGAAAGCAAGCCTGTGCTATGAAAATTGTCAAGAGATATGCTCCAGTTATTCAGGGTTCAGAAAACACAAATTAAATACTAAACACTACTTAACCTCATTACTAACAAGGGTAAAAGCATTTTCTCTCGTCAGATTAGCAAACATTTTTTTAAATTTGCTACTCTCTGGCCTGGTTGTAGGGCAATGAAGTGCTTGGTAAAAAATACATGTCAGTTGGAGATGCTCTTCTTAAGGCTAATCTCATAAAAATGATTAAAGTTAAAAATGATCACGGGCTGGCAGGTGGTGTGTCAGTTAAGGGCGCCAGACTCCCACGAGGCCGACTGCAGTTCGAGTCCTGGACCTGGTGGCTTGCTTTTTCACTTTCCCTTTCCCTCTCTCTCTCTGCCTCTCTGGTTGAAGTAAAAGAATAATAATAATAACAAATAAAATTAAATGAATAAATAAATAATTCTGGAAAGAAAAGAAAAAGATGACATTGGACCGGACTGTGGTGTGGTGATCAAGACAGCTAGATGTCACGTGGTAAACTGCACAGTTCAAGTCCTGGACCTGGTGCTTGAATAAACACACCAGGTACGTGTGTGTGTATGTGTGTGCCCAAACTCCCAAGAGGACAGAGAGATTAGGAAAAGGGCCTGTAATGTGGTCATCCTTCATGGAGGTGTCTTTTCAGCTTCCCTCTCTGTCTCTCTCTGGAGAGCATACTGTACTCTTTCAAATTAAAAAAAAATTAGACCCTTTGACTTAACAATTTTTCTCTCTCGAGGTCCATGTTAGAGAAATGCACAGAGAAACACATGTGGTGGAATGGCAATGAACTGTCATGGCAGAGGTCTTGGGTCTGTATCTCAGGGTGTCCTGGGATAAGGCTCCCAATTCAAGCCAGCTAAAAACAGAGCTGGATGACCCCATGGAGACCCCATGAGGGTGCCATGATTCTCTCAGTCTGTCTCTGTCTCTCACAGAAGAAATAACTAAATTACCTCAAAAAGAAAGAAAAAGAAGCATATGTAATACTGCATGTAATTATCTCCTCTTGTGTGAGCATGTCGCTGAGAATAACACAGACACCATGGGGACAATAAAAGCTCAATATCATGCAGCATTGAATACTATACAGCAGAGAAA
Source organism: Tupaia belangeri chinensis (assembly GCF_000334495.1). Taxonomy (NCBI): domain Eukaryota; kingdom Metazoa; phylum Chordata; class Mammalia; order Scandentia; family Tupaiidae; genus Tupaia; species Tupaia belangeri. Next base: position 4,374,312 of record NW_006159697.1, read on the forward strand.
AAGGATGGGTTAGTATGTCTATGATCTCCTGGAGAAGGAGTTGAAGGAAATATGTTGGGGGGGAGAAAGATGTTTCAGAGTACATGCCAGTTTCTGTGTGGCACATTCACATGGACACCATAAATAATCAGGTGATCAATTTTCTGTGGTGTGGATTTTGGATGGATGACAGATGATAAAAATGGAAAGATGATGATCAATGGATGGATAAACAGATAAATGGATGGCCACATACATAGACGATAGAGAAATGTGAGTGGCTAGACAGACAGATACATAAATGCATACAGAGAGAGAGAGAGATGACAGAGAGATAGATAGATATAGATAGATAGATGGATAGGTAGATATAGGTAGATTGATGATAGATAGATGTTAGATAGATATAGATAGATGATTGATAGATATAGATAGATGATAGATAGATAGATGATAGATAGATGATAGATAAGATGATAGATAGATAGATAGATAGATAGATGATAGATGATAGAGTAAGATAGATAGATGATAGATAAATGATAGATGATAAATAGGTAGATAGATGATAGATAAATGATAGATTTAGATAGATGATAAATAGGTAAATAGATGATAGATAGATAGGTGATAGATATAGATAGATGATAGATAGATAGGTGATAGATATAGATAGATGATAGATGATAGATAGACGATAGATATAGATAGATGATAGAGATGATAGATAGATAGATGATAGATAGATAGATAGATATAGATAGATGATAGATAGATAGATAATTAACAGATAGATAGATGACAGATAGGTAGAGAGATAGACAATACAGAAAGTGGATGGTTGCACAGCTAGGTGATCAGAGCAGAGAGCTGCAGAGACAGACAGACAGATGTAGCTATCTGTAACTAGTACACATCAGTCCAGCATGAAACAGAGCAAACAGACAATGGCATTGATTTGAGGGAGGAGACTGTAATTGGATATGAGACTCCACAATGCCTTATGTCAGCAGGTGGCGTGGCGGTTAAGGCACTGGATTCCACATGGCCAGCTCTGAGGTTCAAGTCCTGGACTGGAAAAACATGGCGGGCGTATGTGCATGGGTGCCCAAAATCCCAAGAGGAGAATGGAGGGGAAGGGACTGCGGTGTGGTCATCCCCCTTGGGGGGATGTTTCTCACTGTCCCTCTTTCTTTTTCTCTCTCCGTTCAGCCCACATTCCCTATGTCAAAAACTTAAAAGAAAAATAAAAAATCTTCATTTCCCCAGGAACGCTTCCATAGTTCAGTGGTTAGTATCCTGGAGTTTTACATTCATATTTGGCTTCTTGCTTTCACAGAATTTCCCCCAAACGCAGTGCACATTTTCAGCTCTATCTAAATCTGATCCTTCTCATCTGGGCGCACCTGAAATACTATTTAATCTGCAGCCCCATGGGATCATTTTTTGTGTATCCTTGTGGCTTTGAAGTTTCTACAGAACCGGTTATCCATCCTAGAGAGTGACCCTTCCTCATTTGTCATTTTATAACTGGCTTTCTGAGAAGACCCAGGTCATTCGGAGAGACACACACAGCCTGATCCTTATCATTTTTTTTTTTTAAGAGGTAAAATTACTTCTCCCCCCTTGGTTTGCAATGATACTCTTATAACTCAAGTCCACGCCCTGGATTGTAAACTACTTCTCCGAGCTTGGACAAGACTCAAGAGGAATCATTCCTCTTTTTTTTTTTTTTTTTGAGAGGTTCTTGCTATAGGGCGTGGGCGCTCCCCAGCCAGTCAGAGAGAGACAGAGAGACAAAAAGCGAGAAATCACCCCCCAGGGTGGATGGTCACGCCGCAATCTCTTCTCCTCCATTCTCCTCTTGGGATCTTGCGCACGCACACACACGCGCCCGGTGTGAGTTTAAGGCACCAGGTCCGGGACACAAACCACGGTCGACTACATGGGAGTCCAGCGACATAGCCATTACGCTAACTGCTGGTCCCATGAGGACCACCATTCTAATGTTGGTTAGTACGATGGGCATACCTGACCCACCTGTGCTGTGCTGGCTAAGGGGGCTGGATCCCACGTGGACGACTGCATGGTTGGAATCCCAGCCAGGGCGCGTGGAAAAAAAACATGCTGGCCCAGAATGTGTATGCGTGTGTGCCCCAAATCTCAATAGGATGGAGAAGTGTACAAAAAGGGGTGATAGTGTGAGTGTTCCTCGTAAGAAGGGAGCTCTCTCACTTGTCCTCTCTCTGTCTCTGTCTCACACCCTCTGTTAAAATTAAAAAAAACAAAACAACAGAAGTAAGCTACTTCTTGGTAAAACAACCAGATAGAAGTCTACATTCTATTGCATATTTTCCATGTCATGTCAAAACATCAACGCCAACAGCTGAATATCCCATGATGGTAAATTGTGGCTGGGATAATCCTGTCTCTGAAAGAGACACATTCTCTCTCTCTCTCTCTCTCCCTCTCTCTCTCTCTCTCTCTCTCTCTCTGCCTTTTCCCAGGTCTGAAGCACGAAAGCATGCACAGTAGCAGAAACAAATTCACTCCTGAGGTGACCTCCTATCCAGCATGACTCATTGGAATCCACCAACCCTTGCTCAAAAGCAGCTCAGAAGCGTGGCATGGGTCATATCTAACCTCGGCCCCTCTCTGCCCTCATCAGTTCCAAGGCTCCGTGTTCCAGGGAGGGCCTCTAGGTCATTAGTCCCTTTCATTCCACGTAACCAGCACTAAACAAATCCTTCCTTGCGTTTCTGTGACCGAGGCCCCAGGGGACCAAACGCCAGGCTTCAGGCCTTCACAGAGAAGCTCCATCCCAGGACAGGAGGGGTTGTAGCGACTGTCTGTCTCAAGGCTTGTCAGCTCCGCCCCAAATTTCTCTGCTGTGCTCCATTAATTTTGCAGTCAGTACCAAGTCCAGGACAAGATGGAGCTCCTGTCTAACCCTGCCTGGCCACAACCTGCTATTGATCACTTGAACCCATGTATTGATTAAAATAACAAATCCAGGGGGACTGGCAGGTGGCGTGGTGGTTAAGGCACTGGACTCCCACAGGGCCAACCGTGGTTCGACTCCTGGACCTGGCAGCTTGATTTCTCACTTTCCCTCTCTCTGTCTTTATCTGCTCAAAGTAAAATAATAATAATGACAAATATCAAATAAATCATTGTTTTAAAAAAGAGTTCAATCTGTGCTTATTTTTCCACATTCAGAAAGTATGACATAACCGTTGACAGAGAGATCACCCTGGAATTAGTTTTTTAAAAATTAGTATTTATTTATTTATTTATTTTGAAGAGATTTTCGCTATAGGGCGCACGCGCTTGCCAGACAGAGAGACAGAAAGTGAGAAATCACCCCCCATGGGGGATGGCCACGCCGCAATCCCTTCTCCTCCATTCTCCTCTCGGGATCTTGGGCATGCATGCACAGGCACCCAGCGTGAGTTTAAGGCACCAGGTCCGGGACTCAAACTGTGGTCGACTACATGGGAGTCCAACGACATAGCCATTATGCTAACTGCTGGTCCCTTTATTTATTAATTTTTAATATGACCAGAGAGGGTAGAGCAAGAGAGAGAGAGAGGGGAAGTGAGAAAGCAAGCCACCAGGTCTGGGACTCGAACTGCGGTCGACCATGTGGGAGTCCAGTGCCTTAACCACCACGCCACCTGCTGGCCCCCAGCCTGGAATTAGCTGTATGGGCTGCGCTGAACTTTTTGTGTGCTCTGATGACATGCGACAGGTCTCAAGGGACACGACACACCATTACATGTGGGCTCCCGACCTCCCGATTGAGTTCACCAATACCGAGGTTGTCTTACCTTGAATGAGAAATTAATGAAGGTAGAAGTCCCCTTCCTCACGCGTGCGTGCATGTGTGTTTGTGTTTTCCCCTCAGGGTCATCTCCCACCTTATGATCCGTGACGGTCTGCAGAGAGAGACTAGCTGAGTTCTTGCAGTCGGCAAGCTCTTTAGTATTTGTAAATGCTCAACGGCATCCAGCCTCATTCGTCACTGTCCTCGGACCAGCACGCCGGTGTCTGTCCCCTGCCACATTCAATCCCGTGCCACCACCTCTGTATTTTCAGACGTTGTCTTTCCTTTTCAAACCAGGGGAATCCCTGATGGTCAAGACTGGATAGAGCCTCGTCTGCCTCGAGGTGGGGGTTTGTCCTGCCGGGCTGCACCGGCGGCCTGGACAGGTTGCATTTTATTTACTGAGTAGTGGCCGAGCTGAACTGGCCGAGGAGAAGCATTGACTACGGCCTCCTAAGTACATCTTGGTCTGACACTTTTCCCAGAGCGGCCTACGCGACAGAGGGGCCAGGAAGCAGTCTGAAACTCGGTCGTGGGCAGCAGCTGTGAGGGTGAGCTTGCGCCCTGGCGAGGCTGTGCAATCTGGCAGCTCCCACCTGGAGCCCCAGCTCACTTCTTCTGCACAGGGGGTCCCCAAGCAGGTGCATTTCTCTGTGGCCAGGAGGCATTGCTGCTTTCTCCATGTCCCTCCCCGCTTTCAAGCCTGCTGAGCCCGTCTTAGAGGAAGGTGTGCTCAGAACCATCCAAATGGCTTCGGGTCCCCGGGGTTCCGTCAGGCTCTTTCCAACCCTCTCCAACATGGGGGGAAATTGTTTGCTTTTGGAACACTTGCACGCTGAAGAGATAGACAATTAGTTTGAAAATGAATTGTCTCTGTGCATCTGAGGTACATATAACCAGTGCATATATATTTATACATATCATATATGGTAACGAAGTATTAATAGCTATGGTGTACTTAAATGTCATGCCATAATTAAACATAACACGACATGGGCACTGCGTCACCATCCGCAGGGCATTGCTTGCGGGACTCCTGCAGATTCGCAGATTTGAGGGTGGTCGAGTTCCTTGTATAAAGTGGAGTATTCTTTGCATACGGTCTACTTCCACCTTCCCACATACTATCCAAATCCTCTTTGCTTTTCATACCTAATACAATGTAAATGCTTTGTAAATAACTGTTAGACTTTTATTTGTTCAGGTTTGTGTGCTCTTCAGAGTGACACAGACAGAGAAATGGGAAATGAGAAATCACCTCCCAGGGGGGATGGTCACATCACAATCCCTTCTCCTCCTCCATTCTCCTCTCGGGATTGTGGGCACGCACACACACACTGCTAGTGCAATTTTCCTTGTTTCTTTTCTTTAATATTTATTTATATTTGTTATTATTATATTTTAATTTAACCAGATGAAGACAGACAGAGAAAGAGAAAGTAAGAAAGCGTGTGCTCTTCAGAGTGACACAGACAGAGAAATGGGACATTAAAAATCACCTCCCAGGGGGGATGGTCACATCACAATCCCTTCTCCTCCTCCATTCTCCTCTCGGGATTGTGGGCACGCACACACACACTGCTAGTGCAATTTTCCTTGTTTCTTTTCTTTAATATTTATTTATATTTGTTATTATTATATTTTAATTTAACCAGATGAAGACAGACAGAGAAAGAGAAAGTAAGAAAGCAAGCCACTATGACTGGTACTTGAACCACGGTCAGCCATGTGGGAGTCTAGCACCCAAACCACCACACCACCTGCTGACCCCCGACTCCGTGCAGTTTTAAAGTCACCAAGTCAAGGACTCAAACTGTTGTCTCCCAAGTGGGAATCCAGTGCCTTAACCACCATGCTATATGCTGTATGTTTTTTAAGGAGAGAAAGGGGGAGAAAGAAGGAGGTATATTTGCGAGGGTCTTGCTCCATCCCCCCAGGTTGGAAGATAGACACCCTCCTCTGCACCCAGCCTGCCCAAATTGGCAACAAAGCAAACGAAAATTCTATGGTCACTTCAGTAATGGTATATTATACGCAGAGCGTACGTGGAATGATTCTAACAGGACAAAGAGACAGCAGGGTGGGCATGGATGGCCAATGTCCCTCTCGTCAGCATGGCAGGGTGCAGAGGACAGTGGATGGAAAATTACCAGCAACTCATTTTCTCCGTTAGATTGTACGCTGAGCCAAATGCATACAGCAGATAAACCAGCGTGAGGACTTGGGCTCTTGCTAATTTTGCTCCAGTCCCGGGAGCTTTCTCCTTCATGAGCCCCCAGGACCCTGATGCAGAGACCCGTGAGGTATGGAAGACCTTGCAAGATGACCCCATGCTCTCCTGGATTTAAATAATAACTCATCCTTGGGGTCCTGGCTTTATAATCGTGCCCTGGGCTGTTCCCTCACCAGTGAAATCGAGATAAGCTTTATCTCAGAGCATTACTGTAACTGTAGAATGAAATAAAACATATGAAGCACTTTCAATAGAGCAGGCTTTTGATAAATAAATAATAGTTTATTTATTTATTTTTTAGAGAGATTTTTGCGATAGGATGTGCACTTGCCAGAAAGAGAGAGAGAGAGAGTGAGAAATCACCCCTTGGGGGAATGGCTACACTGCAATCCCTTATCCTCCATTTTTCTCTTGGAATTTTAGGTATACACACACGTGCGTCTTGCGTGTTTTTCAAGCACCAGCAGGTGGCATGTTGGTTAAGGTCCTAGATCCCACATGGCCAACTCCACAGTTTGAGTTCTGGACCTGCTGACTTGAAAAACACAACGGGCACTTGTGCGTGCACACCCAAAATCCTGAGAGGAGAATGGAGGAGAAGGAACTGTGACATGGTCATCCCTCCTGAGGATGATTTCTCACTTTCCCTTTCTCTCTGTGGGACTCTGATGAGGCTGTGTGTCCTGTGGCAAAAATCTTAATAAAAAAGAAAGTGAAATGCTTAGATGCAGTGTGGTTATTCGCTTTGCTTAGTGGTCCCCGTCAACTGCTCAATATCAGGTATTCATTGCAGAAGGTTTCTGGTCATTGTGACTCCAACATGTCTTCTGCCTCCTTCTTTTTTCTTTCTCCTTCCGGTATTCCATTCATAATGACAACCTGATTGTCCCACAGTGCTTGGTGATCCTGTCGCTGTTGTTTTCTCTTTGAATTTCAATTTGGGAAATGTCAAAGCTAGCTCCACCGTGTGGCTGAAGCTAGATGTGTCTGTCTCTGCTCATTCTTACCCTTTGTGTTGTGTAGTGTCAGCATCCTGGCACGTCTCAGGTATTGTTGACCTGTGTGGAGACCCTGGGTGGTCTGGTCCTCCACAGGCTGTATGATCCAACGTGGGAGTTGGGTCCCAATCGGGCAGAAATGATCACACAGAAGAGAACGAACATCCACATGTAGGCATACTAGAATGATGTCTTAGGACGTTACAACCTTTATTATAAAATGTTGCTAAGATTTTGTTTTTGCTTTTTTTTTTTTTTTTAAGAACTATTTAACCTCAGGACTAGTGTAATGGCTATGTTGCTGGACTCCCATGAAGTCGATCATGGTTCAAATCCCATACCCAGTGGCTTAAACTCATGCTGGGCACATGTGTGTGTGTGCCCAAGATCCTGAGAGGAGAATGGAGGAGAAGGGATTGTGATGTGGTCACTCCTCCTGGAGGGGGGGGGTGATGTCTCACTTTCTCTCTGTCTCTCCCGTGAGCGCACACCCCCTGTAGCAAATAATCTCTCAAAAATAGTGTTATCTTGATAGACAGTGTAAATCCTTTTCTGTTTTTATTGCCAAAGGGTATGTGCACCTGCCAGAGAGAGAGAGAGAGAAAGAGAGCACTCCCCAGCCGGGCAGATTCATGCCACAATCCCTTTTTTCTCCACCTATTCCTCCCGTCAGGATTTCGGGCATGCACGCACCCAAGCCCACTCGCCCGGTTTTTCAGGCTTCTGAGGTCAGGATTGGAACTGCTATTGAGCATGTGGGGTAAAGTTTTCTTAGCCACTACACAAAAGGGCTAACCCATTTCGCTGCTAAATATGAGCAGGTAGTTGGCAGTACACAACGTCTTATTGGAACCAGCAGGTGGAGTGGTGTTAAGATCCTGGCCACTCCCACATGGCTGACCACGGTTCGAATCCCAGAACTGATGACTTGCTTTCTCACTTTCTCTTTCTATCTCTCTCTGGTCAAATTTTTTTAAATGAATAAAAAAAATTAAATAAAACAATTATTAAAAGAGAAAAACTTTAGGAAGACTTCATACCATGCATGGCCTCTTTAAACGCATTTGCATCAGTCTGCAAATGCTGGAGCTGGGGAAAGCGTGGGAGAGGAATAGCCCCTGTAGTTTTCTCTAGTCTGAGCAGTACGTAACGCCAGACCTGAGAAGCAGAAGCCTAAGAAGTGTGTGTTTCTGGAAGATGCATGAAAGGAGATCTCCAAATAGCCTCAGCAGAGAAGCTTGCCGCTGCATGGCATATTCAGAAGCTTGGTCCTATCTCGGCAGAACCATCAGACAGGGTAATTACTTCCCCCAAAGAAAACCGAGCTGTTTGATGGCCAAGACCGCGTGAAGCTATTTGTATCCGTGAGCTTTTTGATAGCGCCATTAGTCTCTAAAGGGCTCGATGTTTATCAGCTCTCTGCATTCCTCTCATATCAACTTCATAGCCCGGCCCTTATCTCTCATCTCTGGGCAGTGACTAACAGGGGCCCTGAAAGTGGCCAACGATAAAAGTAATTTATACTCTTCAAAGAATGCAAGAGGGCTTGATTCTATCTGGACCCTGACACAGAGGCTTAAGAATAAAGTTGGTGTATTATTATAAATCTTCCGTAACGGGCCTGGATATATCTGTTCTAGAGTGTTTTTATTTTATTTATTTATTTCGAGAGGATTTTGCCATAGGGAGCATGCGTTTCAGACGGGGGAGAGAAAGACAGGGAGATACGGGAGAAGGAAAGTGAGAAATTGTTCCCCAGGGAAGATGGTCATGCCTCAATCCCTTCTCCTCTAACTTCCTCCTGGGGTTTTGGGTACACATACATACACATCTGGTGTGATTTTCAAGTTGCCGGGTCCGGGACTTGAACTGCGGTTGACCATATGGGAGTCCAGTGACGTAACTGGACACCATCTGCTGGCCATACAGTGATTTTTAAAATGATCTGATATGGGACCAGCAGTTAGCGTAATGGCTATGTTGCTGGACTCCCATGTAGTCGACCGCGGTTCGCGTCCCGGACCTGGTGGCTTAAAACTCACGCCAGGCGCGTGTGCATGCGTGTCCAAGATCCCAAGAAGAGGATGGAGAAGGCATTGCAGCGTGGCCATCCCACCGGGGGGATGATTTCTTGCTCTCTGTCTTTCTCTGCCTGTCTGTCTGTCTGGTGAGCACACGTGCCCAATAGCAAAAACCTCTCAAAAAACAAAAAATATCTGATATGGGACAAGCAGATGGCATAATGGTTATATCACTGGACTCCCATGTACTCAACTGTGGTTAGAATCCTGGACCCAGCATCTTGAACTCATGCTGGGCATGTGTCCCCGTGTGCCTAAAATATCATAATCACAAAAAGAAAATCAGATAATATACACAAAGTCATGAATTTAAAAATTCCATATTTAGCAATTATCTCATTACTCTTGGTGATATAAATAACCGTTGTAAGTAGCGTTAAGATCCAAAATGCATTTGTAAAGTATAGAATTTGGGGGCTAGCAGGTGGCATGGTGGTTAAGGGCGCTGGACTCCCACATGGCCGACTGCGGTTCAAGTCCCAAACCTGGCAGCTTGCTTTGTCATTTTCCTTCTCTCTCCATCTCTCACTCTGTCCCTCTCTGGTCAAATAAAAATAGATACATACAGCAATAAAATAGAGTTTAATAAAATAATTATTTTTAAAAAGTATAGAATTTCTCATGCAGCTATTTCTCCCCTCCCCAATTGTTGATCACGGTAACTGTTGATGGAAAATGCTGACCGTCCCATCTATTCTGTGCTGTGAAAGTGTTCCAAGATGTTTCTTAACCGAAACAGGAAAACCGCCTAGTGACAACTATGCTATTTGAAGACAAATGGGCAAAGACATGCAAAGAGACGAAGACTTCAACACACACAGTGTCTGCAGGGGAGGATCTGCAGGTTCAATCTACCGTGAATGAAAATGACTTGGAAAAATATTGCCTCTTCACTGAACATGTAGAGACTTTTCTTTCCTTGCCACTGGTCTTTCGAAAATATAGTAAATAAATACCTACATGGCATCCTCATGGTATGAGGTACAACAGGTGGTCTGGAGGCTTAAACTGTACAAGGGAACTCCCAAAAGCTCTTGGAAACATGCGATTGAAGAACTAGTTTATGCTGGGACCAGCAGTTAGCGTAATGGCTATGTTGCTGGACTCCCACGTAGTAGTTTAAGTCCAGGACCCAGCGGCTTAAACTCACGCCGAGCGCGTGTATGTGTGTGCCCAAGATCCCGAGAGGAGAAAGGAGGAGAAGGGATTGCGGCGTGGCCATTCCCCCTGGGGGGGAATCTCTCACTTTCTGTCTGTCTGTCTCTGTCTGTCTGTCTGGCAAGCGCACATGCTCTATAGCAAAAACCTCCAAAAAAAAAAAAAAGAACTAGTTTATGCTGATGTAACTTTTGTTTTAGATTTTTGTTACGGGATGTGTGTGCTTAGTGGAGAGAGACAAAGAGAGAGAGTGAGAGTGAGAAATCACTCCCCCACAGGGATGGCCATACTGTAGTGCCTTCCTGGGATCTTGGTCATGCGTGTAGAAATGGTCATGCCCCTTGGGGGAATAACTTCTCCCTCTCTCCTTATCTCTCTCTCTCTCTGCCTCTCCTACTCATGGAAAAAATGAATATGTGTGTGTGTGTGTGTGTGTGTGTGTGTGTGTATAAAACCATGTCTCTTTCCGTAACCGAGCAGTATAAACTGTAGCAACCTCAGTTTTTTCTTGTTTTGAGAGATTTTTGCTATAGGGCATGTGCACTCAATGGAGAGAGAGGGAGAGTGTGACAAAAAGTGAGAAAGCACCACTCCACGAGGAATGGCCACACTCCAATCCCTTCTCCTCCGTTCTCCTCTTGGGATTTTGGGCACACACACACACACACACACACACACACACACGTGCCCAGCGTGAGTTTTAAACCACTGGGTCTGTGACTAGAACTGTAGTCAATCGCATGGGAGTCCAGCGCCTTCACCACGACGCCACCTACTGACCCTTAGATGATAACATGGCCCCTGTGTACCGTGCCACCTTGAAAGTTCTTGATGTGAGCAGGAACAGCCTCTTCTTGATTCCTTGGCTCTAAGGAACACATATAGCAACATGTCCATCCTGAGCTGGTGCATCCATACCATAGAATGCCAGCAACTCGGAATGGGTGTTGCCATAAAAGACATTTCCCTCATGCAGAGGGGCAGCCTAGATCTTCACCTGAAGACACGGCCTGCCATAAGGCTGTCCATCAGGGTTCTCCAGAAACATGGAAGCAGTAGAATTGTCAGGGGATGGATGAGAACACGTTGGCTCACATGGTTGTGGAGGCTGAGAAATCCCACCATCTTCTATCTGAAGACCCAGGGCCAGCAGGTGGTGTGGTGCTTAAGAGCGCTGCACTCCCACATGGCTGACCGTGGTTCAAATCCCGGACCTGGTGGCTCTCTTTCTCACTTTCTTTCTCCCTCTCGCTCTCTTTTGCTCTGTCTCTCTTTGGTCACATTAAAATAAATGAATCTATAAATAAATAAAGTGAAATAAAATAGTTCTTCTTTAAAAAAATATGAAGACACCATAAAGCCAGAGCTACACTTGAAGGCCTGAGAGTTGGAAAGTTTATGGTGTGGATTCCTGTTGGGTCTGAAGACCTCAGAACCAGGAGCACTGGAACCAGGGAACTTGAGTGTCATTGTTCCCATAGAGACATGGAGGGAGGACGCATCAAATCCTTCTTCTGCATTACTGTCTCAGTCAGCCCCCCCAATGAGTTGGCTGATCCCCACCAAAGATGGGTGGACCAACTGCTTTATATAGTCCCTGCAGTCAACGTTCAGGTCTCCTTGAAACACCCTCCCCGTCTCACCTAGGAATGGCCAATCAGTTTTCTGAGCATCTTACGAACCAGTCAGGATGATCCATAAAATTAACCATCACCCATGATGAAATTGTTCAGCAGTGCTTGGAAAGTTCCCCTTTGTCTGAAATATTGGCTCTGTACAACAACAAAAGAGAGAGAGAGAGAAATGAAAGAACTTCTAACTAGAAACTCTGAGGTGAGTAAAGAGAAAAAGATGAAAGAGAACTGAGTATCTCAAAGAGATTTAAGAGAATAAAAGTGGCCTGAAGCACTTTTTAAAATCAAGAATGGCTTAAAGAATTCAGCACATGATGAATGAATACTAATGAATACAAAGAAGGATTTCTTTCTTTCTTTTTTTTTTTTCCCCCAAAGCATGCTCTCTGTGGAGAGGAGAGACAGTGAGAAGAAAAGTAAGAAATCAGTCCTCGGAAGGAGAATGGCTAAGCTACAATCCTTTCTTGACTCCATTATCTTCTTGAAGTTGGGGGCATGCACACACCTGCACCCAGAGTGATTTTCAAGCTGCCAGGTCTGGGACTTGAACCGCAGTTGACTATGTGGGAGTTCAGCTCCATAACCACTATGCTACCTGCTGGACGTTTTTTTTAATACACCCATTTGTAGCATATGTTGTGTGCTCTTTTTTTTTTTTGAAAGAGTTATCTTTATTTATTTAATTTAATTTAACTAGAGAGGGACAGAGTAAGAGAGAGAGAAGGGGAAAGTGAGAAAGCAAGCCGCCAGGTCCAGGATCCAAACTGTGGTCATCCATGTGAGAGTCCAGCATCCTTAACCACCACGCCATCTGCTGGTTCCTCAGATGCTGTCTTTCTTTATCCATGGGTTTGGTCATTTCTCCTTTTTTATTATTTCTTTTCCTTGTAGCAGTTAATCTCTAAAATGATTACATGACTTCTGTTGACCATTTCACCTTGAAATTTCTTGATCTGACCTGGAAAACCTTCTTTGCAATTCATCGATTCCAAAGGACGCGTGACTTTCGTTCACCTTCTCCTTTATTCTCTCAGAAGTAGCAAATCCTGTGAAAGCAGAGATTGACTTTCAACACACACTATTCACTTCCTAACTAGTTAGCTAAGGACATTTTAAAGTTTCAGGGCCAGCAGGTGATGTGGTGGTTAACGCACAAGACGCCCACATGGCCAACCATGGTTTGAGTCCCGGACTTGGTAGTTGGGAAATTATGCCGGGTGTGTGTGTGCATGCATGCCCAAAATCTCAGGAAAAGAATGGAGGAGAAGGGATGGCAACATGGCCATCCCCCAAGAGGGTGATTTCTCACTTTTCCTCTTTCCATTCTCTCTACTATTTCCACATGTACTCCAGGATAAAATCCTAAAAAATAAAATAGAAAAAAAGTTTCCCCTGCTACTCTGTCACTTGGTATATATGTGACCCCATTTGGGGGCAAAGAACATTCATTTTGGGGCAAGAATTGGCTTCCTCCTGACCTCAATTTCTATTATAAATGGCTTATTTTAGGCTAAAAGAGGAAGGTTGTGTAGTGTTTATACTTTAGTACTTCCACAAATAATGCAAACAATTCAAGAGAATGAAGCCACGAGAAAGAAAACACTTCAAATCTACTCATTGATGGCCCATCAGGTATTAATTTGTCCATAGTTATGGAAAACTTGGGAATGGATGGTGGGATCTTTGTAACAGTCCAAGTGATGGAACATCCATGCCTCACCAGGATTTGAAGACTCCTTTGCTGGTTGGTCTCTATTACTGTTGACATAGGCTCATGGCACAATGTGGACAATGGCTGGTCCCACAAAGGCTCCTGTCTGGAAGCATGGTCCCCAGTGTAATGGCTTTGGGAGATGGTGAGACTTTTAAGTAGTGAGATCTAATGATCCTGTCAGCTGGGGCCATGGAAGGGACAAACAGACAGTGGGAAATCCATTGCTTCTCTCTTTGTGCACACTCAGCCCTCTGTCTGCTTCCGTCGGATATGTTTGGATGTAGCACTAGAGGCCAACCTGGTGCCAGCTTCATGCTTTTGGACTTTGCAGTCCTAGGAATCATGACTCAAATAAACCTCTATTCTTTATTTTATGTATTTTTGTCACACGGCATGTGTGTTTGCCAGAGAGAGACAGAAGGAAAGAAGAAGTGAGAGATCAACCCCTCCCCCAGAGCAGATGGCCATGTCACAATCACAATCCCTTCTCCATTCTCCTCTTGGGGTGTTGGGTACGCACGTAGACATGGCCAGTGTGATTTTTCAAGTCGGTGGGTCCAGGACTCAAACTGTGGATTTGGCTATGTAGGATCCAGGACCTTAACAACCATGCCACCTGCTGGTCTATTTTGTTTTATTCTTATAAATCACCCACTTTTAGGAATTTCTGTATAGGAATACAATGATATACTAACAGAGTTTCCAAATTTTGGGGGACTAAATTCCATAGGTCTTCCTTACCCATCCAGGGATGATTGAAGAATTATTTCTAGCCACTGAAAGAGTTTTCTGGGGACTGGCAGGTGGCATGGTGGTTAAGGTGCTAACTCCCACATGGCCGACCACAGTTTAAGTCCTGGACCCAGTGGCTTGAAACTCACACCGGGCACATGTATGGGTGTGCTCAAGATCCTGAAGGGAGAATGGAGGAGAAAGGATTGTGGCACGGCCATCCACCTTGACAGGTGATTTCTCACTTTCTCTGTGTCTCTGGCAAGTGCGCGTGCCCTGGAGCAAAAAAAGAAAAAAACTCTTTCTCAAAAATAAAAAGGGTGTTCTGAAATAGTTTCCAGCTGGTGTTCTGAAGACTATGAAATACTCAGCCTCCAGAATACCTACCTCATTCTAGGGCAAAGTCACCAGGCAAAGAGCCGAGATACAGAAGGAGGTCTAGGAATCTTTGACCAAAGTTATGTAACGTTGGCTCTCTGTGTGTCTGCTGTGAACGTTATCAGTGCCAACCAACTGTGGATAGAAACGGAAACACGGTTGCTGACATGCCCAGGCCTGTGAAAGTTGCATCTGCATAAAACACGTGCAGCCTCTTTTCCTTCTAATCATTCCCTCACAGCATAGTATAATGACTATTTTTTTTTTTTGAGAGGTTTTTGTTGTAGGGCATGTGCACTCATCAGAAAGACACAGAGAGACAGAGAGACAGAAAGCGAGAAATCACCCCCCAGGGGGATGGCCATGCCACAATCCCCTCTCCTCCATTCTCCTCTCAGGGTCTTGGGTATGCATGCACACACAAGCCACCAGGTCCAGGACTTGAACTGCAGTCGACTCCATGGGAGGCCATTGACATAGCCATGACGCCAACTGCTGCAGCACCTCACTGTGTTAGGAATCGCAAATTATCTAGACATGTTTCGAACCATTCAGGAAGATCTGCAGAGGTCATAGGCAATCACTATGCCATTTTTTTAAAAGAATTATTTTATCTAGCTTTATTTAGGTATTTATTTATTTTAATTTGACCAGAGAGAGAGAGACACACACACACACACACACAGAGAGAGAGAGAGAGAGAGAGCCATCAAGTCGCCAGGTCCAGAACTCGAACAGTGGTCGGCCACATGGGAGTCCACCACCCCTAGCCACCGCACCACCTGCTGGGACCCGCTATGCCATTTTATATAAAGGATTTGAGGGTCTACATCTTTGAGTAGCCACCAAATCTTGGAACCAAGTCCCCATGGACATTAAGGATAAGACCCTCAGTTGGTTAAGTCCATGTTTCCCTTTATGAAACCGCCTTCCCGATACTCAGCCTCCAGAATACCTACCTCATTCTAGGGCAGAAGAACAAAACGGATCTACGTGTCAGGAGATCTATTTATTCATTCTCTGCTGAGCCCGGAGGTCAAAGAGGACCTTCAATCACAAGGAAGAGAAGCCTGCGCGTGGGAGTCCTCAGGGAGAGGACAGGTGTCCCTTTCAATGACAATGAAAGAGACTATCTCTCATTCTAACCCTGTAGCCAAAATATCATCTACTTTGACAAAGACATTCACCTCTTCTGTACTTGCTATTTTCTATTACCTTTCATGCATTTTCTTCTTTTTCTTTAAGTTTTTTTTTCCCCCTCACAGGGCATGTGCTTTCGCCAGAGACAGACAGACAAAGGGAAGGTGAAAAAAGCCACCGGGTGTGGGGCTCAAACTGTGTCCGGCTGTGTGGGAGTCCAGCGCCTTAGCCAGTATGCCACCTGCCAACCCCTCTTCTTCTTTTCTTTGTTTTTTTTAAGACACAATGTACATGTATCTTATGACTTTAGCGTTTAGACCTCATTTATGATTGAGGACTGGGTCATACCTTTTTGATGACTGATTTCCATCCCCCCCCCTTTTTTTTCCTCTCTCAATTTGACTTCTGGTTATTGTTTTTTTCTCCCCCACATTAGTCATTTTCTGATACTTCCCCTGAGGCTTAACCTTCTGGTTTTCATTTCTCATTTGCTAGGATTTCGTTTTCTGCTGCGTTAGCCTCCCCGAAACCATAGAGTCAGGTTTAACGTCTAAAATCCAAACCGGCCCCTGTGTTTTATTCCATCTTGCTTTGCGTAGTTCCACGCTACCTTAGCATAACACACCTCGGACTGGACTCAGAGGTCAGGGAGCCAGTGCCTGGGTAACTAAGAAGCAGAGTCTTTCTGTGAAAGAGCAGAACCTCCTACCTGGTAGGCGGCATGTGGTTAAGGCACCAGACTCCCACATGGCCACACATAGTTTGAATCCTGGACCTGGTGGCTTGCTTTCTCACTTTCTCTCTCTCTCTGTCTGGTCAAATTAAAAATAAATAAATAATCTTTGAAAAAAAAAAAAAAACCTAAAGAAAGCTATTCATGTAGGGTGGGAATTACAACACACGCAATTACCCAATACTGTAAAACCTCTGAAATTGTGTCTCACACAAGTTCAATGGAAGCCGTACTACTGTATATAAATGGATTTATTTATCAGGCTCTGTTGGATGTCAGTGTTTGCATTTCTTAAAGAATTATTAATCTAATGTTATGTATTGTTATTATTGTTTAAAGAATTATTAATCTAATGTTATGTATTGTTCTTATTATTTAATATTTATCTAATGTTATGTATTGTTATTATTGCTTAAAGAATTATTAATCTAATGTTATGTATTGTTATTATTATTTAAAGAATTATTAATCTAATGTTATGTATTGTTATTATTATTTAAAGAATTATTTATCTAATGTTATGTATTGTTATTATTATTTAAAGAATTATTTATTTCATTTTGTTTGTGATTATTATTGTCCTTCAGTTTGACCAGGGAGAGACACAGAGAGAGCAAGCTGCCGGGTCCGGTATGCGAACTGTGCTCAGCCATGTGGGAGTCCAGCGCCTTAACCACCATACCACCTGCCAACCCCTCGTAGGAATATTTTTACTTTGACCAAGAAGGGACAGAAAGAGAGAGAGCGAAAGTGAGAAAGCAAGTATTCAGATCTGGGACTCGAACCACAGTCAGCCAGGTGGGAACCCAGCACCTTAACCACCACGCCACCTGCTGGCCCCTTTGTTTACAACTTTTCCTGTTCACTTCTGGTTGCCATTGACCTTTAGCTGGAAGGTCCTTGTTCCTTAGCTGGATACGTTAATAAGGATGGGGCTGCATCGGCTCGTTGGTACCCTGAGGTAATTTTATTTTTCGTAGAGGTTGTCATCTCTATCTAATGACGTCTATCATCTGCTTCATGCCTTAGTTTGTGGCTTCCTTTTGACTGTCAAGTCCGGTCCTCTTGATCTGAACCTCGGAACCTTCTGGAAGAATGTGGTAACTCGTAGCACCAAGGGGAGAGGGTGGCGATGCCTCACTGGTACTCTTAGGGAAGAGATCTCTGATCTCCCAATCTCAGGAAGGTCTCTCGTTACATTTTCTTATATCTCTTGAAATACTCCACCTGCAAAACCCTTGGAAGGCTTTACGTTTAATTGTCTACTCTTTTAGACACACAGAGAGAGGTTTTTGCTGTAGGGCATGTGTGCTCGCTGGAGAGACAGAAAGAGACAGAGAGACAGAAAGTGAGAAATCTCCCCCCATGGGAATGGCCATGCCATATTCCCTTCTCCTCCATTCTCCTCTTGGGATTTTGGGCACGCATGCACATACACCTGGCATGAATTTCAAGTCTCTGGATCCGGGACTTGAACCGTGGTCAGCCATGGGAGAGTCCAGAGCCTTAACCGCTATGGTACCTGCTGCCCCCCCCCTTAACTTTGCCATGGAGCATGTGTGGCTTGCCAGAGGGAAACAGAGCCAGAGCCAGAGAAAGAGAGAGAAGGAGAAAGCAGCCTGCAGGGGGGATGGCCACACCACAATCCCCTGTCCTCCATTCTCCTCTTGGGACTTTGGGGACCTGCACGTGAACATGACTCTGGGGTGTCTTTAGAGTCACTGGGTCTGAGACGCACATGTGGGATCCCACTGCCTACACAGCTGGTCCAAGTTTATGGTCTGCCTTTACACGC
The DNA here is from genome assembly GCF_000334495.1 of Tupaia belangeri chinensis. Taxonomy (NCBI): domain Eukaryota; kingdom Metazoa; phylum Chordata; class Mammalia; order Scandentia; family Tupaiidae; genus Tupaia; species Tupaia belangeri. Next base: position 4,392,713 of record NW_006159697.1, read on the forward strand.
ACCTGTAATTTCAATAAAAGAACAATGTCTGTTTCTGTGCCCTTTCGCTGATGGGAATTAGTCGTTCTCTGCTCCCAAGGGCGGGACGAGGGCCAGGGTCCTCCTTGGTGAGCTTCTCTGAAGTCCCATCTCCCTTTGTACGTGTGAGAAACACCTACAGCCCACACAACCAACTCTGCGGTTTTAGTCCCAGACCCGGCAGCTTGAAAAACACTCCCGGCGCGTGTGGGTGCGTGTCCAAAGTCCCAAAGGGAGAATGAAGAAGGGACTGCAGCGTGGTCATTCCCCCTGGATGCACTTTCTCTGTCTCCGATGAGCGCACATGCTCTATTGAAAAAAAAAAAAAATTAAAAACAGAACCAAAAAAAACGTGGTCTGCAGATTCTTCAAGAGAGAGGCTGAAGAAAGTAACAGAATGGCCTATTTCATGGGCCGCATTGCCGCGTGAGCTCAGAAGTATGCCGCCCCGATTCTAAGGCTGCCTGTGTCTATTTCGGAGCGAGCAGCTATTTCGGAGCGATGGTCTCCATGCGCACGCCCTGGATACAGGGCCCGGTCCTTGACTCTGCATCTTTTTCTGTGGTTCTTTTTCTCCTCCTCCTCTTGAACAGGGCGATGCTTGTCCAAGAGCCCGGTGGAGGCTGGAGCCTCCTTCCCTGACAGCTGTCCCAGTGAGGCCCCGTGGGACAGCTTCGAGTCCTCTCTGTTCCGAGCGTCCCCTCCCTCGTGTCCTTTCGCTGCTTGGTCTCCCTCCTCCTCTGTCAGTGTGTTTGCCTGCGTTTCTCAGCTGCCCCTCAGTTTTTAACAAAGTTCTTCCGCGGTTCACAGCATGCGATGCTAGGTCGGGTTCTTTTCCTTTGGCCTCACTAATGGCTCTGTATGGAGGGCCAAGTCATCTCTCAGCTGTGCGGTGCTCAGAGTTCTCTGTATCCTTCTGTGTCGAGCTCACTCACGGGGATCTGCATCTTCTCCCCGGGTGCAGGGAGACAGAGCCAGGATGGTGCTAAGAGGGGGAGAGGCTCTGGCCAGAGACCTCAGTGTGCGCTCCTCCGGAGGGTTGGCCTTTCTGCAACATTGACTATGACATTTCTCCTTGGTTTATTGGTCTTGTCTGTGTTTAGCTCAGGCCTTGGAAAGCTGTGCATCCGTGCTGAGAATGCTTTTGCCTTTTTTAGGAGAATTCTGTGCCTGGACACTGACAAAGGCAAAGCGTCCTAGGACCCTTGGGCTGGTTTTGCAAATCGAGGTTTATTGGCATGTGGCCACACCCATGCATTTTCAATAGATGCTTGTGAATTCTATTAATTTTTTTTTTAGAGATTTTGCTATAAAGTGTGTGCTCACCAGAGAGACAGAGACAGATAGACAGAAAACGAGAAATCACCCCCCAGGGGGATGGCCGCGCTGCAACCCCTTCTCCTCCACTCTCTTCTCAGGATTTTGGGCATGCAGGCACAGGCGCCCGGCATGAGTTTCAAGCCGTCACGTCTGGACTCAAACTGCTGTCGGTCATGTGGGAGTCCAGCCACGGAACCACTGTGCCACCTGCCAGTTCTGCCAGTGGGTTCTTTTGGATGCCAGAGTCACAGTGTACCTGCCTGACGTGCAAAGCTGGACCTTCTGACTCCCTACTCATGACAGAAAATCGTGTCCATCCCTGTCGCCGGGTGTAAAAGCATACTGGATTCTGTCATGAGCAAAACCCTGGGTAGGTGTTGTTGCTCTTTGTTTTTCTTCTTCTTGCTACTTTATTATCATTTTTTTTTTTTTCCTGTGAAACAAACTACTTTGCTTCTTGCCCTGGTTCTTTCCGGAAGCTGGTATTAAGGACAGCGCTGTATTTTTAAACATTATTGAACTCCCTTTTTCTCTCTTGTTTTCTCACTCATGAAGACAAGGTCTTCGGTGGGCTTACCCAGAAAGCCGTCCCTCCAAATATGGCACCCATGTTGGGAGAATTCTTCTTTTCATTAAAACGTGTACCATCATGTCAACAAGGTGTGTTCTTTTTGCAACCTATTCCCAGGCACATTCTAGGAAAAGCAGAAAAGAGGGGGATGGCAGGTGGGGCAGTGGTTGAGACACTGGACTCCCACATGGTCAATGACAGTTCGAGTCCTGGACTGGGTGGCTTGCTTCACTTTCCCAGAAACTCTCTCTTTCTCTGGGAAAAAAAAAAAAAAGATTATAAATAAAACATTAAATAGAATAATTCTTTTTTTTTTTTTTGAGAGGTTTTTGCTATAGGGCACGTGCACTCACCAGACAGAGAGAGAGAGACAGAGAGATAGAAAGCAAGAAATAACCCCCAGGGGGGATGGTCACGCCGCAATCCCTTCTCCTCCATTCTCCTCTCGGGATCTTGGGCATGCACGCACAAGCGCCCAGCGTGAGTTTTAAGCCACTGGGTCCAGGACGCAAACCATGGTCGAATACATGGGAGTCCAGCGACATAGCCATTATGTTAACTGCTGGTCCTGAAATAGAATAATTCTTTAAAATGGCAGAAAATACAACATTTTGCAAATTTTAATGCACGTTTATGTAAAAAAAAAAGATCATTGTCATTTGCATACAATAAAAGTGTATTGATTGACACGGATATCCCATAATTAGCACAAAAACTGAGCTAGCAGTTCTTTATATCCAGGGGCTTCATATCTGTAGATGTGACCAACCATCATCTGAAAATATTTGAGGGGAAAAAAATTAAAATAAGAATCTGGCAATAAAAACAATACAAATAGGGACCAGAAGTTGGCATCATGGCTATGTCGCTGGACTCCCATGTAGTCGATCATGGTTCGAATCCCGGTCCCAGTGGCTTAAACTCATGCCAGATATGTGTGTGTGCGTGCCCAAGATCCCGAGAGGAGAATGGAGGAGAAGGGATTGCGGCATGGCCATCCCCGGCGCCCGCCGCCCCCCTCCCCCGGGGGGGGGGGGGGAGTGATTTCTTACTTTCTGTCTCTCTGTCTCTCCAATGAGTGAATGCACCCTGTAACAAAAATCTCTCTCAAAAAAAAATGCGATAAACAATAAAGTGTAACAACTATTGACATAACATTTACTTCGTCTGGGGTATTATAAGTAATCTGGAAATTATTTAAGTACAGGAGAATGTGGAAATGCTTTTAGAAGGTAACTACGCTACTTATCTAAGAGACGTGGGCATCTTTGGGCTTTGGTGCCCAGGGACCCCGTCAAAACAATCTCCCACAGCTACTAGAAGCACACAGCTTAGTACTGCAGGAAATTCAGAAAGTGAGTACATGCTCTCCCAATGAACTTAATAACAAAAGTCCTGTATCTACCGCTTAAAGGCAAAGAGCTCGTGGGGTGGTGAGGAGGGCAGGAGGAATCTCTTATTTTATAAGGAAGTGTAGTTAAATGTGGGACACTTCAAATTCAGAGAACAAGCAAAGAGAAACCTCAGCCTTATCCCTCCACTCTGAAAATAAAGAATATCAGTTACACAGTTGACCAGCTTGATACCCTGCCTCTGTGCCTCTTACTCAGTTTCTTTTTCTTTTTTTAGCTTTTTGCCATGGAGCACACGTGCTTGCCAGAGAGACAGAGAGAGGGACAATGAGAAATCACCCCCAGGAAAGATGGCCACACCGCAATCCCTTCTCCATTCTCCTCTCGGGATCTTGGGCACACACGCACATGCACCGGGCGTCCTCAGGCTCAGGAATCAAACCACGGTCAGCCATGTAGGAGTCCAGAACTATACGCACTACGCCACCTGCCAGCCCCAGGGTTTAATATTTTAAGTGACATAATTGAAGAATTGTGGAGAAAAGGGAAAGAAGACATATAAGATACTTCAAAGCCAATAATAAAAAGGGACTCAAAAAATAAGTCTGATATATGTATTTTTAAAAAAAGGTTTGGTTAGGGTGCATCTATCTGTTCGCTGGACACAGAGAGAGACAGAGACAGTAAAAAGGAAAGTGAGGAATCTCCCCCTCTTGGGGGATGGCCACACCACAATCCCTTCTCCTCCATTCTCCTCCTGAAATTTTGGACATGCCACACATGTGCCCAGTGTGATTTTCAAGCCACCAGATGTGAGAATCCAAATGCCACCAGCCATGTGGGAGTCCAGCGACTTAGCCACCACACCATCTGCTGGCCCTAGTCTGATACACTTTAAAAATTCACTTACTGGGGGCCTGTAGGTGGTGTGGTAGTTAAGGCACTGGACTTTCACATGGCTGACTGTAGTTCAAATCCCAGACCTGGTGGCTGGTCTTCTCTCTCTCTCTCTCTCTTTCTCTCTTTAATGAGCACATGTGCCCTATAGCAAGTTAATAATAAAAATAATAATAATAATAATAAATAAAATTACATAAATTTTAAAAGTGTAAAAATCACTTAATGACTACTGTGTGTGTGTGTACTGTTTGTGTGCACATATGCCTGAAAATCCCCATGCCAGAACAATAAATCAATATAATGCGGTTTTCATAAGAAATTCAAGAATCACTCAAATAGAAAATTAAGTAGAATTTCTGCTTTCCCTGGTAAACACGTTTTGAGGGCAAATTATGACCAATTTAGTTCCACAAGTGCCCTTCAGGGAAATTCTCTTTGCTTATAAAAACATCGCAAAGTATTGAACATGCTTCAACTGAATCACTCCCTGAAAAGTACAACCGCTTAAAAATTTCAGAAATAATCATTATTTAGAGACAGTAGATATTTAAAAATTTAATGCTCAACTCTTCCCATTGCCAAAGTATGTATTTACATGTTTTGTGTCATAAATAAACAATAGATTCTTCTGTAATGATTTCCCCCCCTTGGGAGAACTATGTTCATAATAAAAATAAATAAATGTGATAACAAAATGTGTTCATTATTTCCAGAGAGTGCATTCACTCACGAGAGAGAGAGAGAGAGAGAGAGAGAGAGAAAGTGAGAGCTCTCCCACCCTGGGGATGACCACACTGCAACCTTCTTCTCCATAGCTCCCTCTTGTCTGGATTTTGGACACACACACAGAGTGCGTTTTTCAAGCCTCCGGGTCTAGGACTTGAAACTAACAGTAGGCGATGTGAAGTTCAGTTGCCTTTAACCACTACACCACCACCTAGCACTTTCATATCTATTTTTTTTAAGAGAGATTTTTTTTTCTATAGTTCATGTGCACTTGCTAGAGAGACAGAGAGAGACATAGAGACAAAAAAGGAAAAATCATCCCCAGGGAGGATGGTCACACCATAATCCCTTCTCCTCCATTCTCCTGCTGAGATTTTGGGCATGCATGCACACGTACCCAGTGTGAGTTTTAAACTGTCAGGTCTGGGATTCAAACCACAGTTGACTACGTGGGAGTCCAGCAACGTAACCATGACGCCATCTGCTGGTCCCTCATATGTACTTTTTCTTTCTTTCTCTTTCTTTCTCCCTGTCTTTCTTCTTCCTTTCTTTCTCTTCCTTTCTTTCTTCTTTGTATTTTTTAATTAAAAAAATATATATTTTTTTATTGTTATAGGGCATAGGTAATTGTCAGAGAAAGAAGGGAATTGACAAAGCTCACCCTAGCAATCCTTTTCCATCCGTTCACGATTTGGGACGTGTGTGCCACAGTGTCCCACATGCCAAATGTTGCTTCTTCCTACTATGAGAAAAAGGAGTCCAGATCTAACCAGCTCCCTTTGGGGGCCACAACGTTGACGAGTACTTGAATCCGTGACCTCTTGACTCGCTTTGCTATGAGGAGAACTAATTATGTCCTAGGGGCGATGGCCACATTGCAATCTCTTCTCTTCCATTCTCCTCCCAAGACTTTGGACACTCATGCTCGCGTGCCTGGCTTGAGTTTCAGGCTGACAGGTCTAGGACTCGGACCACTGTTGGCCATGTGGGGGTCTAGCATCTTATCACCCCACCACCTTAGCATTTAAACATTTTTTTTAGATTTATTTATTTATTTAATGCCATCTGCTAATCGTTTTTTTTTAATTTGACCAGACAGAGAGAGAAAGGGAAAGTGAGAAAGCAAGCCGCCAGATCTGGGACTCGAACTGCAGTTGGTCAGGTGCGAATCCAGTGCCTTTAATCACCACACCACCTGCCCCCCCCCCACTGCATTAAATTTTAATTTCACTCTAAGGAAGTCAATTTGGGAGACAAGATTTCAGAGTCGGTACCCGTGTAGCTTACGGAACAAGTTCGTTATGTGGATGAGACAAAGCCAACTAAATACGTGTGCCAGGAAGGGAGGGTCACATGCATGCAAATAAATATTCTCTGAGGAAGAAAATGTAATCATAGTCTTGGGACCAGCAGTTGGCGTAATGGGTATGTCGCTGGACTCCCACGTACTCAACCACAGTTCAAGTCCCAGACCCGGAGGATTTAACTCACGCCGGGCGTGTGTGCGTGCGTGCCCAAGATCCCGAGAGGAGAATGGAGGAGAAGGGATTGCGGTGTGGCCATCCCCCCTGGGGGGTGATTTCTCGCTTTCTGTCTCTCTGTCTCTCTCTGTCTGTCTGGCGAGTGCATGCACCCTATAGCAAAAACCGCTCAAAAAACAAAAAAAAAAAAAGAAAATGTAACGATAGTCTTAAGGCTAACCTGGCTGTGGATGAGCAGAATTGCAGAAGGTCCCCAGAAATGATGGCGTAATACAAACACAAGACGGGAGCTCGGTCACGAAGGCCTCTCCCCAGTGCCTGCTTTCACGTCGCAGAAAGGAAGAAGAAAATCAGAGGCGTAAAGGTTACCGTGAGGAACACACAATACAGCTCCGGGCCATTCTTCGAGGGAAGCCATTAACAGCAGCGACAAAAAGTACAGGGTCCATGGAAAGGATGTGAGAAGAACAACAGGTGCATGTAAAGGTCAGGGTACACTCAGAGAGGCTCTGCAAAGTGCCGGGAAAAAGCACGGGCCTTGCAAAATGAACCCGACCGATATCTGCCACTCAGCACTGTGCGATCCCAGGGCGTGCACACGCACACTCTCACGGTCACGCCACCACACACGGCTGACGGATTCCGTCTCAGAGCTGTCCTCCCAACCTCCAAACGTATGTGTATTCTTTTTTCTTTTATTTTTTTCTTAACTAATTATTTTTTAAAGACGTATTTCTTTAGTTTTACTATTCACTTCTTTTCATTTGGCCAGAAGAAAGAGAGAGAGGGAAAGTGAGAAAGTAAGCCATCAGGTCCAGGACTCAAACCGTGGTTGACCATGTGGGAGTGTCCAGTGGCTTAACCACCAAGCCACCAGCTGGTTCCCAAACATATGTGTATTCTAAAGGGGTCACATCTGTATAAGACGTCTGGAGCCAACCAGGCTGTATGGTAATTAAGGTGGCTGGATCCCCCGTGGCCAACTGGGGGCCAGCAGATGGCATGGTGGTTGAGATGCTGTTCTCCCACATGGCTGAATGCAGTTCACATCCTAGACCCGGCGGCTTGTTTTCTCACTTTCACTCTCTGTCTCTCTCTGACGAATGCATGAGCCCTACAACATATAGAAAATTAATAATAATTGGGGCTAGCAGATGACGTTATGGCTACGTCACTAGACTACGGTTGGCGTACTGGACTTTGGTTCAAGTCCTGGACCCGGTGGCTTCAAACTCATGCTGGGCATGTGTGCCCAAAATCCTGGAGGAGAAGGGATTGCAGCATGCCCATGGTGTCTTTCTCTGTCTCTCTCTGGTGAGTATACATGGCCCATGGCAATAAATAAATAAATAAAGTTTTGTGGAGCAGGGACTAGCAGGTAGTATGGTGGTTAAGGCACTGGACTCCCACATGGCCAAACATCCTTCGAGTCCCAGAACTGCTGGCTTGCTTCCTTTCTCTGTCTCTCTCTGGTCAAATTAAAATAATAAACGAATCAAATTAAATAAATAATTCTTTAAAAAAGAAAGACAAAAGTCTTATGGCGTGAGGTCACTTCCCCCTGATATTTCCCAGCTCCCTGAGTTCTCTGCAGAGCAGAGAACCTGCCCGTGTCCTTTGTCCACCCTGCCCACGCATGTCAAAGACACTCGGCCACTCTGCAATTAGAAACCATAACATTAGCTCTGAGGATGCGCACAGAGACTGAATGTTGGTGAAGAGCCTGCCGCCACCCGGGGAAGCATACATCACTCAGAAGACATACGGAACTTCAGTTCCCGGGAGGGTGAGACCTTCATGACTGAGTAATGAGACCTCGCTGCATGGCCGGGGTCTAAACTCGCTTTATCTTCATCGAGGCTGTAATGAGATGGGAGCAGGTGGCCCAGGAACTGCATTGCTTCAGGGTGCATGGAGGTGTTGGGGGGGGGGGGCGACAGGCTGCCCAGCTGTGTTTCTGGTGCTTGGGTTAAAACGCAGGGAAATCCATCTTCATGCAGCTGGCTGTAAACGCATTACTGAACAGGCACGCACCAGTCAGCCTCCGTTCCCCCGTGGTGAGAAGACGTCCCGGCGTCCATGAGGTGCAACGGAGGAGAAAATCCTCTGGTCGTGATGTTTCCACCCCAGCCAGGACCGAGCAAAGATGGCTCCCCTTCCTAAGGCTTGGCTTTCTTTTCTGTGTTTCTTTTTTTCTTGCTCAGAAATTCAGTTGTCTATGGTGCTAGCCACCTATTGGGAAGATTGGAAGCTTGAGTTACGGTTAAAGATACACTTAGGATTTGTTTGTGTGTCCCCATTTCCTGGTGTATGTCAGGACGGACACAGCTTACCAAGGCACACAGAAGCCGTGTCCTGTCATCCACAAAGCCTGCACCCAGACGGAGATGTTGCAAATAAAGTCAATATGGGGTTAGGACCATATGAGGTTCCAGGGTCTCTATCATGGATTCCCATAATCTAAGTGGCTTAAAGCAACACCCAAAGGATAGGAATCCACTCCTGTTGGAAGAACACTGGCACCTCCATGTTGAGTGCAACATTATTCACAATTGCTAAGGCATGGAATCCACCCAAGTGTCCACAAACAGAGGAATGGATTGAGAAAGTGTTGACATGGGGCCAGAAGGTGGCGTAGAGGTTACAGAGTTGGACTCCCATGTGCCCGACTGTGGTTGGATTTTTGGATCCAGCAGCTTGAAACTCGTGCCAGGCACATGTGCGTATGTGCCCAAAATCCCAAGCGGAGAATTTAAGAGAAGAGACTGTGGCATGGCCATCCACCCCAGGGGGTGATTTCTCGCTTTCTCTCTCTCTGGTGAGCACACATGCCCTATAGCAAAACTAACAAACTCTCAAAAAAGAAAAAGTGGGTGGCACATGTACACTATAGAATGCTACTCAGCCATAAAAAAAAAACAATGAGACCCGGGTTGGCAGGTGGTGTGGTGGTTAAAGATGCTGAACTCTCATAAGCCGACCGCGGTTCAAGCCCCAGACCTGGCAGCTTGCTCCCTTACTTTCTCTTTCTCTCTGTCCCTCTGCCATCAAATAAATAAATAAATAAACAATTCTTTAAAAACAAAAATCAATGAGACCTTGGCATTTGATAGAAAGTGGATGAATATGAAAGATTGAATGCGAATGAAGTAAGTCAGACGATGGATGACACCCACTGGATATCCCTGCTCCCTATATACCAAATGTCTGCACTCGCATTCCTCGGCTCTCATGCCAGAATTGCTACATTCTCTGCTTCTAGCATTATATCTTCTTTTTCTTTTTTTGAGAAGTTTATGCTATAGGGCGCGTGCGCTCGCCAGCCAGACGGAGAGAGACAGAGAGACAGAAAGCGAGAAATCACCCCCCAGAGGGGATGGCCACGCCGCGATCCCTTTTCCTCCATTCTCCTCTCGGGATCTTGGGCACACACGCACACGCACCTGGTGTGAGTTTAAGCCCCCGGGTCCAGGATTTGAACCGCAGTCAACTACATGGGAGTCCAGCAACATAGCCATTACGCCAATTGCTGGTCCCTAGCAATCTGTCTTCTTCTCCAACCTGCCTCTGTCCCTCTTATGAGGGCCCTTGTGGTGATGACTTTGGGCTTATGGAGTCAACAAGGAGAATCTCGCCCTGTCGGGATCCTTTACTTCATCACATCTGCAAAATCCTCTTAGCCAAGGACTTGAACCATAGTCACAGGGCCTGGGGTTTAGCACATGGACCTATCAGGGGGCTGATATTTTGCCCACCTGTTCCATTCCCAGTTCTGATTTCAGAATCTGTAAGCATTTAAGCAGGGCATCCTGAAATTCTCAAAGCAGTCCAGGACCTCAGACCAGGATCTACACAACACAAACAACAATTATCCTGTGAAGAATAGCAGTAAATCCTATGGAAACACCCAATCAGATTTCTCACTTAGGCTTTTCAAGTGATTTAATTTATGGAGATAGACTTCTATGAACCGTTGTAAGCGAAGGTTATAAATTTTGGTTCCCTATGGGATTGAATTTCCCTAGTTATCGGGAAGGCGATTTTTATTTGCATTGAAAATGGTGCATAGATGAATTAAGGGGAAAAATATATGAATGATGGACAAAATTATGAGCAGCAATATTCCAGGGATGATTGCATTTGCCGTTGATCATTCATCTCTCCAGGCATGCAGAATTGATGGTATCGCACTTATTGTTTGTAATAAGGGTCCCACTGCAATGTATTTATAAATATTTTCTCAGCTGTCATATGGAATTCAGGAATAACGAAGCAATATCTGTCACACTCAGAGCAGTGCTTGAATACTATGGTAAAAAGAAGGGGAAGAGAATGAGATTTCACAGCTCATAATGTGAGGGTTAAAAGCGTCGGGACCTCTAATCCTTTTGCATTTATGGATGTTTATTTTTTCTGACTATTGCACTGTTTCAGCACAAAATGAGAAGGTACTTTCTATTTCCAAGACAGCTGTAAAAATTAAATGTGTTTAGGATCAAATTTCTAAATGCACGTGTTCTTTGAAAAGTGTTTGGGATGTCCCTAATAAGATTCGAGGCTCTATGTTAAAAAAGAATGCATCAGGGCTGGCAGGTGGCGTGGTGGATAGCAGCGTTGGACTCCCATATGGCCGACCACGGTTCGAGTCTCAGACCTGGTGGCTTGCTTTCTCACTTTCCCTCTCTCACTCTCTCTCTCTGTGTCTTTCTGGTCAAATTAAAAAAATAAAATGAATGGATAAATAAAATTAAATAAATAATTCTTTAAAAAAATAAAAAAATAAAAGAGCAGTTCATTAAAAAAAAAAAGAATGCATCAACAGATAAAAATAATAAGGCCTGGGGTCAGCACATGGCATGGTGGTTAAGGCACTGGATACGCCCACATGGCTGACCATGGTTCGAGTATCGGACCTGGTGGCTTGCTTACTCACTTTCCTTCTCTGTCTCTGTGTCTCTCTCTGCTCAAATTAAAATAAATGAATGAATAAATAAAATTAAATATTTTTTTAACCAAAATAATAGGGCTAGTCAGTAGTGGTGCAGTGGTTAAGGCTCCGGATCCCAAATGACTGTCTACACAGTTCAAGTACAGAACCCAACCTCTTGAAAAATATGCCAGGTCTGTGTACGTGCGTACCCAAAATCCTAAGAGGAGAATGGAGGAGAAGGGATTATGGTGTGACCATCACTCTTGGTGGTGGGGGGGTATGATTTCTCACTTTCTCACCATCTCTGTCTTTCTCTGGCAAGTGCATGTGACCTGTAGCATAAAAAACTAAATAATAATAATAATGATAATAATAACGAAGATAGAGCTGATGGGGGCGTGATGATTAAGGGTGCTGGTCTCCCACATGCCCAACTGTGTTTCAAGTCCTGGACCTGGTGGCTTGCTTTCTCACTTTTCCTCTCTCTCTCTATCCCTCTCTGGTAATACTAAAATAAATAAATAAATAAATAAAGTTAAATAAAATGATTCTTCAAAAAATAATAATAATAACAAAGAAAGAAGTTGCATTGGTCTCAAGATGCTTATATTAAAAAGAAGATGCCCAGAAGATACTGAGCCGTCGGGATCTTGGGCACACACGCACACGCACCTGGTGTGAGTTTAAGCCCCCGGGTCCAGGATTTGAACCGCAGTCAACTACATGGGAGTCCAGCAACATAGCCATTACGCCAATTGCTGGTCCCTAGCAATCTGTCTTCTTCTCCAACCTGCCTCTGTCCCTCTTATGAGGGCCCTTGTGGTGATGACTTTGGGCTTATGGAGTCAACAAGGAGAATCTCGCCCTGTCGGGATCCTTTACTTCATCACATCTGCAAAATCCTCTTAGCCAAGGACTTGAACCATAGTCACAGGGCCTGGGGTTTAGCACATGGACCTATCAGGGGGCTGATATTTTGCCCACCTGTTCCATTCCCAGTTCTGATTTCAGAATCTGTAAGCATTTAAGCAGGGCATCCTGAAATTCTCAAAGCAGTCCAGGACCTCAGACCAGGATCTACACAAACAACTGAACAATTATCCTGTGAAGAATAGCAGTAAATCCTATGGAAACACCCAATCAGATTTCTCACTTAGGCTTTTCAAGTGATTTAACTAATGGAGATAGACTTCTATGAACCGTTGTAAGCGAAGGTTATAAATTTTGGTTCCCTATGGGATTGAATTTCCCTAGTTATCGGGAAGGCGATTTTTATTTGCATTGAAAATGGTGCATAGATGAATTAAGGGGAAAAATATATGAATGATGGACAAAATTATGAGCAGCAATATTCCAGGGATGATTGCATTTGCCGTTGATCATTCATCTCTCCAGGCATGCAGAATTGATGGTATCGCACTTATTGTTTGTAATAAGGGTCCCACTGCAATGTATTTATAAATATTTTCTCAGCTGTCATATGGAATTCAGGAATAACGAAGCAATATCTGTCACACTCAGAGCAGTGCTTGAATACTATGGTAAAAAGAAGGGGAAGAGAATGAGATTTCACAGCTCATAATGTGAGGGTTAAAAGCGTCGGGACCTCTAATCCTTTTGCATTTATGGATGTTTATTTTTTCTGACTATTGCACTGTTTCAGCACAAAATGAGAAGGTACTTTCTATTTCCAAGACAGCTGTAAAAATTAAATGTGTTTAGGATCAAATTTCTAAATGCACGTGTTCTTTGAAAAGTGTTTGGGATGTCCCTAATAAGATTCGAGGCTCTATGTTAAAAAAGAATGCATCAGGGCTGGCAGGTGGCGTGGTGGATAGCAGCGTTGGACTCCCATATGGCCGACCACGGTTCGAGTCTCAGACCTGGTGGCTTGCTTTCTCACTTTCCCTCTCTCACTCTCTCTCTCTGTGTCTTTCTGGTCAAATTAAAAAAATAAAATGAATGGATAAATAAAATTAAATAAATAATTCTTTAAAAAAATAAAAAAATAAAAGAGCAGTTCATTAAAAAAAAAAAGAATGCATCAACAGATAAAAATAATAAGGCCTGGGGTCAGCACATGGCATGGTGGTTAAGGCACTGGATACGCCCACATGGCTGACCATGGTTCGAGTATCGGACCTGGTGGCTTGCTTACTCACTTTCCTTCTCTGTCTCTGTGTCTCTCTCTGCTCAAATTAAAATAAATGAATGAATAAATAAAATTAAATATTTTTTTAACCAAAATAATAGGGCTAGTCAGTAGTGGTGCAGTGGTTAAGGCTCCGGATCCCAAATGACTGTCTACACAGTTCAAGTACAGAACCCAACCTCTTGAAAAATATGCCAGGTCTGTGTACGTGCGTACCCAAAATCCTAAGAGGAGAATGGAGGAGAAGGGATTATGGTGTGACCATCACTCTTGGTGGTGGGGGGGTATGATTTCTCACTTTCTCACCATCTCTGTCTTTCTCTGGCAAGTGCATGTGACCTGTAGCATAAAAAACTAAATAATAATAATAATGATAATAATAACGAAGATAGAGCTGATGGGGGCGTGATGATTAAGGGTGCTGGTCTCCCACATGCCCAACTGTGTTTCAAGTCCTGGACCTGGTGGCTTGCTTTCTCACTTTTCCTCTCTCTCTCTATCCCTCTCTGGTAATACTAAAATAAATAAATAAATAAATAAAGTTAAATAAAATGATTCTTCAAAAAATAATAATAATAACAAAGAAAGAAGTTGCATTGGTCTCAAGATGCTTATATTAAAAAGAAGATGCCCAGAAGATACTGAGCCGTGTACATTTGTTGTGAGACCTATAACCGCTCAGGAGATGTTTTCTGGAGTCTGCTAATTTGTTTTTGCTCTTCTTCTTCTTCTTCTTCTTCTTCTTCTTCTTCTTCTTCTTCTTCTTCTTCTTCTTCTTCTTCTTCTTCTTCTCCTCCTCCTCCTCCTCCTCCTCCTCCTCCTCCTCCTCCTCCTCCTCCTCTTCTTCTTCTTCTTCTTCTTCTTCTTTCTTCTTCTTCTCCTTCTTCTCTTCTTCTCTTCTTCTCTTCTTCTACTTCTTCTTTTCCTTCTCCTTCTTCTTCTTTTCCTTCTCCTTCTTCTTCTTTTCCTTCTCCTTCTTCTTCTTTTCCTTCTCCTTCTCCTTTTTCTTCTTCTTCTCCTTCTTCTTCTTCTCCTCCTCTTCCTCCTTCTCCTCCCAAAGCCCCTCTGCCAGGTCTTATACACTCCAGCACTCCCTTGGAGTAGGTCAAAGCTTTGCTGAGAGAGGACTTCCTTTTTCCATCTTTTCAACCTACTTCTTTTACTTTGGCTCAAAACAGCCTCCTCCAACTTTCATCCCAGCATTTCCTTAGAAAGCACTCCACATGCAACCCCGGGTCCCTCTCCAAGCTGTCACAAAAGCACGCATTATCTGATATGTTCATAAATGGCAGGGATGAGGTGTTTAAGGCGGTTGAACCCCACGTGGGCAACAATGTGATGAGAGTCCTGGACCTGGCCACTTCAGGGAGACCCCAGGCGTGGGTGTGTGTGTGTGTCCCAAATCCTGAAAGGCGAAATGGAGGAGAAGAGATTGTGATGTGACCATCCTTCCAGGGGAGGAGGGAAGCACCTTCTCACTTTACCCTTCTCTCTGTCTCTATCTCCTGCAAGTGCATGCACCCTCCAGCAAATTGAAACACAAAACAGAACAAAACAAAACACTCACACAATGAGAAGTCAGCTTCTAGGAAAGAGGATGGGAGTTCTCTGTAGACACCATATCTCCCACTCTTTGATCTTGGACTTTCAGACTCCAGAACCATGGGAAATAAATGTCTTCTCTTTAAACTGCACTCATTTTATAGTATCTTGTTGTAATAAGCTGCAGAGTGCAGCTCTCCATAACAAGACCCACGTGACAGAAACCTTTGCCTTTTTCTGCCCTCATTTTCTGTTCATCTGCCCACAGACCAGCTGACCACGAAGGCAATGCCCAATAGAATTTGGCTTATTTGTATTTTGTAAGGAGGTTCCATTCCATTTGCACCCTCTGCTCAGCGAGGTGGAAAGAAACTGTCTTACTCATGGGACCAGCAGTTGGCATAGTGGCTATGTCACTGGACTCCCATGTAGTCAACCACGGTTCGAGTCCTGTACCTGGTGGCTTAAACTCACACGGGGCACATGTGTATGCATGCCCAAGATCCCAAAAGGAGAATGGAGGAGAAGGGATTGTGGTGTGGTCATGCCCCCTTGGAGGTTGATTTCTCACTCTCTGTCTCTGTCTTTCTGGTGAGAGCTTGTGCCCTGTAGGAAAAAAACCTCTTAATAAAAAAAAAAGAAAAGAAACTGTCTTGCTCTTAGACGGTCCTGGTGTGGACCCTGCAGGAAAGAGAACACACTGTCTCCATTGGGTTGTTTGCTTAATAAAAAGTTGCAGATGTGCCCCAAAACTTGGCTGGTCCTTGCAGAGAGGAGGAAAAGAATTGCACAGGTTGCAGTTTAAATGAAATATTGATTATACTATTCTTTTAATGCACTTCAGCTGGAAAACTTTTTATGAGTCCATCTGAAAATGGAGTTAAAGAGATGGTTGCATACTAGCCCTGAAAGCCACCAAAATGGAATAAATGCAGACAAGGCTGGGGCCAGCTGGATGGAAAACTGAAATAACTGACTACGGTTTACATAAGGAAAGATTTTTTTCTTAGTGAGGTAATTTCACGTAATATAAAAACAAACCAGAAACTGGTTTAGTGCCATGTAATTCATTCATGCAACTATCAGCTTCTTCTAGTTCTGAGTCACTTTCTCCATTCCCAAAGGAAACGCCATACCTTTGAAGGAGTCACTTCTCATTCCCCCACCCCACCCACTGGCATGTGCACACTTGAGTGTGTGTGTGTGTGTGTGTGTGTGTGTGTGTACATGAGTGTAATATTACATTGTTACATAGGAATGAAATGGAAAATATTCCCCTTATCTTGCTTTATCTGAAAAGAGCTGACCCTAAAAACAAGAAATATCATTGTCTTAACTTCTGAAACTTAAAATTAATTTTATGTGTTTGTTTATTTATTTTTAATTGATTTATGTTTACCTTTTTGCCATAGGGCACCTGCACTTGCAGGAAAGAGAAAGAGAGAGAGAGAAAGAGAGAAATCGTGTCCCCTAGGGGAATGGCCATGGTCAAGCCACAGTCCTTTCTCCACCATTCTCCTCCTGGGATTTTTGTGCATGCATGCACACACACTCAATGTGTTTCTCAACTCATGGGGTTGGGATGAGAACTGTGGAGTCACCTATGTGGAATCCAAGCCTTAGTCACCACGCCTGAAGGGTTGGGGACGACAGCTCCATAGCCAGTTCGGGATACCATGCCTCATCACCTTAATCCCCTCAATATGCATCGCTTTCAGGTAGGAAGTTTATAAATCAACGAGTGCTATCACACCACCTCCAGTGGGGCTCATAATATCCCTGAGATGTATCTACTGGCACCTCGGATGCGACCTTCTTCGGGAAACCATTCTGAGCAGTTGTGATCCAATGAAGCATTTTCAGATGAGATGGTGCTGGATGAAGTTGCTCTTCAATGCAGGGTTTTGTGTTCTCACATGAGATAGAAATGGGTGAGCGAGGGGCCAGCAGGTGGTGTAGTGGTCAAGGCGCTGGACTCCCATGTGGCCGACTGTGGTTTGAGTCCCAGATCTGAAAGCTCCAAATTCACCAGGCAAGTGTGTATGGGTGCCCCAAATCCCACAAATAGAATGGAGGAGAAGAGATTGCAGCTTGGCCATCCTGCTGGAGAGGTGATTTCTCATTTTTTATCTCTTGGGTGAGCCCACACACCCTGTAGCAAAAATTAGAAAGAAAAGAGAAATGGATAAGAGAGAAGAGCACATGAAGATGGAGGCAGATGCAGAAGTGTCACAAAGCAGTAGACACCTCCAGTTGCTGACAGTCACCAGGAGGTAGAAGAAACTTGTGACAGACTCCACTTTGCAACCTCCATCAGGAACCTGTACCAGCAACTCCTTGATTTCAGACCTCAGGGCTCCGATCTGAGAGAGCATTCCTGTGACGTTGAGCTACTCTGTGGGACTCTGCAACCCCGTGGCATTGCCTAGGACAACCACACGGCACCTAGCAATATCCACGACATTGTTAACATCGTCTGACCCTTTTCCCTCGCATCCACACTTCCCAATTTTCCCCACACAGGACTCTTCTTAAGGACGTGGTTTCTTAACAGAGGAATCCAATTCAGGTTTTTTGTTTGTTTGTTTCTTTTTGTTTTGCTTTATTTTGTTGGTGGAGAGGTTTTGGCTATAGGGCACGTGCACGCGCCAGACAGACAGAGAGAGACAGAGAGACAGAAAGCGAGAAATCACCCCCCCAGGGGGGATGGCCACGCCGCAATCCCTTCTCCTCCATTCTCCTCTTGGGATCTTGGGCACGCACGCACATGTGCACAGCCAGAGTTTAAGCCGCTGGGTCTGGGACTTGAACCGCGGTTGACTACATGGGAATCCAGCGATATAGCATTATTCCAAGTGCTGGTCTCCCCAAAGAGTCATTTTTTTCACTTTCCCTCCCTCTCTCTGATGAGTGTGTGTACTCCGTAGAAAAGATTTTCAATTAATAACAAGTAAATGAGTAAAATTCAATAAAATAAATAGCTTTTAAAAAATGCAAGTGTGGGGACCAGCAGTTAGCATCATGGCTATGTCGCTGGTCTCCCACATAGTCGACTGCGGTTTGAGGCACAGACCCAGTGACTTTAACTCACGCCGGGCGTGTGTGCATGCGTGCCCAAGATCCCAAGAGGAGAATGGAGGAGAAGGGATTGTGGTGTGGCTATCTCCCCTGGGGGGTGATTTCTCACTGTCTCTCTGTCTCTCTGGTGAGTGCACGCGCCCTATAGCAAAAACCTCTCCAAAAAAAAAAAAATGCAAGTGTGATCAACCCCCAAGACACACATATGTAAAAAGAGAACAAAGCACAAGACACCCTGGGCCAAGGATCAAATGTCAGAGCGTCTCTGAACTGGAAGCAGCTCATCTTGAATGGACAGGTGTACAGATTCCTGATCAGTTTTGGGTTTGTATTTTTATTTTCTAGAAGCTATTTGGAATAATAGGAGATGGGTAGGAGATGGTACCAGATAAGACTTCATTTGAATTTTTTTAGAAGTATGTATTTAATTTTATTGATTATTTTTAAAGTTGCTATAGGGCACAAACGCTCACAAGAGAGGGAGAGAAAGTGAGAAAGCTAGCTCCCAGGTCCGGGACTTGAACTGCCATTGGCCACGTGGGAGTCCAGTGCCTTCACCACCATGGCACCTTGCTGGCCCAACTTAATTTCACTATTTTTTTTTTGTCCTGTCATCCTTAATCTGATTTAGCATCTGTTCTGTGTCAAGACATGCAGGGGATTCTATGCACCTTAAAGTCTGAGTATTAAAGTTTTGTATATTTGTTAAAAATTACTTTATTTAACTTTAATTTATTTATTCATTTTAATTTGACCAGAGAGGGATGGAGAGAGAAAGAGAGAGAAAGTGAGAAAGCAAGCTACCAGGTCCAGAACTCAAACCGTGGTCAGCCATGTGGGAGTGCAATGCCTTTAACTACCATGCCACCTGCTGGCCCCCTGAGTATTAAAGTTTAATACTGCCTTAGTTATTAGGTTGTAGTAAAGTCTGGCTGAGCAGAACCAAGTGTACTCTGCTAGAAAAATGAATCTTGCCTGTCTACTATACTCAGCGACTTGGCTTGGATGGCTGAAATGTTTATAGTGAGTATTTATTTCCATCTGATTCCGCCTCGGCCCCTAGTCCAGGTCTGACCCTCACAGGTAAACACCTGTATTGGGGACATTCCACGAATTCTCCATGGTGTCCTGGGTAGAGATTTTTCACCATTTTTACTTCTATTACCTACTGCTATTAAGCTAATGAAGGCACCGAGTAGGAGATAATTAATAAATGGATTTGAGCTATCGGAGAGAAGTAATGAATTTCTTCTATGTTCCTGATTTTCCCCTTCCTCATGGGCAGACTTGCTTACATAAAGATACTCATTTAGAATGGTGATTAAGAGGCCTCCAGCCTGGGAGTGATCAACCATGGGAGATAAATCACTCCAGAGTTTCACATCTCACATTTTAATTTTGTACTGCACACTGCACTTCTGATATTAGCACAAATAGCTTCTTTGAAGGTCACCGTGTGCTTTTCAATGTGTTAAAAGTGTGGTTAGAACTAGGTGTTTTTAAAAAACCTTCTGTGGGGAAAGAAAAATAGCTGAAAGAGCAATCAGTCACCATGTGCTTTCGTCTGTTCAAAATATATTTTGGTACCTTTGAATATCCGATGTTAACCTTTAGACTTCGGATGAAGGTGACTTCTTACACCTTGTAACTATTAAAATTAGAGTGCATTTTTTAAAAGAATTATTTCTTTAATTTTATTTATTGTTATTGTTATTTTTAATACTTATTCTATTTAACTTTATTTATTTAGTTAGTTTAATGTGATCGGAAAGGGACAGACTGAGAGAGATTGAAAGAGAGGGAAAGTCCGAGAGCAAGCTGCCAGGTCCAGGACTCGAACCATGGCCTGTCATGTGGGATTCCAGTGCCCTTAACCACCACCTGCCACCTGCCAGCCTCTTTGTTATTATTTTTAAATTTGCTACAGAGCATGTGCACTCACCAGAGAGACAGAGAGAAAGAGACAGAAAATGAGAAAGCAATCTGCCCGGTCCAGAACTTGAACTGCCCATGGTTGGTCATGTGGGAGTCCACAGCCTTAACCACCATGCCACCTACTGTTCCCCAAATTAAATGGTCTACATGATGTAGTTATTAAAGGTATTTTAAAATCCTATCACTGATTTTTTTTTCCTTTTTAGCATTTTATTTATTGGCATATAATAACTACATATATCCATAGGGTAAAAAGTAATTTTGTATAGGTATACACAATGTACATTAATTACATCTGGACAATTCTTGTATCCACACATAAATAAATAAACAACAACAAAACAAATTATTATTTGCCTTGATATTAGAATTGCCATAGTTATCCCTGCTATCAACATTATTGTGTGGCTATATTAGGACTGAAGATCCAATTGTACATTAAAACTCAGAAAGGTAACAGGAATAATCTCCAGTGCTATAAAGTACAGTAGGATGGATATAGTGAATAAAAACATTTTAAGAATTATTTAATTTACGACGTATTATGTTTTAGTTTGACCAGACAGAGACAGAGAGAGAAAGTGAGAAAGCAAGTCACCAGGTCTGGGACTTGAACTGCACTTGGCCACGTGGGAATCCATCAGCTTAACCACCATGCCACCTGCCAGCCCCAGTGGATAATAATTTATACATATCTCACACTAGGCAAAACAGAAGATTGAATGATTGATTTTTTTAAAATTTTTATTGTTTTTTTTTTTATGGATGAGCTACTTGAGTTCCCTATATATTCTGGTTATCAATCCTTTTTCTGAGGAACAATGTGCAAATATTTTCTCCCATTCTGAGGGTTGTCTTTTGACTCCAAGTGTTGTTTCCTTTACTGTGGCACATGTACACTATAGAGTATTACTCAGCCAGAAGAAACAATAAGATCCTTTCATTACATTCAAATTGGATGCATACAGAGGGAGTGAATGTTGACTGAAGGGAATCAGACTTTGAAAAAGACACACTGTATATCCCCACTCCAGTTGCACTAAATGTCTCTGCACTCTTTGGCAGAAATGGAAAGATTCAGAAAGATGACCGTAGAGAGGTCAAGTGTTGAGAACAGAGACTGTAAGGTGGGTGGAGAGAGGATGGTAGTGAGTGAGTGAGAGGAGCAAAAGAAACATTTAACAAGGAAATATAAATTTCTCTATGGAAAACAAAAGTGCTGTAATTTCTGCTTTATAAAAATGTTTCCAGCAGAGGTGTTTGGATCATGGAGGCATGCTAGTGCTTTTGAGAAAGGGTTAGTTTTAGATTTCTCTCTGCATGTAGCCACCCTCCTCTCTGCTTTGTCAGCTGTATCAGGATACCGCACCAGAGTCCAGTCCAACACCAGGCCCAATGTTTGGGTTTTCCAGCTATGGAATTAGAAGCCAAATAAGCCTCTAATTTTTTTTTCAATTTTTTAAAATTTTAATTTCTTTTATACATTCAATCACATGTTACTTAACTTCAGAAATTGAAAATGACAGAAAAAAGAGGAAGGACATCCTATGTTTCTGGATTGGAAAAATGAAGATAGTCAAAATGGCAATTCTACCCAAATTAATCTAATATTTAATGCAACCCCAATCAATGTGCCAGAGAGATTCTTCACAGATCTAGAAAAAAATAATCATGCAATTTGTCTGGAATTATAAAAGACCTTGTGTTGTCTCTATTTTTAACATTTAATTTAATTCATTTTTTGCTTTTTTAAGCACTTTTATTTCATTTTTGCTGAGAGCACTTGCACTGTCTGGAGAGAGACAGAGAGAGAGAGGGAAAGTGGGAACTCCCCTTCCCCAGGTACATGACCACACCACAATCCCATTTCCTCCTTTCTCCTCTTGAGATTTCAGGCACACATGCAGATGCACCTGATGTGTATTTCAAATTGTTGGGTCTGAGACTCCAACCATGCAGTCAGTTATGTGGGATACAGCTGGCATAACCACTAAATCACCAGGTTGGCATGCCGCCATTTTTTATAAGTCACCCAATATCTGGTATTTCTGCTACCAACACAATAGCTGACTAGGATTTCATCTGTGTGTCTAGGGAATTTTCACAAGAATGGCATGAAATACACACAGCACAGAGATACCTTTGTGTGTCTTTGGAAGTAAACATGTTCCATGTCAATGAAACACCATATTTTTGGTGCCACTAACCATTTTTATTTTAAGATGTTTTTGCTATAGAGAGCATGTGCTCACCAGAAAGACAGAGAGAGACAGAGAGACGGAAAATGAGAAATCCCCCACCCCCGGGGGGATGGCCATGGTGCAATCCCTTCTCTTCCATTCTCTCTGGATCTTGGGCACGCATGCATACTCGCCCAGTGAGAGTTTAAACCACCAAGTCCGGGACTCGAACCGCAGTTGACTACTTGGGAGTCCAGTGACTTACCATTACGCTGCTTGTCCCCCATTTTCTAACATGAATCAAAAGAGAACAATGATGTTGTTTCCTTTCTGCCTTCTTCCATGTCTTTGTCTTTGTTTGTTCCACTTAGATAACTTCTAAACATCTTGCATGCCTGTCGTAACACCGCATGATTTAATTCACCAGAGAGGGATCGTTACATAGATATTTTCTCGAAATTTCGCATTTGAGGTCTGACACATTGGAGAGTCACCGTTGGAAGCATGAGACATGTCCTTCCAGTGAGAGATGTTTATCACATTCTGTGATCCTTGCTGGATACATTATACACACGGCAATTCCAGGAAAGCGTTTGTGGCTCTGAAACCCGGTGTATGTCTCGTGCACACGCTATTTTCTGTGGACCTGCAAACATTAGCAATTGTGCATTTGTGTGTGTAAGCATGGCCACTCTGCTTGAGGAAAGATAAAAGGTTCTGAACACATGTGTTGGAGAGAATAGAAGGAAGACACCAGCTTCAAGCAGAAGCGAATATGAATTACCCCTTGATTTATACTCATGAGATGCAAACATGGCTATGGAATAATGTATCGTTTGTTTGTTTGTTTTGTGAGCTGGCCTCATAGCTTAGTGGTTTAGAGAGCCAGGTCCCACATGGCCAACTACAGTCTAACCCTGGCCCTGGCGCAGGTGCATGGGTGCCTCAGATCCTGAAAGGGATTGTGAGTGTGGACCACACCCCACTGTGGGGTGTTCTCTTAAATTATTTTTTTCATTTTATTCATTCATTCATTCATTTTAATTTTACCAGAGAGAGACACACAGAGAGAGAGAGAGGAAAAGTGAGAAAGCAAGCCACCAGGTCTGGGACTCAAACCATGGTCAGCCATGTGGGTGTGTCTAGCGCCTTAACCACCACACCATCTGCTGGCCCTGGGCAGAGCTTGTAATCTCCTCCCTCTTCTCTCTCATTCTCTTTCTCTGGTGAATGCACACACCCTCTGTAAATGAAAATGTAAAAATATGTGTTTTGGTCCTCACTACATAATTATGTAATTATATGGACCTGGCATTAGTATGGAAATAATTTTATTCAATCTTTTACTTAGAAGCTTATGAATCATTGAAGCAGAGATCCCAGAATTGTTATTACTGAGGTATCATATGAGGGGACAAAGGTTATTACCATGTGGAATTGCTTTGAAGATTATTCAATGAGGGGGAACCAGCTGGTGGCATGGTGGTTAAGGCACTCCCACATGACCAATCGCTGTTCAAATCCCAGATCTGGTGCCTTGATTTCTCGCTTTCTCTCTCTGGTGGTTGCATGTGCCCTATACCAAATTTAAAATAATAATAATGATAATAAATCAAATGAAGAATTATTTTAAAAGATGTAGGAAAGAAAAATTGTGAGCCCAAAGAAGCATTCATTCTTTACTGATTATCCTAAGAAGAAATCAATGTATTTGAAGAAAAAATAAAGTCTGTCTTGTTAGAATTATGCGTTTATTATACATATTTTTTCAGAAGGACATTAGAGAGAATAGAGTAGAAAAAGACAAAATGGAGAACTCAAAAACAATGCAAGAAATCATCAGACCTCAAAGCTGGGTGTTTTTAGAGAGATTTTTGTTATAGGGTTCAGCACTCACTAGAGACAGAAAGCAAGAAATCAACCCCCAGGGAGGGGATGGCCACACTGCAAACGCTTCTCCTCCATTCTCCTCTTGGGATCTTGGACACGCATGCACATGTGCCTGGTGTGTTTTAAGCTGCCGGGCCTGGGACTCAAACCATGGTCAACTATGTGGGAGCCCAGCAACATAACCTTTACGCCAACTGCTGTTCCCCTGGGGGCGTGATTTCTTTCTTTCCCTCTCACTGTTTCTTGCTGTCTCTCTCTGGCAAGTGCACGTGCCCTGTGGCAAAATCTTAAAGAAGAAAGAAAAAAAAAATAGAGATAAACTCTCCTGAATAAGAAGATATCCAGGTAAAAGCCAGATGGTTTAAAGTGAACTGTGGTTCATTTTGCATCAAACGTTTCATCATTTCCTCTTCCAAAAGTCTTCCATCTCAGTATCACCAGCTGTCTCTGTTGTGGGGTTTTACTGCTTATTTATTTATTTATTTATTATTAATCCTATCCTATCTTTCTGGGAAGACAAAATAAGTGTTAAACAACCACCAAAAAACGTGAAGTGGGAAGACCCTAGTTTGTTTTCGTCCTATATCCCTCTTGAAATGAGCTCGAGACATCTTCCGTTCATTCGAATACATCCATCCAAAGATATCCTTTCCCCTTACTCACCTCACTGTGGCTCTCCCTGTCCCCCCGATATTTCCCTGCTCAAACGTAGGGGGGAAAAATCAGCAATTATCTGAACTGACAAGGCTTTGACTGTTTCTACTGGTGACTGTGAACTCGACGCTGGAATTGCTGAGCTGAACGGAAAGGACATTCCCGGGGCGTTCATTCCTATTCTGTTTTCAATTCTTTCAGCGGAACCATGGAAGATGCGCAGGAGGACTGAGTCTTCGGACAGCGGGCTGAACTTGACCCCTTCTCGATTCCTGTCGCCTCTCAGTAAAAGGTTGAGCTTGTCTTGACTCGGAGCCCTGGACGCTGTTTGCAGACATCTAAGCTGATGTATTCCATTCATATCCCATCCAGAACTAGGTGTTTGCATGAAGGTTTCATTTTTCCCCCCTCTGAAATCGTTCAGACTTTCACTTTTTATTTTACACTTTATATGGAAAATCCCTTAATCTCTCTGTAATGGAACTCTACGAGAATAGCCTGCGTCGATTTAAAGCAGTTGCAATATTCTGTTTCTGCCATTGTTTCGGTGCAGTGACCTTTTGCAAATTGAGAAAACATCCTATTTTCAAAAGTAAATACGTACGGCTGGAAGTACAACATCCCTATTCTTTGCTCATAAATGTTTATTTCCATATTTGTTGTTGGTTCTGATATTTAAAATCACAATATACATGAATATCACTTTCCGTCTCTAAATGTGGGTGTATATATGCATATATATATGATCGAATAAAATCATTTCAACCAGTTTCCTCTTCTGACATTCAGACCCTCTGTGGCTGCATAGCCTTCCATTACTTTATGTGAAAGCAATTGGGAAATAAACCTGTAGGAGACTGATGTGATTATCATGCCGTGAGGACACATGAAGCATTGAGAAGTGTGACATTCATGAGCCCCTATTTAAAGCAAGAGGGATGGGGTCAGCAGGTGGCACGTGCCTAAGGCACTGGACTCCCACCTGGCCATCTGCAGTTTGAGTCCCAGCACAGGTGGCTTGAAAATCATCCTGAGGATACTGGTCGATGGTGTGGCAGTTAAGGTGCTGGACTCTCCCATGGTCCACTGCGGTTTGAGTCCCGGACCTGGTGGCTTGCTTTCTCATTTTCCCTTTCCATTTCTCTCTGGTCAAATTAAAAATCATAATAATAACAAATAAAAATAAATGATTCTTTTAAAAAAAAATAAAAGTTAAAAAAAGAAAGTCATGCTGGGTGTGTGTGCGTGCGTGCCCAAAAATCCTAAGAGGAGAATGGAGGAGAATGGATTTCAACCTGACTATCCCTGCTAGGGGGATACTTTCTTACTTTGTTCCTCTCTGTCTCTGTCTTTTCTCTCTCTCTCTCTCTCTCTCTCTCTCTCTCTCTCTCTGGTGAGCACACACGCCCTATGGCAAAAAATCTTTAAAAAGAAAGAAAGACGATAATGTCAGAGTAACTAATATTGAGTGATAAAATATACTCAGTATTGGGACCAGCAGATGACATGGTGGATAAGGCACTGGACTCTCACATGGCTGACCGTGGTTTAAGTCCTGGACCTGGGGACTTTCTTTCTCTCTTCTCTCCCTCTGTCTCTGTCTCTTTCTGGGGAGTGCACACATAGTGTAGGAAATTTTTAGAAATAATTATAACAAATTAAGTTAAAATGAATCGTTATTTAAGAAAAACAGTCAAGATCTCTTTGAAGCGAATAGTGACACCTTGTGAGTGTCAACATGATGAAGATATCGTGTAGGAGATACTGATTAACTTAAATCTCAGTTTAAAGAATTATTTATTTGATTTTATTGATTGCTAAGAGAATTATTTTTATAATTTGAGCAAAGAGAGACAGAGAGAGAGAAAGCAAGAAAGCGAGAAACCAGGTTCGGGACTTCAACCACAGTTGGCCACATGGGAGTCCAGCACCTTAACCACCATGCCACCTGCCAGTCCCTAAGAGGGGTGATGTCTTTCAAGATTCCTTCTTAATCCCCTTGAAGACAAATCCTAAAGTGCCCCTGATGTAAGTGTTTTGCTCTCACAAAAAAATAAACGACAGTTTCGTGAACTTTTCATTTTTCTTCTCTTGGAAATCGGATTTGGACAGCTTTGCTCTGAGGGCAGTAGGTGTGCACGGGCGTGGGGTGAGGGATACCAACACCCTAGAAGTCGTTTGGAGAACTGGGACTTGCTCCATTGTGTCTGTACCCCAGCAGGGGCCGCCAGGTTCATCTGCCCTGACAGCTCTCTGCCTGTTCATACGCTGTTCTAAGTAAGGTACGGCACTGCATGCTGACCAGAAAATGGCACTTCAATGTGGCAGTCATAAACCCATTCCTCTTTCTTTCTTTCTTTTTTTTTTTTTTTTTTTGAGAGGTTTTTGCTATAGGCCGCATGCGCTCACCAGAAAGACAGAGAGAGACAGAGAGACAGAAAGCGAGAAATCACCCCCCCAGGGGGGATGGCCACGCCGCAGTCCACACTGACCACTTCTATGTGCATGCTCCAAATCCTAAAAGCAGGGAGAGATGGAGGAGAAGGGATTTCAGGGAAACCATCCTGCATAGGGGGTGATTTCTCACTTTCTCTCTCTCTCTCTCTCTCTCTCTCTCTCTGTCTCTCTGGGGATTCAGGCAAAAGTTATTTTTAAAAATGCAAAAGAAACATACATATTTAAAGCCAAGATACATCTATATCTATTTCGTAGTTTTTCTTTAAGTGAAGCGTCGCTGTTGACTTCTATGAAGTGTGTTCTTTATAGAGATGCTCTGTGTACATCATCATTACAATAATACCTTCAATACCTTTGCTAATTTCAAAGTTTGCCTTTATTTTTGAAAGAGCTCTGAGGCTGTCACGATCCTTTTCTGCACCGAACATCAGCTGGATTCTATTTGCCAGTGGTTGCACATGTTCTCGTCAGTTAGTTGTTTTGGGCGTTGCAGTTGTAGCATTTTAAATCAACGCTTTGCTAGTCTCCTAAGAAGTAAGTGGAACTGGGTCAGATGGTGATCAGAGGTAAAACTCTCAGCTCCGTGAGGTTGACCCACAGGGAAGGTTCCAGGTTACACGCAGAGGCCTCTCTGAGTAAGCTTGGCACATATACGCCCACCATCCAAGTTGGTTAAAGCTGGGGGTGGATCGTGGCATGAGGACCCTGTTCAGGGTTTTCTGTCTCCTATTCATGGATGAAATAAACTTGTTTCTTTTTCTTCTTTAAATACTTATTCATTTCATTTTATTTATTATTTAAAATGTACTGTAGGGCATGTGTACTAGCCAGAGAGAGAGAGGGAAAGTGAGAAAGCAAGCTGTCAGGTTCGGGACCCTAACCGCAGTCGACCACGTGGGAGTCCAACGCCTTAACCACCATGCCACCTGCGGGCCCTATAAATAAACTTCTAAAACATGGAGCTATTTTTTTTTCTAAAGTTGTTTAAATATCAGAGAAGAAATCTTGTTTTTGAAAGGAGAAAGAAAAAAAAAAAAACTATGAAACCATCTGGAACTATTCTCTTTGTTTGAGTCAGGGAACCCAGTTGGGTTGCCTTGGGATTATATAATGACTATTTTTTGAATTTCTAGTCCTTCTGGAAAGAAAATATGTAGGCCCAGGAAGTCATTTCTTTCATCTAAGTTTTCATATGCATTTACATGAGGGGATCAAACTCTTCGTTCTTGAGGCTTTAATCTCCTTCCATAGCCAGAACGTCCTCCGATTATTTCTGATTTTATGCATGTTGGCTTTCCTCCTTATTATTTGATGATTATCACGTTAAACAGTTTTTCTGTTATATTTTTCTTTACTGAAGAACCGACGCTAAGAATTGGCAGTCACTCTCGTTCTCACTGATCTTCTTGATTTACCATCTTTATTCATTTCTTTCTAAATCCTGCTGTGGTTATGCGTTTTTTGTTTTTTTATCATTGTTGATGTTCTTGGGGTGTTGCTTGGAAAAAAAATGCAACTTTCGCTGGAATGCATCCTCCTGTATCTCCCCTATCCGGGAGGATTAACTGCATAGAATACTTCCTGGCACATAATAACTATTATACGTAGGTTATTTGATACCATTCTTTATGGTCCAAACACTCTTGGCTACAACAGTCTGAAATGTTACTATTTAAAATGTCTTGCCTGCTTAGGCCAGAATATACTGAGAGTATATCCAAAGTGAGTGTGAGGATATAGCACGGATTTTGGCCAGCACATAGGAGTGCAATTCAAAAAAAAAAAAAAAAGAGAGAGAGAGATCGGTTATTTATTTTATGAAAGTGAAAGAGAGAGAGAGCAGTGGGCAGTGGCCCCCAACTTCTTTTTTGTTGTGGAGGTTTTGGCCTTAGGGCACATGTGCTTGCTGGAGAGAGAGAGACAGAGACAGTGAGAGAGAAAGTGAGAAATCACTCCCTTGTAGTGGATGGTCAAGCTCCAATCCCTTCTCCATTCTCCTCCTAGGATCTTGGGCATACAAGCACATATGCCTAGTACAAGTTTCAAGCCCCTGGGTCTGGGACTTGAACTGGTTGATCATGTGGGAGTCCAGTGATATAACTGCTACACCATCTGTTAACCCCAGTCCCCAATCTTTTTGGTACCAATGACTGGTTTTGTGAAAGAAAATTTGTCCATAGACAAGGGCGGGGTGGTTTCAGGATAGTTAAAATACTTCGTATTTATCATATACTTCATTTCCATTATTATTGCATTGTAATCAATAATGAAGTCATTATATCATTATGTATCATCATAATACAGTATTTGCAGCCACTCCCCAGTGCTAGCATCACTGCCCCAGCTCCATCCCAGATCATCAGGCACTAGATTCTCCTAACAGGCACCCCTCTCTGCTCATGTTAACCAGTATTTGCAGCCACTCCCCAGTGCTAGCATCAATGCCCCAGCTCCATTCCAGATCGATCATCAGGCATTAGATTCTCATAAACGGCATGCATCCTAGATCCCTAACATGAGGTTAGCGGTAGGGTTCTCATTCCTATGGGAATAAATTTAGAAGGGCCACATAAGGTGCCAGCTTTACATTGTGATAATCCCAGGTAACATGTAAAGAATGACATGTGTGGGGTTCAATAATAACTTAACCCAGTTTAAGAAATGGAATTCCTGGGACCAGCAGATGGCATAGCAGTTACATCGCTGGACTCCCACATGGCTGTCTGCAGTTCAAATCCTGGAACCGATGGCTTGAAACTCACACTGGGCATGTATGTGTTCATGCTCAAGATCTGGAGAGAATGGAAGAGAAGGGATTGTAGCGTGATCATCCCCGTGTGTGTGTGTGTGTGTGTGTGTGTGTGTCGGAGGGGGGGGGATTTCTAGCTTTCTGTCGCTCTGGTGAGTTCTCCTGCCCGATGGCAAAAAAAATCTCTCAATAAACAAACAAAAAAGGGATTCCTGTAGAATAAACACAAGTTATCCAAACCAAGCACAATTCCTCCTAGTTTACACAAATTGTTTCTTTTAGGATTGTTTCATCAAATAAACCACATAAGCACAAAATAACTTATGTTCAGATTCAAAGCTCATTTGAAGTAAACCTGGCTGTTTGTAAGTTTCTTAAGTCAATTTTAATGTCCACAAATAGTTATATGTAATACCGTAGTTTTACTTTTTTTATTTGATTTTTCAATTTTTGTCATAGTACATGTGTACTTGCCAGAGAGAGAGAAAGACACAGAGAGAGAAAAAGTGAGAAATCACTCCACAGAGAAACTGGCCACACTGCAGTCCCTTCGCCTTCATTCTCCTTTCTGGATTTTGGGCACAGATGCACGTGTACACAGAGTGATTTTCAGGCCACTGGGTCCAGGACTTGAACCACAGAGTCAGCCATGTGGGAATCGAGTGCTTAACCACCATGCTGCCTGCTGCCCGACTATGGTTTACTTCTAACTTAACAAGGATCCTGGTGTAGTATCCTCCATTGGAGTGCAGGCTAGACCACAATAACCACGTAGTGAAGTAAGAAAGGCAGGGCGTTTGTGCCTAAACTCTCTGCTGTTCGGAGGAGGCAGAGCCTTATCTACGGCTCAGGGCTTCCAACACTCCCAAGGGTGCGGGGGTTGCCCAACCAGTGGAGGCGGAGGTGTGGATGGGGATAAGAGACTCTTCTGTCTCTCAGATCATCACCTTACAGCTTCATCTCCTTTGTCTTCTTTCTGAGGAACTACTAATAAGTAGAAAGAGGCGGAGACTGTCAAAGCAGCAAAAGAGGATATTAGAAAAAGAATAGCTTGTCAGGACGTGCCTGAATTTTTAAACAGCGAGGAAATAAAGCCCCATTATGACCACTGTTCTTTAGTCTTTGTTTTAAAGAAAATGATCCCTATATTATCTTGCAAAAAAACTCCGAATCAACTTTGCAGAGGTCTTACTGGTTAGAACAGAGAGAGAAGGAGAGAGACAGAGTCACACATTCCAAATCGTGATTACTCGTCGCAGAAAAGCCAGCCCCTGCTATAATGCTTGAAGATGATTCGTTTATTACCGAATTGGTAATTCACAAAGGTTATTCAAAGAGCGAGTGGCGCTGCATCCCCAGTAATTATTTTCTCTATAATAATTTTTAAAATTCATTTTATTTAGGATTATTATTTTTTTAATTTGACAAGAGAGAAAGAAAGAAGGAAAGTGAGAGTGTAAGCTAACAGGTCCAGGACTTGAACTGCAGTTGGCTGTGCAGGAGTCCCACTCCTTAACCACCAGACCACCTGCCAGCCCAGCAGTCGCACATGGGAAAGAACAAAAAAAGAGAAACTTCTAAAGCCAACATAACATGGGCTCTCAGTCTGATTCACCCAATGGGTCCTCCAGGAGAAACATGGCACCACGCTTTCTCCCTGTCTTTCAGTGACTCTCAGATGGTGCCATGAAGCTCCCGGGAGGATACTCTTTTGCACCTTAAAACACTTCGCCCCAGCCTTTCTCCACCCTGGATAACTTCCTGTCTTTATTATTAATACCTTATTTATTTATTTATTTATTTATTTATTTATTTATTTATTTAGGAGAGGTTTTTGCTATAGGGCATGTGCGCTCGCCAGAGAGACAGAGAGAGACAGAGAGACAGAAAGCGAGAAATCATCCCCCAGGGGGGATGGCCACGCCGCAATCCCTTCTCCTCTATTCTCTTCTCAGGATCTTGGGCATGCACACACACACGCACACACATGCCTGGCGTGAGTTTAAGCCACTGGGTATGGGACTCGAACTGCGGTTGACTACATGGGAGTCCAGCAACATAGCCATTATGCCAACTGCTGGTTGTCTTCATTATTGATACCTTATTTTTGAAGACTATAGCCTGGATTCTTCTTCACCTCCACCTCCATTCATATCATCCAACAACGAATTTCTCCTTTGGCCTGGGTCTTATGATATTTCTGTTGTACTCTACTTCTTTGACTTATTTTTTTCTGGACTTATTTGATGATATTCTTTTTTTTAAAATAAAATAAAAATCATAGGGTTGGCAGGTGCTGTGGTCATTGAGGTGCTCCCACATGGCCGATTGTGGTTTGAGTCCCAGAGCTGATGGATTGCTTTTTCCTCTCTCTCGCTATCTCTTTTTGGTCAAATTAAAGAATAATGATCAATAAAATGAAATATTTATTTTTTTAAAAAAAGAATTATTTGGGGGCTGGCAGTTGGTATGGTGATTAACGACACTGGCCTTCCACATGGTCCATCATGGCTTGAATCCTGGAATCGGTAGCTTAAACTGCCCAAGATCCCGAGAGGAGAATGGAGGAGAAGGGATTGTGGCATGGCCATGCCCCCTGATTTTTATAATTTGATAGAGAGAGAGAGAGAAAATGAGGAACCAAGCTGCCAGGTTTAGGACTCAAGCCATGGTTGGCCGTATGGGAGTCGAGAACCTTAACCACTATGCCTCCTGTCAGTCCGAAAATAAAAAATTCTTAAAAAAAAAAACTTATTAATCTAAAAAAATAAATAAATAACTCAAAAAAAAGATTTTTTTCCTAGCACAATGTAAGAACGTTCTCTTGAAAATGATGTACATGGTAATAACCTTGGTTTGATTGTCATGTACTGCACTCGTACTTTGAAAAATCATATTGTGGGGCAGCAGGTGGCATGGTGGCTACGGTGCTGGACTCCCACCTGGCCAACGACAGTTCTAGTACTGGACCTGGCAACTTGAAAATTACACAGAGCACATGTGTGTGCGTGCCCAAAATCTCGAGAGGAGAATGGAGGAGAAGGGAGTGTTGGGTAGCCATCCCCACTGGAGGATGATTTCTCATTTTCCTTCAGTCTCTCTCTTTCTCTCTCTGCCATTTGCCCTATGGCCAAAACTTAAAACAAAACAAAACAAAACAAAAAAACCACATTGTTTGCTACAGAGATGTACAATGAATACATGTAAGAAAGCATAAAAAGAAAAAAGCAATTGTGAGTTCCAATTCTATTTACCTCTTTCTAGTCCGAAAATATTTGACTAGTTACATACTGATCTGAGACCGCATTTCCTTCTCCATAAATCGAGCTAATAAAGCTTATCCTCCTCTCAATTTTTTTCCCACAAATATAATCAAACGCGAAAAATGCATGAGGAATCTCTATGTAAATTCCACAGCATTATAAAGATGAAAGGTGGTGTTATTACAAATATCTTTATGCTTTACCTAAAAGCTCAAATAAAATAGTCATTTAAAAAAAAAAATTTCCTACAAAGGGAGTTCTTTTCTGCTTGAGGTAAATGCTACTCCTGAAATACCTCTGATTTTTTATTTTTTCTTAGTGAGAATAGAGTAAATTGTCTGCAGTCTTTGGGCCTCTGGCTCGAATAGAAAAATGTAAATAGACCTTTGTGTAAAGGAGCCTTCCCTTAAAAGACCTACCATTCAGTAGGGCTTTCACAATGACGCAATGGTAGACCCTAATGTGGACATTTTACATTCTTGTAGGGCTTAGCAATGCGTGGGGGCAGGTAGGTCTAGACCTTGCCTGGGAAGCTTTAACCAAGCATGAAGAAATAGTAACTTGATCCTCTCTTGGAGTTTACTCCATGTGAAGTCATTTGATGCAACACAATTTTGCTTTTTTATTCCTCACCCCCCTCAACGAGTGATGCATTTTCTACTTGGATTCAAGGTCTTGCTCTTCATACACGTAATTACGGGAAATGTTGTGGGAATGTCTCCTCCCCCATCCTTGTCAGTTAGGATGGGATCAAAGTCTACAGGGTGTTTTTTCTTTATTTCTCTAATATCTGCCAGCAGGACCTTCAGCCTGTAACTCACGGCCCTTATCAGCCAGCCCAGGTCTTTCTTGGGCTTTGGCACCTGCACCCAGCATGCTCTGGGAAGAGCAGAGATGTGCACCCAGGCCCTTTGTCATGTGGGTCCACGTGCATTCCCTGACACCATGAATTGACCCCATCATCATCCTTTCAAGAAATCTCCAAGAGGAGCCAGCAGGTGGTGTGGTGGTGAAGGTACTGGACTCCCACATGGCCAACTGTAGTTCAAGTCCTAGACCTATTGGCTCACTTTCTCACTTTCTCTCTCTCTCTCTGGTCAAAGTAAAATAATAATAATAAGATTAATAATGATCAATAAAATTAAATAGATCATTTTTTAATAAAAGAGAGAGAGATTGTTAGTTTCCATCTGGGTAATATCCTTCTGTAGCCATTTTCTATCTCTGTGCTTCTCCGCCATCCGGCATCATCTGTTGTATTTTGTGTAGGGTGTTCTCGAGGCCTTCAGAGCTTGTTTGAGCCACACCCATATCTTGAACTGATGTGACTCTTAAGTCTCCAAGGATAACCCTCATGCCCCTCGGGGAAGGAGCCAGGGAATGAATGCTCTGGCATCTTAGTGTCCGCATGAACAACTCTTAAAAAATTGCACACTCCTTAGAAAGTAGCAGAAAGGGGATTAGAAGGTGTCATGAGGGCTGAGACACTGGACTCCCACATGGCCAACCATGGTTCAAATCCTAGACCCGGTGGGTTGCTTTGTCACTCTCTCTCTCGCTCTGTGTCTCTCTAGTCAAATATAATACCCATAAATAAATCATTCCTTGAAAATGAAAAAAAGAAAGTAGCAGGAAAAAGCTTGATCCCACATGGCCAACTAGGGTGCGAATTCCAACTCCTGGTAGGCGTGCATGTCCAAGATCCCAATAGGAGAAAAGAATGGAGGAAAAAGATCATGGCATGAACATGGTCCATTGGGCCACGTGCTTTCTCTGTCTCTGTCTCGTGGACTGATGGGAGGCTTCATCCATTGAGCTGTTTTCCCCATCCTTCTTCACCCCATCTCCCTGACCCTGGCTGCTGCTCCGACTAGGCTTC
The DNA here is from genome assembly GCF_000334495.1 of Tupaia belangeri chinensis. Taxonomy (NCBI): domain Eukaryota; kingdom Metazoa; phylum Chordata; class Mammalia; order Scandentia; family Tupaiidae; genus Tupaia; species Tupaia belangeri. Next base: position 4,427,790 of record NW_006159697.1, read on the forward strand.
CTCAACATCTAGTGACCACCATGTTCACTTCAGGGAACTGACTGACAGCGGAGACCATTCCGGACCTATTGCACTCCTCCCACAAAGAACACAAGACTCAGGAGTCTAAATGCTAAACACAGTCTGCTAACTTTTACTGTAACCTTCTAGCCATGTGTGTATAAGCCAGAGCACAGTCCTGGGGAAAGGGAATCTGCACTCGTGGTTCATTGAATTATGAGTGCTTTGTTCCAAATGACTAGTACCTGGTCATGGGCTCAAAGACATCGTGGAACATTCTATGTCCAGCCACCAGCACAACAATCTTCCCCAGCCTAAGGACACGCCTGTCTTCTGCTGGAGAAGGCGTGTTCTTGGGAATCAGTAAATATTTGGGGCAAGCCCTCTAGGATTTGGGGTTTCCATAGAATATGTGCACACATGCCTTCTGATGAGGAAATTAAAAAGAAACAAGAAGGAAAAAACGAGGGAGAAAGCAGGTGGCATGGTGGTTAAAGGTGCTGGACTCCCACATGGCCAACTATGGTTCGGGTCCCGGACCTGGTGGCTTGCTTTCTCACTTTCTTTCTCTCTCTCTCTCTCTCTTTGTCCCTGTCTGGTCAACTTAAAATAAATAAATAATTAAATAAAGTTAAATAAAATAAAGAATTATAAAAAAAGAAGAGTAAAAGAAAAAGAAAGAAAGAAATGAAAGGGAAAATGACCTAAGTACAAGATAAAACAATTTTTAAGAATTAGTTTATTTAATTTTTATTTATTATTACTATTTTTAACTTTGACCAAAGAAAGACAGAGAAAGTGAGAGAGACAATGAGAAAGCAAGTTGACAGATCTGGAACTTGAACTGCGGTCGGTCATGTGAGAGTCTAGCACCTCAACCACCACACCACCTGCTGGCCCGTAAAACGATGATTCAGAACAGGCGAGTCTGCACTCTATGGAGAACATAAAAGCAGTAAAAATAGTGATGGATGCTGGAGACGGTGTGGAAGGAGGGTGGGAGAAAGAAAGACTACAGAGAAGGAAAGCAGGGAGAAAAATAGAGAGGCAAGGCATTTGTGGGACACAGAAATGGCGTGTTACCTGTGGATGAGAACGTGTTTGGTAGTCTCAACTGGATGGGTCCCAGGTGTATTTCATGTTGGATAAATTCTCTTTACAGGCCAAACAATGTATAGTAACCAAATGCATATATTAAAAAAGAAATAAAAATATAATAAAATAAGATGAAGTAAAATAAAATAAAATAAAATAAAATACACACTATCTGGTATTTACATCTTGGGGGAGGGACAGGGAGACAAAGCTTAATGGCACAAAGAGATGCAGTATTATCTGTTGAAGATATTTTGTAGTTTTATCAACAGTACTAGGGAGAAATGTTCACCTGTCGAAATATCCATTTTGTAAGACAAATAATGTGATTGAATGTATGGAAGAAAATGAAATGAAAAAAATAACAAAAGAAAAAATTTTAAAAATAAAAAATAATAATATTAGCAATACATCTAATAATAAATAAACAGTTCTTTAAAAAGTAAAAAATAAAATAAAATAGATAATAGAGAAATTAAAGCAAAAAAGGAGGACAGTTATTAGAATGATAACACTCATGGTCCCATTGACGGACTCAGTTGAATCCAGGCAGACACATCACGCCCGGTATTTCTTATCAAATTTGACTTTGATTTCTACATGAAGAGTTGCTTCATCAGCCTCCCACCACTTTTCTCCTTTTGCTGCAATTCTCGTCTACTGTCCCAGAACCGGCCACAGAATGAGCTTCCCAGAGACAGTCGGCGTGTTGAGCAGTGATGGTTGGAGAAGCAGATAAGGGTTTGCGACGGGCAGGTGTTTTTCTTTGATCAGGCAGGTTCACCATCCTGTGGCTCTCAGTCCAAAAAAAAATGAACCGGAGACTTGGAAACCATTGGAGACTGAAGTTCAGTGGGCTGTCAACAGAAATGGGATGACACGGTTGGGTGGGGTGATGTGTGGGCTCTTCACGGTCAACTCTCATGGCCACTGTCAAACTTTTGTTGACGGGCTCAACACTACTCAAGAAAAACCACCTCCGATGTGACGGGGAACGCATTCAGTTTCTTTGACGTCCAGTTTTACGAAACAAGGAGAAAATTCCCAACGTCATGACCTGCGTTCACGATGCTTCATGCTGACCAACATATATTGGCTTATATCTTATGGCTGTTTTCTCAGATTAAAAAAGAAAAAAATCTGGAACCAGCAGGTGGTATGATGGTCCGGGTGCTGGGCTCCCACAGGGCTGACTGCAGTTCAAGTCTTGGGCCTGGTGGCTTGCTTTCTCACCTTCTGTCTCTCACTCTATCTCTGGTCAAATTAAAACAAATAAATTAATAAATTAAATTTAATAATTCTTTTTTTTTTTTTAAGAGAGATTTTTGCTATAGGGCTCATACATTAGCCAGAGACAGAAAGGGAGAAATCATCCCCCAGGGGTCACCTGCCAGGGGGGATGGCCAGCGACATAGCCATTACGCTAACTGCTGGCCCCCTTAAATAATTCTTTAAGGGAGGAAAAAAAAGACGTGGTCACACTGGGATGGGGTGTGTCCTTAATCTGGTGTGACCAGAGCCCTTGCAGAAAGAAAAGAGACACTGGAGTTGGCAGGTGGTACGGTAGGTAGTTAAGGCATTGGACTCTCATATGGTCAACCATGGTTCAAGTCCTGGACCTGGTGACTTGCTTTCTCACTTTCCCTCTCTCTTTGGTCAATTTTTGTTTTTTTTTTAAAAATAACAATGATAATAATAAGAGAAAGATCGAAAAGACACAAAGACAGACACACAGAGAGCAGAATGCCGTGTGGCACACAGGGAAAGCACCCTGCGAACACAAGCCAAGGCCACTCTGGTGCTCACAGGCCAATAATACGTTCTTCAGTATCTGACAACATTGTCATTTAGGGTCTCATCAAAGACACATGACACATGACACTGTCTTCTCACAATCGTAAATTCTTCCTTTTGGGGCAGCAGGTGGCGTGGTGGTTGGACATGTTAGAGTCCAAGACCCAGTAGCGTTCTTTTTCACTCCTTCCTCCCCGCCCTGTGTCTCTCGTAGGGGAAAATTAAAAACCAATCACTAAATTAAATTCAATAATTCTCAGGGGGAAAAAACCTCTTTTTTTCATGTACTTTAGGATAAAAAAGAACATGCTGTTGAAGAGTGCTGTGGTTTCAGTGGATGAGGAATGACTTTCGAGTCTGTGGCTGAGGAATTGGAAAGGAAGTTCAGTAGCTACATGAAGTGTTGGCAAAGATCCAACATGTACACCAACTATTCCTGCAACATCCATTGAAGTTCATAGGTTTTTATAAAATGATCAGAGGGTGGGGCCAGCTAGTGGCATAGTGTTAAGGGCACTGGACTCCCACATGGCCGACCGTGGTTCTAGTCCCAGACCTAATGGCTTTCTCTCTCTCGCTCTCTTTCTTGCTCTGTCCCTCTCTGGTTGAATGAAAATAAATAAATAAATAAATAAATAAGGGTACGAGAAATCCTTCTTTAAAAAAAAAATAACAGAGGGTATGTGCATTTGCCAGAAAGACAGAGAGAGAAATAAAGGAAGAGAGACAAAGAGAGAGAGAAGAGTCACTCCCTCAAAGGGGCATGGCCATGATGGAATCCCTTGTTCTCCATTTCTCCACCCTGTGGTATTTTAGATGTGAGTGTCTGGCATGGTTTCCAGTCCAGTGTAGCTGGGATTAGAACTATCATTGGCTGGGACCCACAGTTAGCATAATGATTGTGTTGTTGGACTAATACATACTAGACCACATAGTCTACTGTGATTCAAGTCCCAGACCCAGTGGTTTAAACTCATACCAGGCACATGTGCGTGTGTGCCCAAAATCCTGACAGGAGAATGGAGAAGGGATTGCGGCGTGGCCATCTTCCCTGGATTTGATTTTTCATTTTCTGTCTCTCTGGTGAGCACACAGGCCCTGTACCAAAAATCTCTCTATCTAAAAAAGCAAAATAGAATGGCCATTGGCCATAGTGAATCTGCTGTGTCCAACCACTAGCATACACAACAGATTTGAGAATCTGCATTTCTTTCTTTTTTTTAGAGAGAGAAATTTTTGCCCTAAGGTGCGTGCACCAGAAAAACAGAGAGAGAGAGAGAAACAAAAAATGAGAAATCACCCCCCAGGGGGGGATGGCCATACCACAATCTCTTCTCCTCCATTCTCCTCTCGGGATCTTGGGCAAGCACGCACATGCACCTGGCATGAGTTTTAAGCTGCCATGTCCAGAATTTGAACCACTGTCAGCTACATGGGAGTCCAGCGACGTACCCATTCCACCACACATTGGTCCCATAGAATCTGCATTTCTAATAAGATCTGAGGTTGGACTGATACAACGCAAAGATGTGTGTAGTAGGCAATAAGATTGCTAGTAGCCAGACACAGCTAGTCAAGTGCAGGAAATTGAAACGGAGTTGAACGTTCAGCCCCTCACGTGCACCCATCACCTGCCGTTTTTTTTCTGTCCCTGTGAGTCTTCGTGGTTGCTGTTGCATGCAGGGGAGATGACTGTTCTGCTACTGCAGAAAATCCTTTTGGACAAAGTGCTCTTCGAGATGGGAGGAAAGAATGAATTTTGTTTCTCAAAGGCAGAGCATGGATATTTCTCGATATTATGACATCTGATTGCGAAAGTGCAAAAATAAAAAAAAAAATTACTTATTTTCAGAGGCATTTTTCCAGCCCTTATCGAGTGATGTTTAAAGGATGATTACAATTTAATAAAATAGATCAAGGAGTGCAGCTGAGCAAAGATCAAGGTTTGCTTTATCTGAGAACCGGTACCCTTTGGGGTTTTCTCTTAGTTAATGTTGAAATACCCATCCCGTATCTATCTGGAGACTTCATTTGAATGAAGCAAATAGATGACCTTTTCATGCAAGATAAGTTAAATGTGGTGGCATTATCATCCCAGATCTTTGGTTATTTCTGTATTTGTCAGCTTCATGCAGAGCGGGGGGAAATGATGGCTCACTCTCCTTTGTCCTCAAACTCAATAAAGTGTTATTAAGTGGGCTGGAAGGCATTGATTGAACCTTTATAAGATGGGGTTCTACGGCAGCCGATAGCCGGGTTATTGGTTTCCGGGGGCTAACTTCATATTTCAGAAAAAAATTAATTTTTGTA